>NW_026562549.1:0-328133 GCF_027474105.1 Poeciliopsis prolifica
TTTTTCTGGTGTTTGGTTTACTTGTTTAATTGTTTTTTCTTGTGTTTAGTTTTATCACGTTTTAAAGGGTTTTGTTCGTTTGTTTGGGGTGTGGCCGTCGGGCGTGCCTGGCTTGCCGGCGTTCTGACGGCAACAATGGTGGGTGTTGTCGGTGGTGGGTCTTTTCCACGCTGACACGGAAGAACGGCATCAAGGTGGGGTGCTGGTTCTCCGTGCAGCGTGGAGGAAGTTTGTTTGGCGGTGGGTGAGATCATTGGGCACGGGAATATAAGTCGGCTGCACGTATGAATGGCGCAGTGGTGTTGTTTGTGGAGAATGGAACATGCACAGCAGGTGGTGGAAAAGGGTGTTTCGGTGAATGGGTTGTTTTACAAGTTTTTCACCGCTCACGTTACCATCCACTAAGATAATGTTGTCAAACGTACCTCCTTTCATCAGTGATGAATTTTTGATTAAAGAACTGTCGAGACACGGAAAGGTGGTGTCGCCGGTGAAAAAAGTCCTTTCCGGGTGTAAATCACCGCTATTGAAACATGTTGTTTCTCACCGTAGACAGTTATTTATGATACTGAACAGAAAGGATGAGGAAATGAATTTGCGTTTCCACGTTAGAGTGGATGATTTGACTATGTTTTGTTTGCCACATCAGGGCAGATGAAATTTTTGGTTGTGGGCAGGAGGCCACATCATAAAGATGTGCCCTGATAAGGCAGAACTGGCCAAGCCGGACTGGCAAAGCAGCAGCCTGTTGCCGCTGAGCAGGGTAAAAAAACAAATAGTGAGGAGGATGTTGTGGAGGGAGACACTGCTAATGTTGCGCGGGAGAACCGCCGCTGCTGCTGCTGGCGCGACTGCCGCTGCGGGGGAACCAGCGGTGGTAGAGGAGGATGTGACAGGAAACATTGTTAAAGAGGCGGTGGAGGACGGTGGTAATGGTGCGAGTATAGGAGAGGATGAGAGCACGGTGGTGTGTGGTGATGGGCTGAATGGTGGTGTGGGTGGAAGTGTAGGGAAGGAGAGTGATGGTGTGCAGAAAGAACAGGAGGATGTGAGGGGTGATGAGGAGCATCGAGTGTGTGGAGATCAGAGCGAGGGGGAGAGGTTCAGGGGAGAAACAGGTACAAAGAAAAGACGGTGTGGAGTCGTTTATAGTGGCTGGAGTGGAGGGAGAAACAGGTGAGGTGGAGGAGGAAATGGAGCTGGAAGCTTGTGTCCCGGTGAAACGGCGCAGCAAGAGGAAAAATGTGGTGGCTGCTGTGCAGGCCAGTAAGAAGGAAAGTAAGTCGGTTGTGAGAAGAGAGAGGTATCGGACAGCAGTGATGAAGAGAGTTATTTCTCAGATACCAGTGAAGCTTCCGTATCTCAGACGAGTAGAGAACCGAGATACCCGGTTGAAAACATTTAGAACCTTTTTAAAACAAACAAAGGTCTCAGAGGGATAAAACTTGAGAGCTATTTCCCAAATTTAAGACTTTTCTATTTTTCCGCAAGGCATCACATTAGACATAAAGAGGACTCAGGTTTCACAGACACAGAAATTTTTAGGTTAAAGAAAATAATGTCTAAAGCCAGAAAACAATTTTTATGATGTACAGTAGTTTTTTAATATCTATTTTATGTTTCGGTGTGTTTGTTTTAGCCTTTTACCTAAGATGGATTCATTTAAAATAGCATCCTTGAATCTAAATGGGGGGAGGGAGGCTGAAAAACGGGCATTGATTTATCAGATGATGAAACAAAAGAAAATTGATATCGTCTATCTACAGGAGACACATAGTGATTGTACAATAGAAACAGACTGGGGCAAGGAGTGGGAGGGAGAGGTGATTTTTAAGTCATGGCACCTCCAAGAGTGCAGGGGTGGGTTTTCTTTTTTCAAAAGCTTTCACCCCACTTTCTATAGAAATTGAACATGTGGTGCAAGGGAGATGTCTTTAGTAAAGACAAAATTTGATTGTTTAAACATGTTTTTTATTAATATCTATGCTCCGATAGCCAATGCAGAGAAGAATGTTTTTATGAGAAAATTGGGGAGAGGCTGGGTGATTGCGGGACCGAGAATTATGTTTTTTATAGGTGGGGATTTTAATTGTACTGAGAACGAGTTTTTAGATCGCAATCACGCAGAGCCACATCCGGCGGCCCAACGGTCTTGAAGCAACTGTCTCGTCTCATGGCCTGGTGGACGTATGGAGGAGGATGCATGCAGGCGCCAGGCAGTATACATGGTCCCACATTGTTGATAGTAAAATCTCTTTAGCTCGTTTAGATCGTTTTTATTGTTTTAAACACCATTTTAACGTGTTTAAAACATGCCAGATTTTACCAGTGGCTTTTACAGACCATTCGTTGCTTTTAGGTAGTGTTTTTATCAGAAACATTTTACCTAAAGCGCGTACTGGCATTTTAATTCTGCTTTAACTTATGATCAGAGCTTTAAGGAGGTTTTAACTTATTTTTGACTGGTTTTAGGGAAAGGAAAGCTGATTTTAGCTCTCTTAGACAGTGGTGGGACTATGGAAAGGTTCAATAAAACTGCTGAGTCAACAGCACACTGTCAACGTCACTCTTGACATTGCCGGATCTATCAGAGATCTGGAGATGAGTATAGTGGAATTAGAACGACTTAGTGACTCCACAGGAAATCGAGAGTATTTTGAAGCTCTCAAATCTAAAAAGCTAACTTTAGCAAACCTGCTGGAAAATAAAGTCCAAGGCGCATTGGTCAGATCCCGGATACAGGACATCACAGAGATGGATGCTCCCTCTGGCTTTTTCTTCAGCCTGGAGAGGAAACACGGACAGAGGAAAATGATCCACTCCTTGCTGTCGGACACGGGGCAGCATTTGAGCGAACCGGGGCAGATAAGGAGGAGGGCTGTGGAATTTTACCGTTCTCTGTTCCGCAGCGAACACAGAGAGAACGACGAACTGTTGGAGGAGTTCTGTGAGGAACTACCTCAGGTCTCTGCGGAGACCAACCTGGAGTTTGGAACGGCCTCTGAGCCTGCAGGAACTACACACAGCCCTCCTTGGCATGAAGGGTCGGAAGTCTCCAGGCGTTGACGGGCTCACGGTCGAGTTCTACAAGGCCTATTGGGAGCTTCTGGCCCAAGACGTGCTCGACGTATTCAACGAGAGTCTGTCTACCGGTTCGCTCCCCTTGTCTTGCCGCAGGGCAGTTATCACCCTGCTGCCTAAGAAGGGAAACTTGCAAGAGATTAAGAACTGGCGCCCCGTGTCCCTCCTTTGTACAGATTATAAAATCCTCTCCAAGGCCTGGCCACTAGGCTAGGGAAAGCCATGGAGCAGGTCATCCACCGGATCAGACCTATTGCGTCCCCGGCAGGTCCATGGTGGACAATGTCTACCTAATTCGGGATATTTTGGAAGTCTCCGGTTTCATTGGGTCTACAGACAGGCTTGATTTCATTAGATCAAGAAAAGGCTTTTGACCGCGTTGAACACGACTTCCTCTGGAAAGTAATGAGGAGGTTTGGGTTCAGCGAGGGTCTTATCGCCAAGATCCAGGTGTTGTACGGTGACATTGAGAGTGTGCTGAAGATCAATGGCAGCCTGTGTGCTCCTTTTAGAGTGTGTAGAGGCGTTCGACAGGGCTGCGCGCTCTCGGGAATGCTCTATGCACTCTCCCTGGAACCCCTTTTAAAGAAGATGCGATCAGACATTCACGGCTTGGTTTTACCCGGTTTTAAAGACAAATTGGTTTTTATCTGCCTATGCTGACGATCTCGTGGTTTTTATTAAAGATCAAAGAGACGTCAGCGTTTTAACAGAAATCATAAGAAAGTTCTCCATGCTGTCTGCCGCCAAAGTAAATTGGGGAAAAAGTGAAGCCCTGGCTGTTGGCGAGTGGCCCGACGGACTCCCGGCTCTCCCCAAAGGCATGACCTGGAGAAAAGATGGCCTAAAATATCTAGGCGTGTATTTAGGCGAGAAAAGTTTTGTTGAAAAAAACTGGGAAAACCTAGAACAAAAAATATCAAACAAACTTGCGAACTGGAAATGGTTGCATGAAAAAATGTCGTACAGAGGAAGAGTGTTAGTGCTTAATAATCTGGTCGCATCACAACTCTGGCACAAGCTCATTGTACTAGATCCACCGTCAGGGCTGCTGACAAGAATACAGACGGAAATGGTTAATTTTTTCTGGAACAATCGTCACTGGGTGCCACAGTCGGTGTTGTTTTATCCAGAGAGAGGGGGGCCAGGGCCTTGTCCACCTGGCCGGTAGAGTCACTGTGTTTAGGATACAGTTTTTACAAAAGTACCTGATAGGATCTCCTGTGTGGAAGGATGTAGCCAGTTGCATTCTAAGACGCGTGAATTCCTTGGGATTGGATGCTGCTCTGTTTTTAACAAATTTTAGTCTTCTAAGGTTTAAAGGAACTCCGCAATTTTATCAGAGCGTTTTTAAATCATGTGCTCTTTTTAGATTGCGTAGAGCGGAAATGACTGATTCTCTGCATTGGCTATTAGAAGAACCCTTGGTGTACGGAGCAAGACTGGATGTTGAAGAGGACGTTCCTGGGGCTAACAGAGACGCTGTCTAGAGCCGGAATGGTGACCTTAAAGAGGCTGATTCGAGCGTCAGGAGCAGACTTTGGCGATGCCCAGAAGGTCGCTGCCGCACTGAAAGCAAGGTCTACAAGAATGATGGAACGTGTCCTGATGAGAATAAGAGAAAGATTGACTGGAAAAGAGAAGAGTTTATTGCAGGCATACAAGGATGGAGAATGCCTGCCAAAAGAAACAGATCCTTTTCCTAAGGTTCTTCTGAGTCCAAGCTTTGAAGAGGACAGCGGTCCTCTGCTAAAGACCATGGACTCAGAAATGGATTTGTGCAAAGTGGCACCAAAGACTTTATATAAAACTGTGTGAAAATTCTAAACAAGAGAACGCTTCGAAAGAGGGACGTCAGCGTGTGGGTTGAAAGACTGAAAGGACAACCAATCCACTGGAGGACAATGTACAAACCGCCGATTAGAAAAAAGATTGGCGACCTCCAGTGGAGGATACTCCATGGCGCTATAGCCACCAACGCATTTTTATCGGTGATTAGTCCTGGTTTTATAAATGAGTGTCCATTTTGTAGGTTGTCAGAGAGTGTTTTTTCATGTTTTTATAGATTGCACACGTTTGATAGTCTTTTTTAGTTTTTATCGACTGTTTTTAGTCTTTTTAAAATGATTTTTACCGATGCACTATTTATTAACGGAGTACGTCATAGTAAAGCGACTAGTTTTAAGTCAAGGCTTTTAAATTATTTATTAGCCGAGGCAAAATTAGCTATATATATAACTCGAAGAGACAAGATGCAGGATGGACCTCAAGTTGATGTTGTGGCTCTGTGGAAGGTAAACATCAAGGCGAGGCTGAAGTTGGAGTTTGCTTTCCACAGAGCCACTGGGAATGTGCAGGGGTTTTTAGAGTTATGGGATGTGACAAAGTGTTGTGCATCATTTCAGAAAATAATGAACTAATTTATACAGACGTTTTATTATAATGTATTTGTTTGACATAGGATTATTGTAAAACAACAAAAAAAAAGGAAATTGTTTTATTATTATTGTAAATAAATGTTTTGGTAAAAATCAAAAAAAAATCTTCTTCTTCTTCTTCTTCTTCTTCTTCTTCTTCTTCTTCTTCTTCTTCTTCTTCTTCTTGTGAGAGGAGGGTGTGTGAGGAGGAGCGGAGGAAGAGTGAAAGCAAGAGTGATTGTATATCTTTTCTTGTCTTTTCTTACTGTTTTTCTGGGTGTTTGGTTTACTTGTTTAATTGTTTTTTCTTGTGTTTAGTTTTATCACGTTTTAAGGGGTTTTTGTTCGTTTGTTTGGGGTGTGGCCGTCGGGCGTGCCTGGCTTGCCGGCGTCTGACGGCAACAATGGTGGGTGTTGTCGGTGGTGGGTCTTTCTCCACGCTGACACGGAAGAACGGCATCAAGGTGGGTGCTGGTCTCCGTGCAGCGTGGAGGAAGTTTGTTTTGGCGGTGGTGAGATCATTGGGCACGGGAATATAAAGTCGGCTGCACGTATGAATGGGCAGTGGTGTTGTTTGTGGAGAAGGTGGAACATGCACAGCAGGTGGTGGAAAAGGGTGTTTCGGTGAATGGGTTGTTTTTACAAGTTTCACCGCTCACGTTACCATCCACTAAGATAATGTTGTCAAACGTACCTCCTTTCATCAGTGATGAATTTTTGATTAAAGAACTGTCGAGACACGGAAAGGTGGTGTCGCCGGTGAAAAAAGTCCTTTCCGGGTGTAAATCACCGCTATTGAAACATGTTGTTTCTCACCGTAGACAGTTATTTATGATACTGAACAGAAAGGATGAGGAAATGAATTTGCGCTTCCACGTTAGAGTGGATGATTTTGATTATGTTTTGTTTGCCACATCAGGGCAGATGAAATGTTTTGGTTGTGGGCAGGAGGGCCACATCATAAAGATGTGCCCTGATAAGGCAGAACTGGCCAAGCCGGACTCGGAAAAGCAGCAGCCTGTTGCCGCTGAGCAGAGTAAAAAAACAAATAGTGAGGAGGATGTTGTGGAGGGAGACACTGCTAATGTTGCGGCGGGAGAACCCGCCGCTGCTGCTGCTGCTGCTGCTGGCGCGACTGCCGCTGCGGGGGAACCAGCGGTGGTAGAGGAGGATGTGACAGGAAACATTGTTAAAGAGGCGGTGGAGGATGGTGGTAATGGTGCGAGTATAGGAGAGGATGAGAGCACGGTGGTGTGTGGTGATGGGCTGAATGGTGGTGTGGGTGGAAGTGTAGGGAAGAGAGTGATGGTGTGCAGAAAGAACAGGAGGATGTGAGGGGTGATGAGGAGCATCGAGTGTGTGGAGATCAGAGCGAGGGGAGAGAGGTTCAGGGGGAGAAACAGGTACAAACAAAAGACGGTGTGGAGTCGTTTATAGTGGCTGGAGTGGAGGGGAGAAACAGGTGAGGTGGAGGAGGAAATGGAGCTGGAAGCTTGTGTCCCGGTGAAACGGCGCAGCAAGAGGAAAATGTGGTGGCTGCTGTGCAGGCCAGTAAGAAGGAAAGTAAGTCGGTTGTGGAGAAGAGAGAGGTATCGGACAGCAGTGATGAAGAGAGTTATTTCTCAGATACCAGTGAAGCTTCCGTATCTCAGACGAGTAGAGAACCGAGATACCCGGTTGAAACATTTAGAACCTTTTTAAAACAAACAAAAGGTCTCAGAGGGATAAAACTTGAGAGCTATTTCCCAAATTTAAGACTTTTCTATTTTTCCGCAAGGCATCACATTAGACATAAAGAGGACTCAGGTTTCACAGACACAGAAATTTTTAGGTTAAAGAAAATAATGTCTAAAGCCAGAAAACAATTTTTATGATGTACAGTAGTTTTTTAATATCTATTTTAATGTTTCGGTGTGTTTGTTTTAGCCTTTTACCTAAGATGGATTCATTTAAAATAGCATCCTTGAATCTAAATGGGGGAGGGAGGCTGAAAAACGGGCATTGATTTATCAGATGATGAAACAAAAGAAAATTGATATCGTCTATCTACAGGAGACACATAGTGATTGTACAATAGAAACAGACTGGGGCAAGGAGTGGGAGGGAGAGGTGATTTTAAGTCATGGCACCTCCAAGAGTGCAGGGGTGGGTTTTCTTTTTTCAAAAGCTTTCACCCCACTTTCTATAGAAATTGAACATGTGGTGCAAGGGAGATGTCTTTTAGTAAAGACAAAATTTGATTGTTTAAACATGTTTTTTATTAATATCTATGCTCCGATAGCCAATGCAGAGAAGAAATGTTTTTATGAGAAAATTGGGGAGAGGCTGGGTGATTGCGGGACCGAGAATTATGTTTTTGTAGGTGGGGATTAATTGTACTGAGAAACGAGTTTAGATCGCAATCACGCAGAGCCACATCCGGCGGCCCAACGGGTCTTGAAGCAACTGGTCTCGTCTCATGGCCTGGTGGACGTATGGAGGAGGATGCATGCAGGCGCCAGGCAGTATACATGGTCCCACATTGTTGATAGTAAAATCTCTTTAGCTCGTTTAGATCGTTTTTATTGTTTTAAACACCATTTTAACGTGTTTAAAACATGCCAGATTTTACCAGTGGCTTTTACAGACCATTCGTTGCTTTTAGGTAGTGTTTTTATCAGAAACATTTTACCTAGAAGCGCGTACTGGCATATTAATTCTGCTTTAACTTATGATCAGAGCTTTAAAGAGGTTTTAACTTATTTTTGGACTGGTTTTAGGGAAAGGAAAGCTGATTTTAGCTCTCTTAGACAGTGGTGGGACTATGGAAAGGTTCAAATAAAACTGCTGAGTCAACAGCACACTGTCAATGTCACTCGTGACATTGCCGGATCTATCAGAGATCTGGAGATGAGTATAGTGGAATTAGAACGACTTAGTGACTCCACAGGAAATCGAGAGTATTTTGAAGCTCTCAAATCTAAAAAGCTAACTTTAGCAAACCTGCTGGAAAATAAAGTCCAAGGCGCATTGGTCAGATCCCGGATACAGGACATCACAGAGATGGATGCTCCCTCTGGCTTTTTCTTCAGCCTGGAGAGGAAACACGGACAGAGGAAAATAATCCACTCCTTGCTGTCGGACACGGGGCAGCATTTGAGCGAACCGGGGCAGATAAGGAGGAGGGCTGTGGAATTTTACCGTTCTCTGTTCCGCAGCGAACACAGAGAGAACGACGAACTGTTGGAGGAGTTCTGTGAGGAACTACCTCAGGTCTCTGCGGAGACCAACCTGGAGTTGGAACGGCCTCTGAGCCTGCAGGAACTACACACAGCCCTCCTTGGCATGAAGGGTCGGAAGTCTCCAGGCGTTGACGGGCTCACGGTCGAGTTCTACAAGGCCTATTGGGAGCTTCTGGCCCAAGACGTGCTCGACGTATTCAACGAGAGTCTGTCTACCGGTTCGCTCCCCTTGTCTTGCCGCAGGGCAGTTATCACCCTGCTGCCTAAGAAGGGAAACTTGCAAGAGATTAAGAACTGGCGCCCCGTGTCCCTCCTTTGTACAGATTATAAAATCCTCTCCAAGGCCCTGGCCACTAGGCTAGGGAAAGCCATGGAGCAGGTCATCCACCGGGATCAGACCTATTGCGTCCCCGGCAGGTCCATGGTGGACAATGTCTACCTAATTCGGGATATTTTGGAAGTCTCCGGTTCATTGGGTCTACAGACAGGCTTGATTTCATTAGATCAAGAAAAGGCTTTTGACCGCGTTGAACACGACTTCCTCTGGAAAGTAATGAGGAGGTTTGGGTTCAGCGAGGGTCTTATCGCCAAGATCCAGGTGTTGTACGGTGACATTGAGAGTGTGCTGAAGATCAATGGCAGCCTGTGTGCTCCTTTTAGAGTGTGTAGAGGCGTTCGACAGGGCTGCGCGCTCTCGGGAATGCTCTATGCACTCTCCCTGGAACCCCTTTTAAAGAAGATGCGATCAGACATTCACGGCTTGGTTTTACCCGGTTTTAAAGACAAATTGGTTTTATCTGCCTATGCTGACGATCTCGTGGTTTTATTAAAGATCAAAGAGACGTCAGCGTTTTAACAGAAATCATAAGAAAGTTCTCCATGCTGTCTGCCGCCAAAGTAAATTGGGGAAAAAGTGAAGCCCTGGCTGTTGGCGAGTGGCCCGACGGACTCCCGGCTCTCCCCAAAGGCATGACCTGGAGAAAAGATGGCCTAAAATATCTAGGCGTGTATTTAGGCGAGAAAAGTTTTGTTGAAAAAAACTGGGAAAACCTAGAACAAAAAATATCAAACAAACTTGCGAAATGGAAATGGTTGCATGAAAAAATGTCGTACAGAGGAAGAGTGTTAGTGCTTAATAATCTGGTCGCATCACAACTCTGGCACAAGCTCATTGTACTAGATCCACCGTCAGGGCTGCTGACAAGAATACAGACGGAAATGGTAAATTTTTTCTGGAACAATCGTCACTGGGTGCCACAGTCGGTGCTGTTTTTATCCAGAGAAGAGGGGGGCCAGGGCCTTGTCCACCTGGCCAGTAGAGTCACTGTGTTTAGGATACAGTTTTTACAAAAGTACCTGATAGGATCTCCTGTGTGGAAGGATGTAGCCAGTTGCATTCTAAGACGCGTGAATTCCTTGGGATTGGATGCTGCTCTGTTTTTAACAAATTTTAGTCTTCTAAGGTTTAAAGGAACTCCGCAATTTTATCAGAGCGTTTTTAAATCATGTGCTCTTTTTAGATTGCGTAGAGCGGAAATGACTGATTCTCTGCATTGGCTATTAGAAGAACCCTTGGTGTACGGAGCAAGACTGGATGTTGAAGAGGACACGTTCCTGGGGCTAACAGAGACGCTGTCTAGAGCCGGAATGGTGACCTTAAAGAGGCTGATTCGAGCGTCAGGAGCAGACTTTGGCGATGCCCAGAAGGTCGCTGCCGCACTGAAAGTAAGGTCTACAAGAATGATGGAACGTGTCCTGATGAGAATAAGAGAAAGATTGACTGGAAAAGAGAAGAGTTTATTGCAGGCATACAAGGATGGAGAATGCCTGCCAAAAGAAACAGATCCTTTTCCTAAGGTTCTTCTGAGTCCAAGCTTTGAAGAGGACAGCGGTCCTCTGCTAAAGACCATGGACTCAGAAATGGATTTGTGCAAAGTGGCACCAAAGACTTTATATAAAAACTGTGTGAAAATTCTAAACAAGAGAACGCTTCGAAAGAGGGACGTCAGCGTGTGGGTTGAAAGACTGAAAGGACAACCAATCCACTGGAGGACAATGTACAAACCGCCGATTAGAAAAAAGATTGGCGACCTCCAGTGGAGGATACTCCATGGCGCTATAGCCACCAACGCGTTTTTATCGGTGATTAGTCCTGGTTTTATAAATGAGTGTCCATTTTGTAGGTTGTCAGAGAGTGTTTTTCATGTTTTTATAGATTGCACACGTTTGATAGTCTTTTTTAGTTTTTTATCGACTGTTTTTAGTCTTTTTAAAATGATTTTTACCGATGCACTATTTATTAATGGAGTACGTCATAGTAAAGCGACTAGTCTTAAGTCAAGGCTTTTAAATTATTTATTAGCCGAGGCAAAATTAGCTATATATAACTCGAAGAGACAAGATGCAGGATGGACCTCAAGTTGATGTTGTGGCTCTGTGGAAGGTAAACATCAAGGCGAGGCTGAAGTTGGAGTTTGCTTTCCACAGAGCCACTGGGAATGTGCAGGGGTTTTTAGAGTTATGGGGATGTGACAAAGTGTTGTGCATCATTTCAGAAAATAATGAACTAATTTATACAGACGTTTTATTATAATGTATTTGTTTGACATAGGATTATTGTAAAACAACAAAAAAAGGAAATTGTTTTATTATTATTGTAAATAAATGTTTTGGTAAAAATCAAAAAAAAAAAAATCTTCTTCTTCTTCTTCTTCTTCTTCTTTTTTTCATGGCGGTTGGCAAGAAACTTATTGATGTGAATTACCGCCATCTACTGGAATGGAGTGTGAAACGGGATGCTACATAAATATTCTCCCGCACCCAAAAAATTATTATTATTATTATTATTATTAAAATATTCTTTCTACCAATTTCGTTTTCTTAAGGTGATTTATTAAATAACAAATATATTCAGAAATCTTCCCCGTGTTTCACTGGAACTGTACTGAAGAAACTGAACGATTCAAAAGTTCCGCTTTAATATACCACATTTTCTTTCATATTTTAATTTATTGAGCATGATTAGATCTGTTTAATTAGAACAAAGCACGTACAGTTATTATATCGACACAGGAGGTTTTAGTTTGTAGGTTCTGATTCATTTTTAAAGTTAAACAGTATGAAGCCACATGTGGTTTAGAGTAATGTATTCGACTTGAACATTTGAAATAAAATTAAAAAAAACGTCTCACAATAGATAACTGACTTCAAACACACATTTATGAAATACAACTTTTTTGTTGTTGGTCTGATTCCATGTTATTGAACATGACTGTTTAAACATACTCCTGCATATGAAATCCATGGAAATGAATTCAGTCGCACAAACTGTAGAAAAATAGCTCTTTGTAGGTGTAGTACCAGGTTCTTGTCAGTAGGTGGCAGCATAAAGGGGCTTCTGTGTCACATTTCTGATTTAAAATGTTTTTATCATACATTGAAAGTTTAATATAAACATTTTACATATATTTTAAAAAAACGTTAGTAAATGTGTTTAAAAAACATAAAACTTAATAATTAATTAAAATGACTTGAAAAAAATTATACTGTGTTTCACTCGGGTCAACTGAGGTACTGAATGAATAGTAATGGAAAAAAGGAAATGAATCAGAAAGAATTTACTCTAATTTGCTATCACTCTTAGTTACCAAGGTAATCAAACAGTTATTGTCATCATCAGTGTTTTTCCAGACTGATCTGAGCTGATCGTTCATCTCTTCCTCCATCTTAACGTTGATTCATTTCCACTCTGTGGATGTTTCTTCAGCAGGAGTTCTGACTAAACCACAGGAGTCAAACTCCAGTCCTCAAGGTGACCTGCAGTGTTTAGATGAGCCACAGGTACAAAACACTGCAATGAAATCACCATAATTACCTCCTCCTTGTGTGGATCAGATCTGCAGAGCCTTAATGACCTAATTACTCTATTCAGGTGGTGCAGCAGAGGCTCAGCTAAAGGTTTCAGGGCATCAGCCCTCCAGGACTTTAAAAGAAGAGACTCAGCAGAAAATTTAAAGCCAAACTAATAATCACTTCCAGTTTCTTCAGCACAGCAACAGTGAAACACGTGAAAAAAAAAACAGAGCAAATGTCTTGCTTTACTTTTCCTCTTGAAGACTGTTTTGGAGTTTAGTTAAATATTTCTGTGTTTAATGTAAAAATGTCTTCAGTTCAGCCTCAGAGAGTTTATCAAGCAGCAGGAAACTCCTGCTGAAGAAACATTCACAGAGTGGAAAGAAATCAACGTTAAGATGGAGGAAGAGAAGGACGATCAGCGCAGACTGATGGATTTTACCCGGATACCCAAGATCATCTTGCAGCGGATAGGTACGAAACATCTGCAGTAGCTGTCATTATTTTAATTGATTGTATACATTGATATTAATTTAATTGGTGAATCAATAAAACCAGAGCACACAGAGCATGCTCATTGCTCTGTGATAGTTCTGTGCTGCCTGGCTTCATGCAGCAGGAGAAAAAGTGAGAACTGTCACAGTGTTTGGTTATTTCTGCTTGTTGCTCCTTGGTCTGTGTTCATGATGGAGCGTTGTTTACCACTAGTGCATTGCCTTAATTGCTATGTTTAATAGTGCAGACAGTGGTGGTTTCTGATATGAGCAATATGGGCAACCGCCCAGGGCGTTAACTTTTAGGGTGGGCATGAGACTTCCATGGATTGTAGCACAGAGCAAAGTAGAACAAAGAGTTTGAATTGATAATATTGGTTAAATTGATTTGCTTTTATGGGAATGTGGATCTTTAGACCAATTTGATTAGCACTTTTGCTAATATTTCACATTTTATTGTCATGTGGCGGCTGGTCTTGGTCTCTGCTTAGATGGTCTTGACTATAACACTATGTAAAGCTATTTAAAGGGCCGTTTCATTTAACTAAAAAGAAATGTCATAATACTGATGGTCAGATATTGACTTACCAACCAGAGTTAATAGAGACGGTTCAGTTTAAATATTTAGTACTTTACTGTAAGTTACAGTGTGGGACCATTATTTGATAAGCGCCATCACATTCTGTGTCCATAAGAATAGCAAAGTATGATGTAAACCTGCAACAGCGCCTCCTACAGTCACAATGTGCAGTGGTCACAGAATATGGTGTAACGTCCCTGTTGGCGAGAAGCGAATCTTGAAGGGGAGTTAACGTCAGCTAGCCAGACTGCATATTTCCAAATGTTGGCACATTTGACGGCATTAAGTTTAATTGCTGGTAAAATTATTAACCACATGCAGACATTGTTTATTCTAAATAAGGTAAATAACAATCTCTCTGAAAGACGATGGAAGAGATTTCATTTTGTAATGTTTTGCTGAGAATTACATTTTCCTCTCCTGGGGGTTTCTGTGGGCTCTAGTGTCCCTTATAAGAAAGAAGGCTGACAGGAATGTAGTAAGGAAAGACATGCGGCAAATATCGTCGAGTCCGGAAATCAAAACCGTGACGGCTGTGTGGAGGACTGAAGGCCTCGAATCGTTGGTTGCGCTACTACAGCACGCCCCTGATGAAGAATATTTTCATTTTAGTTTTTAATTAAACTGATGGGTTCATTGTGTGACCTCATATTTTGACTTTTTTTTTCCAGATTTCCCACAAGGCAGTGTGTGCAAAGAGGAGGAGGATCTAAATGAGCTCAGAAACCCAGAGAGAAACTTCACTTCAGATCAAGATCATCCAGAACCTCTGCAGATGAAACTGGATCAAGAGGAACCAGAACCTCTGCAGATAAAACTGGAACAAGAGGAACCAG
This sequence comes from Poeciliopsis prolifica, assembly GCF_027474105.1. Classification (NCBI taxonomy): domain Eukaryota; kingdom Metazoa; phylum Chordata; class Actinopteri; order Cyprinodontiformes; family Poeciliidae; genus Poeciliopsis; species Poeciliopsis prolifica. The sequence goes on from NW_026562549.1 coordinate 14,482, forward strand.
AACTTCTGCAGATGAAACTGGAACAAGATGAACCAGAACCTCTGCAGATGAAACTGGAACAAGAGGAACCAGAACCTCTGCAGATAAAACTGGAACAAGAGGAACCAGAACCTCTGCAGATAAAACTGGAACAAGAGGAACCAGAACCTCTGCAGATAAAACTTGATCAAGAGGAACCCGAACCAGAACCTCTGCAGATAAAACTGGAACAAGAGGAACCAGAACCTCTGCAGATGAAACTGGAAAAAGAGGAACCAGAACTGCTGCAGATGAAACTGGAACAGGAGGAACCAGAACCAGAACCTCTGCAGATGAAACTGGATCAAGAGGAACCAGAACTTCTGCAGATGAAACAGGAACAAGAGGAACCAGAACCTCTGCAGATGAAACAGGAACAAGAGGAACCAGAACCTCTGCAGATGAAACAGGAACAAGAGGAACCAGAACCTCTGCAGATGAAACAGGAACAAGAGGAACCAGAACTTCTGCAGATGAAACAGGAACAAGAGGAACCAGAACCTCTGCAGATCAAAGAGGAAGAGGAGCAACTTTCCAGCAGTCAGGATGAAGAGCATCTTGTGATGAAACAGGAAACTGATGACATTTTGAACAAACAGCAGAAAAACTCAACAGAGACTTCAGAACAAGAAACGCACATGAAAGCTCAACCAGACCAAAATCTATATTCTTGTCAAATTTGTGATAAAACCTTTTCTCAAAATAGTTCCTTGATGAATCACAAGAAAACTCACACGGCTAAGAAACATTTCAAATGTTCCACCTGTGGAAAACGTTACCCTTACAAGAGTCGTTTAAAGGATCACATGAGAATTCATACAGGTGAAAAATCGTTTACTTGTCCAGCTTGTGGAAAAGGTTTCCGTCTAAACGACTCTTTAAACAGACACAAGAGAATTTTCTTTGGTGAGAAATCTTACACATGCACAATCTGTGGAAAAAATGTTGTGTCTAAATGTCAGTTACTTGCTCATATGACGATTCATACAGGTGAGAAACCTTTTTCCTGTGAGACCTGTGGAAAAAGTTTCCGGAGGAAATATAAGTTAGTTAATCACATCAGAATTCACACGGGTGAGAAACCTTTCTCATGTGAGACCTGTGGAAGAAGTTTCACTCATAAAAAAAGTTTAACTGTTCACATGAGATCTCACACAGGTGAGAAACCTTTCTCATGTGGGATTTGTGGAAAAGTTTTCACTCACAAACAGAGCTTAACTTCTCACATGAGAATTCACACTGGTGAGAAGCCATTCTCATGTGAGGCCTGTGGAAAATGTTTTCCTCATAAAAAAAGTTTAACTGTTCACATGAGATCTCACACAGGTGAGAAACCTTTCTCATGTGGGATTTGTGGAAAAAGTTTCACTCAAAAACAGTGCTTAACTTCTCACATGAGAATTCACACTGGTGAGAAGCCATTCTCATGTGAGGCCTGTGGAAAATGTTTTCCTCATAAAAAAAGTTTAACTGTTCACATGAGATCTCACACAGGTGAGAAACCTTTCTCATGTGGGATTTGTGGAAAAGTTTTCACTCACAAACAGAGCTTAACTTCTCACATGAGAATTCACACTGGTGAGAAGCCATTCTCATGTGAGGCCTGTGGAAAATGTTTCCCTCATAAAAAAAGTTTAACTGTTCACATGAGATCTCACACAGGTGAGAAACCTTTCTCATGTGGGATTTGTGGAAAAAGTTTCACTCAAAAACAGTGCTTAACATCTCACAACAGAATTCACACAGGTGAGAAGTAGCTTGCATTGATTTATCAGCTGGCTGATTAATAAATGTTGATTTCCTTAATTTTGGGACATTGGTGAGCAGCAGATACATGCATGTGAAGCTGATCTGATTCCTCGATGTTATTGACCTCAGCCACTGTTCTGTTCTCCGCTGTGAGGTTTGACTATTAGACCAGCTCACCATATCATGTCTGCACCCTTAGTGAAAAGCGAGGAAAATGTTTTGTGTATAGATCCAGTTTAAGTCATCACATGAAGATTCACACGGGTTGGAAGCTTTTATTTTGTGGATTCAGTAGAAAAAGGTTCACTCTAAATAAATGTAACTGTTCACATGAGAACTCGCACAGGTTTGATGGCACAATGTGAACCTCAAGATTCTCAGTAAGTTGCTGTTTGGAAGTGGAGTAATTGCAACTGACTTAATTCTTAAATGTAGCAGGTTTTGCTTACAAAGCATTTTAATCTGGATATTTAGCTGAAATTCTTAAAAATTTTATTCTTCCAGTTTTATATTTCCATTTTATTGAATGAGACTGAGGGAGAGATTGTCTAACAAACAATGAGTTGAATGCTTTGAGATTTAGACTTCTGAAATTTTGGAGTCTTTATTGTGTTTTTATCCTTTGTACATATTTTTATTTAATGATTTGGAGAAACGGATGCATTTCTTTGACATGGTTTTAAATAAATTTTCTGCTTACAAAATTATTTGACGATGTGGATTGAATTTCAGATAGAAAAATCATTGAAACTTTATCTATAATTTTAGATGATAAAGTATCATAATGATGGTCTTTTTCTATTTTTCTGTTTAGTCAAAGACTGTGACAGAATCGATTTACATAAACATAGAGACTGAAATAAAACCTGTTTGAAAAACAAATAGTAAATCAGGAAAACCTTCATATATAAACAGTTAACTTCTCACATGTCATTAATTTGATTTCAGCACCTCTGAGATCTAGAATTATAAGGCTGAGATATCAAGGTAAACAAAGAGAACCCAGTAGCTGCTGGTAGGGGCCCTCCAGACATTACAAAATATAAATAGAAACTGGTTTTATAACTTCAACATCAGACCTATGTTTTTATTCACAAGTGTACGTTAGAAAAATTAATTATTGCCCAAAATTTGACCGTTAGAGGTCAAAGTTCAGCCCCGCTCTTCCTCGCCACGGACCCGGTGTCTGAACAACGTGGAGGCAGAAGGACTGGGAATCCTCATAATTAGACCAAGGGCAGCCCAGACTCATTAGTTTTGCTAGGTGTTATATTTAGAGGCACAAGAAGGCCTCCTGACACAAAAGACTCAAGTTGAAAACAAAAATAAACTCAAAAAGGGCTCTGGGGGCATCAAGGGTAAAAGGGGCAGGGCTCAAGCCCTCTCCAGACCCCCTCTGCATGTGCCTGCATATGAATGCTTGTCTTTCTAAGTTACCATCCAATAAAAATATCTGAAAATACAATTTAAACGATGTTAGAAAAATGGCTCTGCAAACTCCGGCATTATTACTTCCTGCACCTCCTGGTTTTAGCTGTAGATTGTTGATCCACTTTTCTATTTGTTAGGTGAGTTTTTTCTAAATTAACTTCCTTGTGACCGGCTACCTTCAAAACACAAAGATAAAGTTTTTCTTTCTCTCTATTAGAACGGTTAGAACAACCACACATGGCACAGACTTAAGACATTTTGATGCTTAAGTCAAAATGCCTAAATGTGCTGCATTTACTTTCTGACCCCCACCTCCATGGTAAGGCATCGGTGCTACATCATCTGAAACCCAGCAATTTATGGGAAAAAAGAATAATACACTGCTTTAAAATGTAAATACTTTATTTCAAGTCATACATGTAAAAGTCAACAATGTAAAAGCTGAACTCAATAACTACATGACACAGAACTGCAAGACACCTGAAATCCACAGAAATTAAACCTTCCTGAAGACATTCCCCTCTTTAACTTCAGTATCTAATGGGACACTGATGGGAACCTTAAGTACAAATGTGACTGAGAAATAAAACAAAAAACTGATTTTAGAAAAACAAAGCTGGTAGACAAAAATGGACCTCAAGTCTAATTTAGTACAAGACATTCAGAGCATCGACTTGGCTTTGGATGAATGAATATTTTTGTGCAGAATTGTTATGGATTTAATTTATAAGTAAAGGTAAGATGGGAAAAAACATGTTTTTGTTTAGTTTTTTTTAAAGAAATGTGCATTTTGTGGGCCACAGTCTGTATGTCTAAAGAATTCAGTAAAGTAGAAATGTTAGCTAATCTACCACAGCAATGATTTATTAATAAAACACTAAGACTAAAACAAACTACTGCAAAAAACTCAATGTTCTGTTCTGTGACCAAAATTCTTTATTTTTTTATGTTAAATCCTAAAACATGGCATTGTTATCAGTTGCTATTGCAACGAGTCTGCATGTAGCTTGGGTGATGCAGAGTGAGAAAGTGGTTTAGGTTTCTCCCTTTGCTGTGGATCATAACACGAAACAATACCTACATTTCTAAGTTTCACCTGGTTACTACAGCTATGGATGACGTGTAAAAGAACGGTCTTTCTGCCCTCCAGCGTTGTATGCATGAGCAAAATTTCTGAGTAACCAATAACATACATGGTGTCTGTATTTATACATCGTAAAGCCTCACCGCACGTCACTGTTTCACATCCATATGAATCTTTATGTGTTTAAGTAATTGTTGTTTCATCCTGAAACTCTTTCCACAGGTCCCACATGAGAAAGGCTTCTCACCTGTATGAATTCTCATATGCCAAGTTAAAGTCCCTCTGACACTGAAACTCTTTCCACAGGTCTCACACCAGAAAGGCTTCTCACCTGTGTGACTTCTCATATGCCGAGTTAAAGTAACTCTGTCACTGAAACTCTTTCCACAGGTTGAACAAATGAAAGGCTTCTCACCTGTGTGAATTCTCATATGCCTAGTTAAAGTCGTTTTTTGTCTGTAACTCTTTCCACAAGTCCCACATGAGAAAGGCTTCTCACCTGTATGAATTCTCATATGCGCAGTTAAATTCGCTTTTACACTGAAACTCTTTCCACAGGTTGAACAAGTGAAAGGCTTCTCACCTGTGTGAATTCTCATATGCTGAGTTAAAGCCGTTTTTACATTGAAACTCTTTCCACAGGTCCCACAAGTGAAAGGCTTCTCACCTGTGTGAATTCTCATATGTTTAGTTAAAGTCCCTCTTTCATTGAAACTCTTTCCACAGGTTGAACAAGTGAAAGGTTTTACTCCTGTGTGAATTCTCATGTGTGTCTTCAAGTTACTGTTTCCAGAAAAGGTTTTATCACAAATTTTACAAGAATGTATTTTTTGCCCTTTGTGAGTTTTCTTCTGCGGTTTTTGTTTTTCAGCATCAGTTCTGTCTTTCTGCTGTTTGGTTTTCTCATATCTCTCCTTTGGTTTCTGTTCTTCCTTTCTCTTTTTTCCTGGGTCTTCAGAATTGTTTCCTTCCTGATTCTGGTTCTCAGTTTCTGCAGAGCCATGAGAGATGAGTTGGTTCCTCTGTGGTTTTGTGTCATTGAGAATCTCCTCTTCTTCACACACACAACATTGTGGAAGATCTGGGAAATAGACAAAAAAAAAAAAAGTTTTTTAAATGTCAATCAAACAAGAAATCCACTTTGATGCCTTCATGTATAGAAACAGGATTTTCTTAGGTTATTCTAAAATTACAATCTTACAAGAATGAACATTAACTCAACTAAGAAGTTAACGTTCTATGTTCTAGAACATTGGATGTTCTAGAATGGAACTATGACCAGAACTAGTTTCATTCTGGTCATAGCTCCATTCTAATGACCAGACTGGAACTATTCTTGAGTCAAAATATGATATTAAGGATCTCCAGGTGAGCAAATAAGATGGCAATCGCTTAATCTAGTAGCTTCCTGACAAATATTACATAAAATCTTCTTCCTCCATGTAGAGAGAGGAAGAAGACGCCTACATGGAGGAGGAGTCAGATGTTCAGGTCACCTGACTTTTGGACATGTACCCTGACCACACACACGGTGTCGCAATCCGACTGGGAGATTGTGGACCAACGCTGGTGGTGATGCGGGCTGTGTGCCTGTAATGGGCGCAGGGGAAGTGCACCCCTTATATGTCACCAGATATATCACATTAAAGAGTGACATAAAATGCCTAAAGGGAAACCATAAAGTAATTTTTAATCTCACCCGCTGATATTGTCAGACATTGCTCCGCTCACACACTCAACACAAACGTTCAAAAGCACAACTAAATCTCAGCCTTTACTTTCCTGGGATTCACAGCAGAATTGGTAGCAGTGGGTGATTGTTGTTAATCGCACACATGCAGAAAATAATGGCAAAATGAAACAATTGAAAATATTTAGACTTAGAGAGTCTTAGACTTAGACTTGACTTTATTGATCCCTTGGGAAGACTCCCTCAGGAAATTATAGTTACCAGCATGAATATTGGACAATTTGGAAGATTAAATATGAAAGGTGAAAATGTACAATGATAAAATTATTTAACGAGTTTATTTAAGACACAAGTTAGTTAATAAGTCATTTACTAAGTTTACATTATGAAAATGGAAATTTAGCAGCCAGACAAGACAGTTACTAAATATGCTTTTGATTGTTGTGATCATTATTATCACCTGGTTGCAGTTCCTGTCGTGTCACCATAAAATAATTCCCCAATGAAAGTGGAGGGCGGGGCTTTGGGCAGGTCTAACACTGACCTTCTTTAACTTAAATTTGAGCCGTTATTCTGTCAGAATAGCTGACATGCATTGAGTACAAATGAGCATTAAGAGGCGCTGTCAGCTCAGCATATGTGACAAGATAAAAGAGAAAGTCAATAAATATTTTCTAGTGATAACTGGATGGATAGTAGCGTTGCTGTAAACAAATATTTCAGTAACTGAGTAATCTATTAATTATTCTGATGATTAATCAAGTAATCGGATTGAAAAGGTATATAAAATAAAATATTGGTAAATCTGCTATAACACCAGTGTTACTATCTGATATCAATATCAATCCAATTTTTCATATTGGAGCATCCCTAACAGTCATTTCTTTGTAGTTTAGAAAACTGACCTGTAACAATAACATCAAATAACATAACATTGGAAGATGCACATTCTAGGCTAAACAATCACAGAGAAGTTTGATAGGGGAATTAAAAAAAACTGTGTCGGCGATATTCAGGGTGCACAGTGGGTCAGGAGAGGAACCGCAGACCCGTCAGAACCTAAAGAACCAGACATCAGTCTCTTCATCCCTCAGTGATAGAGACTGAGAAATAATATGAATGGCAATTTACAGAACAAATCATACAAATAGGTTAATAAATATTGCGAAGAGAAACCGACTCAGAGACAGTGCAATAATATTAGCCTGCATAATCTTTTCCTCTCAGGTTAGGGCTCTGCTTTGCTGCACAAGCATCAGCCTTTTCCCTGCAATAAGCTTCTAGCTATTTTTATTACTTATTAGCCATGTTTAGGACCCTGAATGCAGGAAGTCAATGTAAGACCACATTGTAATGATGCCCCACATGCTACTAGCAGCATTTAGGCTAACATTAGCATTTTGGCTCATTTTAGATTATACACTAATTTTAACAAACTGAATGGAGGAAGTCCATATTAGTCAACATGCATGTGACTTTCCACAGGCTATTGACTATAATTCAGCTTAGCTTAGCATTGATGCTAATTGTTAGCATCAGAGCGCTGGGTTCAAACTGGGGCCACACTTTAGTAGGCCCGGTTACATTTCTCCAGGGATTTTCTATTTTTACTTAATTTACTTTAAATACGTTTACAAACACAACGATTATTTATCTGTAAAAACTCTCTTTAACCTCACTAATCAGTAAACCGTGAAGCTGTTTCATACCTATCCGGTGCAAGATGATCTTGGGTATCCGGGTAAAATCCATCAGTCTGCGCTGATCGTCCATCTCTTCCTCCATCTTAACGTTGATTTCTTTCCACTCTGTGAATGTTTCTTCAGCAGGAGTTTCCTGCTGCTTGATAAACTCTGAGGCTGAAACTGAAGACATTTTCACTGAAAAAAACGGAAAAAATTAGCTAAACCTCAAACTCTTCTCCAAACGACCGTCTAACAAAGGAAAAGCTAAAGCGAGCCCGCGTGCTCTGTTTTCATCTTCCCCGCCTTCTTCTTCTTCTTCTTCTTCTTCTTTCTTCTTCTTCGAGTGAGAGGAGGGTGTGTGAGGAGGAGCGGAGGAAGAGTGAAAGCAAGAGTGATTGTATATCTTTTCTTTATCTTTTTCTTACTGTTTTTCTGGGTGTTTGGTTTACTTGTTTAATTGTTTTTACTTGTGTTTAGTTTATCACGTTTTAAGGGGTTTTTGTTCGTTTGTTTGGGGTGTGGCCGTCGGGCGTGCCTGGCTTGCCGGCGTCTGACGGCAACAATGGTGGGTGTTGTCGGTGGTGGGTATTTTTCCACGCTGACACGGAAGAACGGCATCAAGGTGGGTGCTGGTTCTCCGTGCAGCGTGGAGGAAGTTTGTTTGGCGGTGGGTGAGATCATTGGGCACGGGAATATAAAGTCGGCTGCACGTATGAATGGGGCAGTGGTGTTGTTTGTGGAGAAGGTGGAACATGCACAGCAGGTGGTGGAAAAGGGTGTTTCGGTGAATGGGTTGTTTTTACAAGTTTCACCGCTCACGTTACCATCCACTAAGATAATGTTGTCAAACGTACCTCCTTTCATCAGTGATGAATTTTTGATTAAAGAACTGTCGAGACACGGAAAGGTGGTGTCGCCGGTGAAAAAAGTCCTTTCCGGGTGTAAATCACCGCTGTTGAAACATGTTGTTTCTCACCGTAGACAGTTATTTATGATACTGAACAGAAAGGATGAGGAAATGAATTTGCGTTTCCACGTTAGAGTGGATGATTTCGACTATGTTTTGTTTGCCACATCAGGGCAGATGAAATGTTTTGGTTGTGGGCAGGAGGGCCACATCATAAAGATGTGCCCTGATAAGGCAGAACTGGCCAAGCCGGACTCGGAAAAGCAGCAGCAGCCCGTTGCCGCTGAGCAGGGTAAAAAAACAAATAGTGAGGAGGATGTTGTGGAGGGAGACACTGCTAATGTTGCGGCGGGAGAACCCGCCGCTGCTGCCGCTGCGGGGGAACCAGCGGTGGTAGAGGAGGATGTGACAGGAAACATTGTTAAAGAGGCGGTGGAGGACGGTGGTAATGGTGCGAGTATAGGAGAGGATGAGAGCACGGTGGTGTGTGGTGATGGGCTGAATGGTGGTGTGGGTGGAAGTGTAGGGAAGGAGAGTGATGGTGTGCAGAAAGAACAGGAGGATGTGAGGGGTGATGAGGAGCATCGAGTGTGTGGAGATCAGAGCGAGGGGGAGAGGTTCAGGGGGAGAAACAGGTACAAAGAAAAGACGGTGTGGAGTCGTTTATAGTGGCTGGAGTGGAGGGAGAAACAGGTGAGGTGGAGGAGGAAATGGAGCTGGAAGCTTGTGTCCCGGTGAAACGGCGCAGCAAGAGGAAAAATGTGGTGGCTGCTGTGCAGGCCAGTAAGAAGGAAAGTAAGTCGGTTGTGGAGAAGAGAGAGGTATCGGACAGCAGTGATGAAGAGAGTTATTTCTCAGATACCAGTGAAGCTTCCGTATCTCAGACGAGTAGAGAACCGAGATACCCGGTTGAAACATTTAGAACCTTTTTAAAACAAACAAAAGGTCTCAGAGGGATAAAACTTGAGAGCTATTTCCCAAATTTAAGACTTTTCTATTTTTCCGCAAGGCATCACATTAGACATAAAGAGGACTCAGGTTTCACAGACACAGAAATTTTTAGGTTAAAGAAAATAATGTCTAAAGCCAGAAAACAATTTTTATGATGTACAGTAGTTTTTTAATATCTATTTTAATGTTTCGGTGTGTTTGTTTTAGCCTTTTACCTAAGATGGATTCATTTAAAATAGCATCCTTGAATCTAAATGGGGGGAGGGAGGCTGAAAAACGGGCATTGATTTATCAGATGATGAAACAAAAGAAAATTGATATCGTCTATCTACAGGAGACACATAGTGATTGTACAATAGAAACAGACTGGGGCAAGGAGTGGGAGGGAGAGGTGATTTTAAGTCATGGCACCTCCAAGAGTGCAGGGGTGGGTTTTCTTTTTTCAAAAGCTTTCACCCCACTTTCTATAGAAATTGAACATGTGGTGCAAGGGAGATGTCTTTTAGTAAAGACAAAATTTGATTGTTTAAACATGTTTTTTATTAATATCTATGCTCCGATAGCCAATGCAGAGAAGAAATGTTTTATGAGAAAATTGGGGAGAGGCTTGGTGATTGCGGGACCGAGAATTATGTTTTTTATAGGTGGGGATTTTAATTGTACTGAGAACGAGTTTTTAGATCGCAATCACGCAGAGCCACATCCGGCGGCCCAACGGGTCTTGAAGCAACTGGTCTCGTCTCATGGCCTGGTGGAGGTATGGAGGAGGATGCATGCAGGGCCAGGCAGTACACATGGTCCCACATTGTTGATAGTAAAATCTCTTTAGCTCGTTTAGATCGTTTTTATTGTTTTAAACACCATTTTAACGTGTTTAAAACATGCCAGATTTTACCAGTGGCTTTTACAGACCATTCGTTGCTTTAGGTAGTGTTTTTATCAGAAACATTTTACCTAGAAGCGCGTACTGGCATTTTAATTCTGCTTTAACTTATGATCAGAGCTTTAAGGAGGTTTTAACTTATTTTTGGACTGGTTTTAGGGAAAGGAAAGCTGATTTTAGCTCTCTTAGACAGTGGTGGGACTATGGAAAGGTTCAAATAAAACTGCTGAGTCAACAGCACACTGTCAATGTCACTCGTGACATTGCCGGATCTATCAGAGATCTGGAGATGAGTATAGTGGAATTAGAACGACTTAGTGACTCCACAGGAAATCGAGAGTATTTTGAAGCTCTCAAATCTAAAAAGCTAACTTTAGCAAACCTGCTGGAAAATAAAGTCCAAGGCGCATTGGTCAGATCCCGGATACAGGACATCACAGAGATGGATGCTCCCTCTGGCTTTTTCTTCAGCCTGGAGAGGAAACACGGACAGAGGAAAATGATCCACTCCTTGCTGTCGGACACGGGGCAGCATTTGAGAACCGGGGGCAGATAAGGAGGAGGGCTGTGGAATTTTACCGTTCTCTGTTCCGCAGCGAACACAGAGAGAACGACGAACTGTTGGAGGAGTTCTGTGAGGAACTACCTCAGGTCTCTGCGGAGACCAACCTGGAGTTGGAACGGCCTCTGAGCCTGCAGGAACTACACACAGCCCTCCTTGGCATGAAGGGTCGGAAGTCTCCAGGCGTTGACGGGCTCACGGTCGAGTTCTACAAGGCCTATTGGGAGCTTCTGGCCCAAGACGTGCTCGACGTATTCAACGAGAGTCTGTCTACCGGTTCGCTCCCCTTGTCTTGCCGCAGGGCAGTTATCACCCTGCTGCCTAAGAAGGGAAACTTGCAAGAGATTAAGAACTGGCGCCCCGTGTCCCTCCTTTGTACAGATTATAAAATCCTCTCCAAGGCCCTGGCCACTAGGCTAGGGAAAGCCATGGAGCAGGTCATCCACCGGGATCAGACCTATTGCGTCCCCGGCAGGTCCATGGTGGACAATGTCTACCTAATTCGGGATATTTTGGAAGTCTCCGGTTCATTGGGTCTACAGACAGGCTTGATTTCATTAGATCAAGAAAAGGCTTTTGACCGCGTTGAACACGACTTCCTCTGGAAAGTAATGAGGAGGTTTGGGTTCAGCGAGGGTCTTATCGCCAAGATCCAGGTGTTGTACGGTGACATTGAGAGTGTGCTGAAGATCAATGGCAGCCTGTGTGCTCCTTTTAGAGTGTGTAGAGGCGTTCGACAGGGCTGCGCGCTCTCGGGAATGCTCTATGCACTCTCCTGGAACCCCTTTTAAAGAAGATGCGATCAGACATTCACGGCTTGGTTTTACCCGGTTTTAAAGACAAATTGGTTTTATCTGCCTATGCTGACGATCTCGTGGTTTTTATTAAAGATCAAAGAGACGTCAGCGTTTTAACAGAAATCATAAGAAAGTTCTCCATGCTGTCTGCCGCCAAAGTAAATTGGGGAAAAAGTGAAGCCCTGGCTGTTGGCGAGTGGCCCGACGGACTCCCGGCTCTCCCCAAAGGCATGACCTGGAGAAAAGATGGCCTAAAATATCTAGGCGTGTATTTAGGCGAGAAAAGTTTTGTTGAAAAAAACTGGGAAAACCTAGAACAAAAAATATCAAACAAACTTGCGAAATGGAAATGGTTGCATGAAAAAATGTCGTACAGAGGAAGAGTGTTAGTGCTTAATAATCTGGTCGCATCACAACTCTGGCACAAGCTCATTGTACTAGATCCACCGTCAGGGCTGCTGACAAGAATACAGACGGAAATGGTTAATTTTTTCTGGAACAATCGTCACTGGGTGCCACAGTCGGTGCTGTTTTTATCCAGAGAAGAGGGGGCCAGGGCCTTGTCCACCTGGCCAGTAGAGTCACTGTTTAGGATACAGTTTTTACAAAAGTACCTGATAGGATCTCCTGTGTGGAAGGATGTAGCCAGTTGCATTCTAAGACGCGTGAATTCCTTGGGATTGGATGCTGCTCTGTTTTTAACAAATTTTAGTCTTCTAAGGTTTAAAGGAACTCCGCAATTTTATCAGAGCGTTTTTAAATCATGTGCTCTTTTTAGATTGCGTAGAGCGGAAATGACTGATTTCTCTGCATTGGCTATTAGAAGAACCCTTGGTGTACGGAGCAAGACTGGATGTTGAAGAGGACACGTTCCTGGGGCTAACAGAGACGCTGTCTAGAGCCGGAATGGTGACCTTAAAGAGGCTGATTCGAGCGTCAGGAGCAGACTTTGGCGATGCCCAGAAGGTCGCTGCCGCACTGAAAGCAAGGTCTACAAGAATGATGGAACGTGTCCTGATGAGAATAAGAGAAAGATTGACTGGAAAAGAGAAGAGTTTATTGCAGGCATACAAGGATGGAGAATGCCTGCCAAAAGAAAACAGATCCTTTTCCTAAGGTTCTTCTGAGTCCAAGCTTTGAAGAGGACAGCGGTCCTCTGCTAAAGACCATGGACTCAGAAATGGATTTGTGCAAAGTGGCACCAAAGACTTTATATAAAAACTGTGTGAAAATTCTAAACAAGAGAACGCTTCGAAAGAGGGACGTCAGCGTGTGGGTTGAAAGACTGAAAGGACAACCAATCCACTGGAGGACAATGTACAAACCGCCGATTAGAAAAAAGATTGGCGACCTCCAGTGGAGGATACTCCATGGCGCTATAGCCACCAACGCGTTTTTATCGGTGATTAGTCCTGGTTTTATAAATGAGTGTCCATTTTGTAGGTTGTCAGAGAGTGTTTTTCATGTTTTTATAGATTGCACACGTTTGATAGTCTTTTTTAGTTTTTTATCGACTGTTTTTAGTCTTTTTAAATGATTTTACCGATGCACTATTTATTAACGGAGTACCTCATAGTAAAGCGACTAGTTTTAAGTCAAGGCTTTTAAATTATTTATTAGCCGAGGCAAAATTAGCTATATATATAACTCGAAGAGACAAGATGCAGGATGGACCTCAAGTTGATGTTGTGGCTCTGTGGAAGGTAAACATCAAGGCGAGGCTGAAGTTGGAGTTTGCTTTCCACAGAGCCACTGGGAATGTGCAGGGGTTTTTAGAGTTATGGGGATGTGACAAAGTGTTGTGCATCATTTCAGAAAATAATGAACTAATTTATACAGACGTTTTATTATAATGTATTTGTTTTTGTAATGTATGACATAGGATTATTGTAAAACAACAAAAAAAGGAATTGTTTTATTATTGTAAATAAATGTTTTGGTAAAAATCAAAAATCAAAAAAAATCTTCTTCTTTTCTTCTTCTTCTTCTTCTTTTTTTCATGGCGGTTGGCAAGAAACTTATTGATGTGAATTACCGCCATCTACTGGAATGGGAGTGTGAAACGGGATGCTACATAAATATTCTCCCGCACCCAAATTATTATTATTATTATTATTATTATTATTATTATATTATTATTATTATTAATAATAAAATATTCTTTCTACCAATTTCGTTTTCTTAAGGTGATTTATTAAAGAACAAATATATTCAGAAATCTTCCCCGTGTTTCACTGGAGCTGTACTGAAGAAACTGTGAACGATTCAAAAGTCCCGCTTTAATATACCACATTTTAATTTTAATTTATTGAGCATGATTAGATCTGTTTAATTAGAACAAAGCACGTACAGTTATTATATCGACACAGGGAGGTTTTAGTTTGTAGGTTCTGATTCATTTTTAAAGTTAAACAGTATGAAGCCACAGTGGTTTAGAGTAATGTATTCAACTTGAACATTTGAAATAAAATTAAAAAAACGTCTCACAATAGATAACTGACTTCAAACACATGTAACCGGATCCGATCTGCGTTGTTCTGGTTTTAAATGATCAGGCCGTGGTTCACCTTTAAAAGGGTTTATTCTGACAAGAATAACAGATAGAAAATAACCGTGTTACCGGCTGCCCGCTCCAAGCCCTACATAAACAAAAGTACATAACAGAAATTAACTTAATAAATTTATAAATAAACTGGATGTATTTAGATACAAAATAAATAATACACACCTCTCCCACAGGACAACATGACAAAAGGATAGGGTCTAAGGGACACAAACATTTAAAGACAATACCACAGAGGAAGAAACAAAAGGGAGGGGCTTCTGTTCTTAAAGTAACACAGTTAAAAAATAGCAGAGATTTTCAGTCAGGTAGGAACCCATACAAATAACCAAAGAAAAACATTTTGAGTAATTATAACAACAGATAAATTCAACCAGGAAACACAAACATTTTTGAAATACAACTTTTTTGTTGTTGGTCTGATTCCATGTTATTGAACGTGACTGTTTAAACATACTCCTGCATATGAAATCCATGGAAATGAATTCAGTCGCACAGACCGTAGAAAAATAGCTCTTTGTAGGTGTAGTACCAGGTTCTTGTCAGTAGGTGGCAGCATAAAGGGGCTTCTGTGTCACATTTCTGATTTAAAATGTTTTTATCATACATTGAAAGTTTAAAAAAAATATTCCACATATGTTTAAAAAAAAACCTTTAGTAAATGTGTTAAAAAAACATTAAAACTTAATAATTAATTAAAATGACTTGAAAAAAATTATACTGTGTTTCACTCGGGTCAACTGAGGAACTGAATGAATAGTAATGGAAAAAAAGGAAATGAATCAGAAAGAATTTACTCTAATTTGCTATCACTCTTAGTTACCAAGGTAATCAAACAGTTATTGTCATCATCAGTGTTTTTCCAGACTGATCTGAGCTGATCGTTCATCTCTTCCTCCATCTTAACGTTGATTCATTTCCACTCTGTGGATGTTTCTTCAGCAGGAGTTCTGACTAAACCACAGGTGTCAAACTCCAGTCCTCAAGGTGACCTGCAGTGTTTAGATGAGCCACAGGTACAAAACACTGCAATGAAATCACCATAATTACCTCCTCCTTGTGTGGATCAGATCTGCAGAGCCTTAATGACCTAATTACTCTATTCAGGTGGTGCAGCAGAGGCTCAGCTAAAGGTTTCAGGGCATCAGCCCTCCAGGACTTTAAAAGAAGAGACTCAGCAGAAAATTTAAGCCAAACTAATAATCACTTCCAGTTTCTTCAGCACAGCAACAGTGAAACACGTGAAACATAAAAACAGAGCAAATGTCTGGCTTTACTTTTCCTCTTGAAGACTGTTTTGCAGTTAGTTAAATATTTCCGTGTTTCCAGTGAAAATGTCTTCAGTTCAGCCTCACAGAGTTTATCAAGCAGCAGGAAACTCCTGCTGAAGAAACCTTCACAGAGTGGAAAGAAATCAACGTTAAGATGGAGGAAGAGAAGGACGATCAGCGCAGACTGATGGATTTTACCCGGATACCCAAGATCATCTTGCACCGGATAGGTACGAAACAGCTGCAGTAGCTGTCATTATTTTAATTGATTGTATACATTGATATTAATTTAATTGGTGAATCAATAAAACCAGAGCACACAGAGCATGCTCATTGCTCTGTGATAGTTCTGTGCTGCCTGGCTTCATGCAGCAGGAGAAAAAGTGAGAACTGTCACAGTGTTTGGTTATTTCTGCTTGTTGCTCCTTGGTCTGTGTTCATGATGGAGCGTTGTTTACCACTAGTGCATTGCCTTAATTGCTATGTTTAACCCTGAGACCTGGGATTTTGTTTGATGTGCATTTCTTATGTCTCCTTACTATTTGGGATTAGTCTGACCTAATTTTAGTTGAAATTACATTTTAGCTTTCTATGTGCTCTTGAACTATGTCAAAACCATATGAGGACAATGGGTCTGTTTTTGCACATAAATTTTTTCCTTTACCATTTGGGATCAAAAGGACCCAATTAGCCTAAAAATGAAATTTTAGCTTTCTACAATAAGTGGTTATCTCAAAACCAAATGTCCTCATACGAGGACATCGGGTCTATCTGTGTGACGATAAGACCATTAAATCAATGTCATTATTTACATCTGTGTTTCACAGGATGTACATTTACGCTGCTTTCTGTCCAGACTTTCACAATGAAGACACCATTGGTTAACAAAGTACAAAGGTTTATTTTATACTGTCAAACACAAAAGTGCAGATAAAAGTGCAAAGTCTATGATCTTCATTATGAACATGTCATAGCGAACTCATCATTCTGTCTGATAAGTCTACCCCACCCATCTTTGCATTGTACTCCTGTACAATATTTGGTCATCTGATGGTTAAGTAGCATTTGTCCTACTTGGACCACCGCTGGCAGGTGTCCTCTGGCTCCTTAGCGTGGACAGCAGAGAGCATCAGGACAGGCTTGTTGTCAAACCATTTCACTACATTCAGTTTCCCATCTCCCCTGACAACTGATGCGGAGGACCGGAGGTACATCTGCCTTGCTGCTTCATGATCTTGTCACTTGGAAGCTTCTGTTTTGCTTTTGGGATCCTGTTCTTCATGACTGTACCAGTTAGGTTCACCTAAAAACAAAACAAATTAGATCATCTCAAAGTGATGTAGCAAAGACCATTTTTTATGGCAGCCATCTTGACAGAAAACAGGGAAAACCTGCACCATTTTTGGAGGATGAGTCTTATTTTAAGAGTAATAAGATTTATTTTAAGTGTAATAAGACTTATTTTCACTATAAATTAGACATTTTGACTAGAAATAAACACAAATGCTCTTGGAAACATTTTACATTTTTGCACTGAAGCTAGACTTGATGTCCTCAAACAAGTACGTCATGTTTACAGACGTTGTAGCTTGCTATTATTACTCAAATATATCAAATTAGCATGCCAGGTGGAGCTACAGACATTATTGTGCATAAATAAACTAGTTTCAATCATAAAATTAGATTAGGATTTTTACCTTGTCATGTTTCTGTCGGGAGCTGCCGTAGAAGAAATTGGCCGTCATCCCCGCCATGCTGGTTTGTTTTGTTTTTTCAAATGAGTGTAATTTCATTGTGAGGCCACTAGGTGGTGCGGTCATGCCGCCCAGATGAGGACAATTGGTCAAAATTTGCAAATTAAGGATCATGGTGCAGAACAGCAAAATGTAATGTCCTCATATGAGGATGCGGGGTCTGAGGAGGTTAAATATGGGAATCCTTTCCTCTTTCATCCAGTTTTCACTCTGCGCCGTTGTTTTTTTATTTTTAACCAGTGTTGTAAAAAAACCATCATGTATTCTAAACCCGATAGACCAAAAACGTGCAAGCGCACGAGCAGCAAATCAGCCAACACAAAGCAATCAGACTTTATGTTTTTTATTCTTTTTTAGCGCTAAAAAAAAGAGACGCTTACCATCACAGACTAGAATTGAAAACCAGCGGCCCCGTGTCTATACAGAATGTTTAAAAACTGGAAGATTCGTTGCTTATGATCTAAGAACACGCCCAGTGGTCATCCGATGTTCTGCGTCACCTAAATCTCTATTTGCTTGGAGATGGGAGTGAGGAGATGATTCAGTTTCTGTATCTGTTACAAATACAAAGGCCTTTGTGTGAAAGTATGAGAGTGTAATGTGTGTAGAAGCATATGTGTGTATTTGACCTTGGTAAGCGCCTCAACAACTCCCTTTCGGTCTCAAAGAGACCACACAAATTAAGAGGGCTCTCCATCCTGAGTAGACATTGCCCCTATCTGGAAACATCCCCCGAGGCTCATTACCGATGTTGACCCGTCTTCAAACTTTGCTGTTGTCTTTCATGCCATTTCATTGTTGGGGGTAAAACAGATAGGGCTCCCCACGCCTCCGAAGGCGGCGGATCGAAATCACAATGTCCCTCTTACAGGCTAAACAATAACATTAAAAAATAAATAAATAAAATGTTAAAGGACGTTTAATTGTTAGAAGAAAATGTGAGTGTTAATGAACTATAAATGAGTGCATTTTTTTCAAATAATATGTGAATGTTAATAAACTGTGACATTAATAAAATGTTAAAAATGAGTAATAGTTATATAATTTAAAAATCTATTAGTAAAATGTTAAAGAATGATAAAATGTACAGTGAGCGAAATGTTAAGGTAATACTGTAAATCTCAACAAAATATAAGCCGAATAATAGTTACAAAAAATGCAAAATGCCTAAAGTGTTAGGTAATAGATTCAATGAACCAAAAGTTAATAAGATAAACTTTAATATGAAGAAATGTTAGACAATACTTAAAAAGAGAAAATGCAAACAACGAAATGTGAAGATCTCAGGCTTCAGTATGGCGTTTCAGATGTAAATTGGTACATCAATCACGGAAGGCTCCTACAGTCTCACATTTCGGCACACCCAGAAAAGATTAGACTTTATTCACTAAACACTGGAAAATTGAAGTTCCACGGTCGTTTTAGGTCCAGGGGTCGGACTCCCCGGACTGCTCCTGCATGGTTTTACTCAGGGCCTTGAGTCCTTCCAGCGTCTTGGTCACCGTTCCATCAGGCGCTGTGTGATTTGGCACAAAGACGCAACAGAGACCTCCAAAAATAGCACAAACCTTCAATTGCATCTCTAGTTAAATTACTTAAGCTCAGCACATTATAATGAATATAATTGATTCTGTCTACATGTTTGTTGGATGGTATCCATAGGAAAATACTCTCAAAACCTTCAACAACCTGGTCCACTAGTTTGTATTGGTCTGGAACTCCCCGGGGAACACCAATGCTGTCAATATAAGTGGATGAATTTGTGGTAAAATCAAATGCGCTGCGCTTTACTCGTGAGGAGATGCTGTCAATCAGGGGTTGTTGTTCTCCTACCATTATGGCATGGGCTCAAAGTCTGACCATAGCACAAACGCACAAACCCCAAAACATCAGATCGAATCAAAGGAGCGGGCTCAGTATACATTCTAGGTCGTCCAGCTGCGCAGGCCACACAATTAGACATTTGGTATTGTTGCACTGTTGCAGTTAACCAGTTTAATCACAAATTGGTTCCTGTATAACCTGTTGCTAACATGATCACATCAGCAGGAGTCAATTTAGAGTAGTCAAAAGTTAGTACACCCCAGTCTTTTTATCTAAAAAGGCAGTCCCAATTTCAGGTTCATTGTTTGGTTTTGTCAGGAGGTTAATTTGAATCCCTTTTAGGGGGTCTTCCCGGCTTGCCTCAAGTCCGAGCACAATGCTAGGGTTGCCATCATGTAGTGACTTCTGCACACCATGCAGTGATAAAAGGAGTGGATTCTCTGTGGGTGTTCTGGGACCTGGAAAGCTTTGTCCGGTGGTGAGCTCAAATGGTGTCAGTCCCGTCTGGAGTTGATTGAACACCTGATGGACATCAGAGCCAGAGGTAATGCATCAACCTAATTCAATTTTGTTTGTGCACAAACCTTAGCCAATTTTGTTTTCCATTTCTGGTTCATTGTTTCCGCTTTTCCTTGAGATTGTGGGCGGTACACTGTTCCAAACCTGTGTTTTAGACCGAGGTGGGCCTCCACTGTTTGCAGGTCCTTGTTTTTAAAGTGGGTTCCATTGTCCAACCTGATTTTCTCTGGGAAAGCCATGCCTGGGGATGTAATGGTTAATTAGACATTTTTTCACTGCCTTCTGTCCTCCTTTGCTGCTGGCCAGGCTTCTGGCCACCCTGTGAAAGCAACACAACTCAAACCAGCAAATATCTTTTGCCTTACACTGTGTTCACCATGTCTGTGAAATCCAACACAATCTCTTTCCCTGCACATGTAAGTAGAGGAGACTGTCCCTGTTGGGGATATAAAGTTTTTTTAGGGTTGAACTGTGCACACATTACACAATTTTTCACAAAATGTTTCACCATGTCAAGCATGTAGGGGTGCCACCATTCTTTAAGGTTGTGCATCATCTGTTTAGTCCCCACATGTCCAACAGCTCCTGTTTTTTCCCAGGGGGCAGAATTAACCTGCCAACTGGGCCCCTTCAGCATCTATTTGTTTCAGTGACGCCCCTGTGCTTCCACATGTTTTTCTCTTCAAGTGACGCCCCCTTTTGGCATCTTTTCACCTCTTCCAGTGTCAATTTGTCTTTTAATTCCTCCTCTGAGGAACACACCATGGCCAAATCTGTGTCTGAAACAACTGTCTCACCTCTGGTCCCATCAGAGGAGCTGCTTCCAGGTCTGGTCTTACCTTCTCTGTCTTTGCCACCAGCTCTGCACACTCGTGTGGTTCTCCTTCTGCAAAACAGTCTGCCATGTTTATGCCTGCATGTGTGAATGAAATGTTTGGAGCTTGGCTATCCCAACTGCATGTTGTGTGCAAGGGTGATGCCTTTTTCCCATGTCGTCCATCAGTACTTTTCTCTCTCCCCCTTTTTTCTGGAACAAAACTCTGTTAACAGCCAGTTTTGTTACAGAAACATCAAGGAAAAACAGCAAGGTGTAGTCCAGGAGGGACTACACCTGTATTTACAGTATTTACCGGTACCTTTTTTCTCCACTGGGAGAATGGGAGTGTTCCAAACAGACTGTGAGGGTTCCAGCACGCCAGCCTCAATTAGCCCTGTTATTGTTTCTGTGATGCCCTGTTCAGCTGCGGGTTTGTGTGGATACTGAGGAATCCAGAGGGGTCTCTCAGAGTCCACCTGAAATGGAATAGGAGAACAGGAAACAAGCCCAACATCCGTAGGCGATTCTGCCCAGAGAGAAGCAGGCAGAGATGTTATCATTTGTTTTGCTAAAGGGTGTTCAAATTTTCTTTCTACCATGACGTCTGAAAGCTTGTTCATGATGGAGCTCTACTGTTTCAGACATTGAAAACTGATCTTGTATGTGTCAAGAGAGGGGGAGAAAAACAAATCTAGCGCTGCGGTGACAATTCAGTCTGTGGCTGCCAGTGACCGTTTAACCACGCCGCCCAGTTCTTTAGCTTGATGCTCAGGGTGCAAAGAGAGAGAGATGTGAGGCACAGCTTCTTCAGACATTTGATACCACTCTGATTGTTGTTCTGTAAGACAGGCAGCAGGAGCCACAAAAATATCTGAAATTTTTACCTCCCAGGTCGTTTTCCCCAAAGAGGAAAAAAAAGCTTCCTGGTACCACTCGGAGTTGTCCCTGTCGTAGAAAAGGGTGACACGAGGGGGGCCAGGCGGTGAGACATAGGGACGTAGAGCCAGGATCCAGGGCTTCCAGGTCATGAACGTTGACATCAGGCTGCTGGAGGGTAAGGTCGTTAGGAGGCCCCAGTAGAGGTCAGCACAGTCAGACACCACTGGTTGAATGAGAAACTGTCCATCAGTGTGGAAATTTCCACCAGGAAGGGAGGTGCCATCCGGAAAAGCAACATTTAGTCCATCAGCAGAACACATGACTGTGGCTCGCATCTTTATCAGCAAGTCTCTCCCTAGCAAATTGATAGGAGCTAACAAAAAATGTTTCATTTGTTGCTTGCCCAACCTGAAGGTCAGAGGCGTAGTGAATGGCAGACTCTGTTCAGTCCCTGAGAAACCTGTTAAAGATACAGTTTGTGATGTCAGACAAAAAAGAGGGACGGAGTTCATGTGGAATGTGTGGCTCCGGTGTCAACAGTGCCCACGCTGTCCCTGGGGTTCTCAGGGGTGTGTCAGTAGGCACCCTGTGTGGGCTCCATGTCCCACTGAGAGTACTGTACGGGTCCATTTGGTGCGGGAATGACACCTGGATTGTGAAGTATAAACACCTGGTTGACCTTGTGGTATGCCCCAGCATTGCCGGGCCCAATGTCCAGGGCAGCCACAGGAGTAAATACGTCATGCCCTTTAGACCATCCACCCCTTGCTCCACGGCCTCGTCCCAAGCCTCTCCGTCCACGACCAACCCCACGCCACCCTTCTCCATGAGGGGGTCCTCCATACCTGTTTTGAGGATACATAAAAGGATAGAGAGAGAGAGGAGCAGGTCCTCCCACATATTGATTAGTGTTTTGCATGTAATTTGGAACCCCTCCCTGAATATGTGTACCTTGTGATGGGGGTCCTGTTGCTGCAGCTGCCTTCGTCACATATTCTCTTTTATTTATTTATTTTTTCAATCGGTTTTTGTTTTTCTTCCTGCAATTGGAGTTTCAGCAACTGATTCTCTAAATCCTTAGTGTCAGACTGTTCTTTTTTCTTATTTTTTTAACTTGTTCTGTGCCTTTAATCGGTAATGAAGAACGTGTCTCTCCCATCTCACATGTTCACACCTGTTCAGGGACACCTTTTACATTACAGTTAAGTTTGTGTGTGGGCCTTTAGGGTTAACTGTGGTTTGTTTGAGCCAGGTTTCTGCAGATTTATTTATCTGCAGAAACTCTTTGGGATCCATGTTACAATCCCATTCAAATTTAGTGATTAGGGTGATTGTTGCTAAGGAAACTGCTGTTTAATTGCTGGAGTCAAAG
Organism: Poeciliopsis prolifica; assembly: GCF_027474105.1. NCBI lineage: Eukaryota > Metazoa > Chordata > Actinopteri > Cyprinodontiformes > Poeciliidae > Poeciliopsis > Poeciliopsis prolifica. The sequence goes on from NW_026562549.1 coordinate 37,238, forward strand.
GTGTAATGACTAGGTGTACTGCAGTTGAATTATTTCCACTTCTCTCAGGACCTGACATGCATCTGCTTATTATTGCTCTAAAATCACCCATAGCCAGAGTCATTCCTGATGTTAGCTGATCTAACTCTGCTCCCTCCTGCAGTGATACTGGGCTGGTTTTGACAGTGTCTCATCTGTTCAGCCTTATCACTCAAGTCCTGTAACCTCTGAGCAGACTTAAGAAAGGTGATGTTTAACTGTGACCAAACTATAGGGTCCTGTGCGGACATTCGAGGTTTTGTCAGGGGTTTGATCTAATACCGTCCATTGTGGAGTTGTATTCACACTGGATGCGCCTGATGAGTCCTGCGAGGGGCTGTCTCTGCCTCGACTGCCAAAGTCCCCTCTGTAATGTTAATTATGGCATATATGCCTCTTGGGGGCGAGTTACGTCTCCCGTGTATATGGGGGTGCAAGTGAAATCTGTGTATTCAGTCCGTGTTCAGAGCTGGTGGTAGCTTCCTGTTTTTTGTGTTCAAATGCATGAGAGATTCCCTGCCATGAAACTAATAGTTTTTCTCTCTGCCTGACCTCTGTCTCTGCTTTTCTCTCTGTCTTTTTTGCAGCCTAGTCTAGTGAGAATTCCTGCTTCTGCTTCTTGCTGCATGGCTTCGATCAGTTTTCCCTTAGCATCATTTATCCCTTTTAGCAAGTATTTTCCCAATGGTTGTCTATCAAGTTTCCTCCTTTCTCCTGCACCAGAACTTCTATCCCTTTTTTCAGTTTTGCTTTTTCCTTCTTATTCTGATCTTCATTATGCTCCACCAAATAAGTTGTTAATGCGTCTGTTTGCTCACCGAGCGCAACCCAAGGCCCAGTGCCCCACTTTGAATCGTATTTCTCCTGTTCAAGCACACACTCCATTTTTTTAGGCCCGAGCAGCTAAGCGCTGCGAAGGCCTATTGTTTCTGTACTGTTTCTTATTATTATTACGATTCTCCCTCCAAATGAATTGGCTTTTTGGGGGCTTATCATATTCAAAAACTCACCAAACTTGGCGGAGGCCTTAAGCCGTTTCAAATTTACGTATTTAAAGTCGTCGCAAAAATTCCACAAGAAATGGCTCAATAGCGCCACCTAGAAATTTTCAAAGGACCCTTTGCTATTCACTTACTTCATCGTAGAGACATGAAATTTGGTACACTTGTAGAGCTCCCCAAGATGCTCAAAATTTACAATTAATGTCATAGTGCAAGTATCACAGGTAGTCAGCCATTTTGGATTGAAGGTCAAATTTTCACCCCATTGTTGCCGTTTACAGCCTTCGTATTTGATCGAACTCCTCCTAGGTATTTCGATTGATCGGCTTCAAACTCGGTCAGTCTGTTCATAAGGCATGTCCCATCTAAAGTTATCAAAACGGTGAGTTTTTGAGTATGCTGAAGGGGGGTTAGCAGGGGTCAAAGTTCACCTACTCGCCATAAAAAAATAAACTGCTATATCTCCTACACAGAAACTCACAGAGGCACCAAAGTTACTGTGATTGATCATCATCGGCTGCCCTACAATACCCTATGGTCGAATGATGACATCACTTAGGCCACGCCCCCTGAGAACAGGAAGTGTAATGTTTTACTGTGAACTGTCGCTATCTGACCCCTTTGACCTCATCAACATGAAACTGTGCCCAGACACAGAAAACATGTTGGTGTATTGAGGATTCCAACCCCGACCAGCTTCGATGGAGCAGGTGGGCGTGGCGGCGTGGCGAAGTGACCTGTAACGCCATCGCCATACGTTTGGCTCTCAATTCCACATTTTTGGGCCCAGCTGCTCCAATTTCACAAAGATGGACCCTCATCTACTCCCGACAGGAATCCATCACAATATTTGGTGGGTGTGGCCTAATTTCTCTATAGCGCCCCCTAGAACACTTTAAATGATCAGCCCCAAGCCATGCTTTAACCTACAATTACGAAACTTTGTACACGTGTGTGTACCTTGTCAGGACTTACAAAAAAGTCTCTTGGAGCCATTGTCTAAACCCCACAGGAAGTCAGCCATTTTGGATTGAAGTTTGGATTTTGACCCATTTTTGCCGTTTACAGCCTTCCTATTTGATCGAACTCCTCCTAGGGATTTCGATTGATCGGCTTCAAACTCGGTCAGTCTGTTCATAAGGCATGTCCCATCTAAAGTTATCAAAACGGTGAGTTTTTGAGTATGCTGAAGGGGGTTAGCAGGGGTCAAAGTTCACCTACTCGCCATAAAAAAATACTGCTATATCTCCTACACAGAAACTCACAGAGGCACCAAAGTTACTGTGATTGATCATCATCGGCTGCCCTACAATACCCTATGGTCGAATGATGACATCACTTAGGCCACGCCCCCTGAGAACAGGAAGTGTAATGTTTTACTGTGAACTGTCGCTATCTGACCCCTTTGACCTCATCAACATGAAACTGTGCCCAGACACAGAAAACATGTTGGTGTATTGAGGATTCCAACCCCGACCAGCTTCGATGGAGCAGGTGGGCGTGGCGGCGTGGCGAAGTGACCTGTAACGCCATCGCCATACGTTTGGCTCTCAATTCCACATTTTTGGGCCCAGCTGCTCCAATTTCACAAAGATGGACCCTCATCTACTCCCCGACAGGAATCCATCACAATATTTGGTGGGTGTGGCCTAATTTCTCTATAGCGCCCCCTAGAACACTTTAAATGATCAGCCCCAAGCCATGCTTTAACCTACAATTACGAAACTTTGTACACGTGTGTACCTTGTCAGGACTTACAAAAAAGTCTCTTGGAGCCATTGTCTAAACCCCACAGGAAGTCAGCCATTTTGGATTGAAGTTTGGATTTTGACCCATTTTTGCCGTTTACAGCCTTCCTATTTGATCGAACTCCTCCTAGGGATTTTCATTGATCGGCTTCAAACTCCGTCAGTCTGTTCATAAGGCATGTCCCATCTAAAGTTATCAAAACGGTGAGTTTTTGAGTATGCTGAAGGGGGGTTAGCAGGGGTCAAAGTTCACCTACTCCCCATAAAAAATAAACTGCTATATCTCCTACACAGAAACTCACAGAGGAACCAAAGTTTGAGTGATTGATCATCATCGGGTCTCCTAGAATACCCTATGGTCGAATGATGACATCATTTAGGCCACGCCCCCTGAGAACAGGAAGTGTAATGTTTTACTGTGAACGTTCGCTATCTGACCCCTTTGACCTCATCAACATGAAACTTTTCCAGACACAGAAGACATGTTGGTGTATTGAGGATTCCAACCCCGACCAGCTTCGATAGAGCAGGTGGGCATGGCGGCGTGGCGAAGTGACCTGTAACGCCATCGCCATACGTTTGGCTCTCAATACCACATTTTCGGGCTCAGCTGCTGCAAACTCACAAGGATGAATATTTATCCACTCCCCGACTATAATCCATCACAATATTTGTAGGGCGTGGCCTAATTTCTCTATAGCGCCCCTTAGAAAACAGCAGCCCATAGGTTATGTTGTTATTAATTATTTAAATATACATTATTATAACTTTTTATATATATGTAAGTTTATTTTGTGGGTTAAAGTACAAACATTCATTCATTTTTGCTAGAAATAATACAAACAAAGTCATTCAGCAAAACTTATGACACAGCGAAGTAAGAACACACTGGGGTCAGTGTTGATGGAGTACCACTGGCACCTTGTGGCGATATACTGGTACTGCTGGTGCAATACCAGTATTGCCCCAGCAGGAGGCAGTGGTACTCCATCAATGAGAAAACAGATCGACGCTACGTAATAACAGTCATTCGGCGACAGCTGGAGCTGCGAAGTTTTCCTGAACATTTTGCCTGCTTTTTGGAGCCACAGAACTGGACTACGCTCAACATTTTGCTTGGATTTTGGAGTTGCAAATCCGAACCACGCTTTTGAGCAAGAAGGCTCTGTTGGACCGGAGTTGGAGAAGTTTAAACTGAGCAACAGCTTCCGCGGTGCGGGCGGAGGCGCTGAAAACTGCGTGAGAGGTTCTGTGGTGGCTGGCGTGAGGCGGCGGTTGCTCGTACCCCGCGGTGGCAATAGGCCGGAGCGGCGCTTGGCTGCGAGGGCCGTTCGAGGCTGCTTGCAGCTTTAATTTGTTTTTGTTTTTTAAGACTCAGAAATCACCTCTTTTCTCCTCCTTTTTTTTTTAACAATTCTGCTCGCACGGCAGCGAGAAAACCAACACAGCAGATAAAATCAAAAACCTTAACAAATCTCAATCTCTAAATGCCAACCATGGTTTCAAAACACATTGCAATGAACAGAAAACGCTACATTTAGAAGTGAAATGTCTGCTCAGCGGCAGAGGCTTACACACACAACAGACAGTGTTACTCCTCTCGAGTTCAATTAAACTTAACGCAGTTCTTGATTTTCTACAGCCATTTATTTCAGACACGTTCTTCGAGGTCCTCAAAAAATGCCGTCAGAACTACAAAAAAGGTAACACAACCTAAATCAGTTCACAACAAATGGCACAATATAACAAAAGATCCATACAACAAAACTGTACCTCATTAGCTGCATCAACTCCAGAGGAATAAAGTCTAATCTTCTCACAGTCTCTCCAGCTCGCATGACCCACATGGCTACAAATGCGCCAGCCAAAGTTCCCCGGGCAACACATGCCGCGCGGAACAAAACAAAAGTTCCCCTCTACATTCCAATGTACACCCAACATAAAACCAATAAAATTACTACTGCCACCTTAAACATAAAAACAAAAATAAAAAACAAGAGGCAGTTGTCCTGACAGCAGCCACACTCCCACCAAATCACTTGTGGTTTCTATTTGAACTTATGAGTGGATCTATTCTGCTTCTAACAATGTGACTGTCTTATGAATAGGTCTGTCTAAGTGAATTTGTTTGGTGAGTCGTCTTCCATGGCAATCTAAGGTGGAGTCACTGATCAATAACTGCACCTTCCGCACACATCCATCTTCACTTGGATAAACTGCTGTGACCTTAGCGAGTTTCCAGTCATTTCGTGGTGCCGTCTCATCTTTGATGATGACTATATCATTGACTTTCGCATTTCTCCTTGTTTTCTGCCATTTTTGTCTTTGCTGTAGGCCCAACAAATATTCTTTTTTCCATCTGTGCCAGAACTCATTGGCTAGGTATTGAACTCTACGCCATCTCTTGCGAAGGTACAAGTCCTGCTGCACAAAGTCTCCTGGAGGTGGTAGTATTACAGATGTCTTCATTGTTAAAAGAAGATTGGGAGTGAGTGGTTGAGGTCCGGTAGGATCATTGAGTAGGTGAGGAGTGATGGGTCGACTGTTTACTATGGCCATCACTTCGTAAAGATAAGTCCGTAATGATGAAATGTCAAGTGTCCGGGAAGACTGATCTAGGATGGAGGACAACACACTTCTGATTGTACGAATTTGTCTCTCCCAGACTCCACCCATATGACTGGCAGAGGGAGGGTTCATAACAAACTCACATCCGAGTTTCTTCAGGCTTTCCTGGTTCATTTCTCTTACTGCTTCCAGAAATTCTCGCCCTGCCCCAACAAGTTAGTACCCTGGTCTGATCGCAGCTGCCGCACATTTCCTCGTATGGCAATGAAAGCTCGGAGTGAATTAAGGAAGGCGTCAGTTGACAGATCATCGAGTAATTCAATGTGTACCGCGCGGGAACACAAGCACGTGAACAGAAGTCCATAGCGTTTGAGCTCTTTACGCCCTTCTTTGACATAAAATGGGCCAAACAATCCATCCCACAATATGTAAACGGAGGAGTTGTTTCCATTCTCTCATTAGGCAGGTTTGCCATTTTCTGCTCTTCTGTTCCTCGTCTGAGTTTCCTGCATTTCACACAGTTGTAGATATAGGATGATACTGCTTGACTACACCCAAGTATCCAAATGCCGTTAGCTCTTAGCTCATTTATTGTCATGCCCCGGCCCTGATGTTCCACATGCTGATGATAGTGATCAATCAATAACCTTGTGACGTGGCTGGTCTTCGGTAAAATAGCTGGGTGCTTAACATATGGATGTAGAGTAGCTTGCTCTAACCTACCTCCCACTCTGAGGACACCCTTGTGGTCGAGAAAGGGGTTGAGCTGGTAGAGCTTACTTGTCTTGTCTTCAGTTAACTCTTTTCGGGACTGAAGCTCCTTAATCTCTTTGGAGAAAACTGAGCCTTGTACAATGGCTATGATTGCAAGTTCAGCTTCTTGTCTTTCTTCGAGACTTGTAGCTTCATTGGTTCTCTTTTGCATTCTCTTAAACTCCTTCCCAAATCTAATGAGTCTTGCAATAGCTTTGACTAGTTTTGACCAACTGGAAAACTTCACAAAACGCTCCACCAAAGAATCTATCTTTGTCAACATGTGATGTGCAACTACTTTCCGTACTTCTGGGTCTTCTGATCCAAGTTCTCCTACCTTAATCTCTCCACTGGGCAGCTCTTCTTGCCAGAGAAAACTTGGTCCTCTAAACCAGTTGGAAGAAACAAGGTCTTTGACTTTTAATCCACGAGACGCATGGTCAGCGGGATTTTCATGTGAAGAAATGTACTTCCACTGTGTTGGTACAGTACTCTCTTTGATGCGTTGGATTCGGTTCGCTACAAAAACGTGAAAACGTCTTGCCTCATTGCTGATGTATCCCAACACAACCTGCGAATCTGTCCAAAAGAATTCTTCAGCATTTTCCAGCTCCAATTCTGCCTTGAGCATGTCGCTTATGCGTACCGCGACGACTGCTGCAGACAGCTCCAATCTTGGTACCGTAGTCACCTTGGTGGGTGCCACTCTGGATTTGGCGAATACAAGAGAGCAATGGATTTGTCCTGATTCACTGATAGCTCTTAGGTAGGTACAGACTCCATATCCTGCAACACTTGCATCTGAAAAATAGTGAAGTTCATACTTCTGAACTTCTTTGAAATCCTTAGGAAGGTAACAACGGTCAATCTTAACATCTGCAAGGTTCTTGACATCTGACAGCCAGGACTCCCACCGTGGCTTCAGTTCACTTGAGAGCGGTGCATCCCAGTCCACCTTGTCACGACATATCTGCTGTAATATTTGCTTGCCAAGTAAAACAAAAGGCGCCACAAGTCCAAGTGGGTCAAAATGGAGGCCACAGTCGACAACACTCCTCTTCTGGAAAGTGGGTGCTCTTTCACAACCACTCGAAACTGGAAATGATCAGAGGCTACGCACCACTTAATGCCTAGAGCTCTGTCTGTTTTTTGCTCACCAAGTGCAAGGTCTTGAGATTTTACTGTTTCTGCACAGTCTTCTTTAGGAAGTGAGTCAAGTACTTGTTGACTGTTGGAAACAAACTTATTAAGTTGTAGTTTCCCAGTGTGACAGAGTTCCTTTGCTTCATTCACCAGATGAATTGCTTCCTTTTCCGAGTGAAAACTGATCAAACCATCGTCCACATAAAAATTTCTTTCAATAAATTTTATTGTCGCTTCACTAAACTGTCCTTGACCTTGTGCTGCAATGTACTTGAGACCAAAGTTTGCACAAGCTGGTGATGAGGCAGCTCCAAACAAGTGGACACGCATGCGGTAGACCGATGGAGTGGAGTGGAAATCTCCATCATCCCACCACAGGAAGCGAAAATAGTCTTGATCTTCTACTCTGACTCTGAATTGATGAAACATGCGTTTGATGTCGCACATCACTGCTACTTGTCCCTTTCGAAATCTGCACAGGACTCCTACAAGTGTGTTGGTTAACTCTGGTCCTGTCAACAGGTGATCGTTCAATGAGACTCCTTCATACTTTGCTGAACAATCGAACACCACTCTTATTTTTCCCGGTTTTTGGGGATGGTATACCCCATGGTGAGGTATGTACCATGCGGGTGTTTGTGCAGTTCTTCAGGAGGCACCTTTACTGCATCTCCACACTCTATTGTTTCATTCATAAACTTCACATAGTCACTGTGATATTGTTTGTCCCTTCAAATCTCTTCTTGAGGCACTTGAGTCTGTGTTCTGCACAGATCTTGTTGTTTGGTAGAATTGGTCTAGCCTCCTTAAATGGTAAGGGTAACTCACAATGTCCATCCTTTTGAATTTTTACTCCATCCTCCATTATGGAAATGAAGCGCAAGTCCTCTTGAGAAAGATGAGAATCTTCCACTTTCCTTTCATTAAAATCAGATTCGAGAACTTTAATCACATCTGTTGTTGTGAAAACCTCTTTGACCTGAGTGCGACACATAAAGTGCACCTCTTTAGTCAGCTGATCAGATGGTGGATTAGGTGTCACTTCCTTGACAATTATCCTGTGACTACATCCAATAATGTCTCCATAGTCAACACAATGACCAACACCTCCAACTATTGTCCAGCCGAGGTCTGTGCGTTGAGCAAAGGGCTCATTGTCCTTTCCTGACACAACTTCTCTTGGTACTAATGCTTGTGAACAGTTATAACCTATTAACAGAGCAACATCGCATTCAATCAGAGGGCAATCTCTTCAGCAAGGTGCTCCAGGTGAGGCCATGCTCTTGCTGTCTTTGGTGTGGGAATATGATTTAAATTGGCAGGGATAAACTCTCTGGTATATGTCATAGGAAGAGGGATTCTCTTTGAAGAGTAGAAACCTCTGATTTGTAGCTCTGAAAGCCTTTGACTTGAAACAACAGTATCTTTAGATGACAACGTAGAGAGCTTTAACTGTACATCTCTTTTTTCTGTGTCCAGAGCATCTGCCTTTTCTTTGAGAACAAATGTAGTGTCGCTTTGACTATCCAGAAGGGCGTATACTAGCATTTCCTGTTCTGGATTACTTGCTGTGGACAACCAAACTGGAATTATTGTAGATGTGAGATTGCTCTTATCACCTTGGATCACACGGTTTGAGATTGCTTCACTTGATGTATCTTTACTTTGTTCTTTGGTTTCTTTAACTTGCCCTTGTTCTTTATCGCTGTCTTTATTTCTTCTGAACTCTTTGTCTCGTTCTTCATGTAAACATGTTGGGTGTTTTCCCTTACAGGTGTTACAAACACTTCTCTTTTCACATTTCTTGGATTGGTGTCCAAAACTGAGACACCCAAAACATAGTCCTTTCAATTTCACAAACTTCACTCTTTCAGTTATGGCTTTCTCCATGAACTTCCGACATGTCTGGATGTTGTGATTTAATCTTTCACAGAAAACACATTTGTTTATTTCTGTTCTCTCTTCTGTGCTGCTTACAAATGTCTTTGCTCCGACACTTCGAGCTTTTAAAGGTTTCACTTTCTCTGAGTCATTTGTTTTGAGAGCATGCAGTGATGTCACTGGGTTACATGCTATTTTAGCTTCTCTTGTGACAAAGTCAACAAAGTTGCTGAAGGTTGGAAATGAACCAGTCTCCTCTTCAATCTGAATGACTTGCCTATTCCATCTTGCTGTAAGCCAATCAGGCAGCTTGTTGAGCATTCGCTGGTTCTCACTGCAGTCATTCAGAACCTCGAGACTCTTTATCTGAGACATTGCTGCTTCACAGCCTCTGAGAAAATCTGAGAACTCTCTTAGTTCAGCGCTGTCTTTTGTTCCAATTTTCGGCCATGACGAGAGCTTATCTCTGAAGGCTTTAGCGATTATGAATGAACTTCCATATCTTTCCTCCAGAATGTTCCAGGCTGAATGGTATGCTATGTCTGTTCCCAGTAGAAAGTAACCCTCAATAGCCTTTCTTGCAGGACCACCAACATACTTTCGTAGGTAGTAGATCTTTTCACCCACTGGAATGTTCTTTCTTTCAATCAGCATTTGAAATGAAATTTTCCAATCCTTGTACTTGATTGGATCACCATTGAAAACAGCAGGTTCTGGAACTGGTAATCGGTTAATGTTAATGGACTCTGCTAAAACCTTTGCCAGTACTGTTGCGCCATCTTCCTGCGTGGCATTGTTGGTAGGTTGCGCACTTGAGGTGTTGTCTTGTGGTGATGTAAATGATTGTGCACTTGGATTGAGTCTTGAAGGTTTCAACTTAGGCTGAGGCTGGCTACTGGAATTGATGTGGTCTTTGATTTTTCCACATCATGCAGAAGATCCGATATTTCTTCATCTGAGTTGAGTTCTTGCTTGTAGAATCTCAGTCGTGCTTTGGCAGCTTCCATCTGTTTTACAGCTTCTAAACGTTCAAGCTCTCTTTTCTTCTTTCTAACATTCTTTGGGTTTCAGCATTCTCTGCCTTTTGTTTTGCAAGTCTTTCTTTGTTTTCCAATTCAAGCTCTTCCAGTTTCTCTCTTTCCCACTCCATTTCTTCATCATCTTTAGAGTGGCTTCCATGGCTGCAAGTTCTGCTGCTGCTTCTTGTCTTTTGACAGACAATTTACTCGAATGGCTTGAACGTACACTACCCGATTGTGTGGAAACTTGCGAGGTTGTTAAAGTGAACACAGAGCCAGCTTCACTCCAACCAGCCGATCTCCTTTCATATCTTCTTTCTCTCTTCCTTTTCACCAGTGTTTCCTTGAACTTGGTTTATAAGTTTTTGTGAAACTGCATCACATGTGTCCACTCTGCGACGAGTGTCTCTGTCAGGTGTTTCATAACTTCGCAGCTCTTCGTAGGCTTGCTTCACTTCTCCTGAAGCATGTTGGATTTGAACAATGTGATTGTGCAAACTTGGTTCATCAGGTGCTTCAAGTGATCTTTTAGCTTGTTTAGCAGCAGTTTTCCATTTGTTATAACTGATCTTGAAACGAGCTTGTAGCCTGCTCACCTTTTCTTCATGTAGTGTTTGGCCTTTCTCTGTGAGTTTTCTCTGCCTTACACTTTTCCTCAAGCCTTCTTCTGGAACAGCTTGACTTGTTCTTGCCTCCAAGGGGATTGTATCTGAGGCCTTCTCTTCGTGATTCCCATCTTGCTGCAGCTCCATAGCTCCAGCATCACAGTCTTTCTGTGTGGCCATGTCACTGTTCAATGTGTGTGCACTAAGGGTTTTCTTAACTGTAACTTAAAATGTTCCTATATTAAAAAATAATATAAAAAAAATATATATATATAGCTTCAAGCGCTAACCTTTCAGTTTGTTCATAAACTTAAATTATTTCCTTGAATGAACTTAAATGTAGTGAATCTTTAACACTCTTTACACCTTTATGTGTTTAAGCTTAAATTATTTCTATCTTCAAAGACAAACTTAAATGTGGTGTAACAAACACCTTAATCAGAACAATAAATCTTCTTTCACTTGTTACAAAAGAAAAAAAAGAAAAATAGCTTCCATGTGAAACCAAATTATAACTTGCTTTTCAGGTACCTTAGTTTACTATTAACTTGTCAAAACACTTATAATTTACTTGAATAACTTGGTAACTATTACCGTGCAAACATTTACTTATTTATCTATATATTTTTTCAAACTTAAGCTTTAACTTTATACCACAGCAAATTACCCTCTTAAACACTTATAGAGTCCCTTTCAAAGTTAGCAAAGCTAATTCATCTATTCACATTTAACTTATTTTAAACGTGTTACTTGGTGGCAGATTAACCCGCTGCACTCCTGGACTCTTGGCTGCCTCTGGTTCAGGTAATCCTGCATGCAGTCGGTTTTTTCCTTCGATGCTAGAGAGCGACGTCACCCTTAACGAGCTGCTCGTTGACGGCTCCGCAGCTGCAACAGACTCCGCTCTTCTCTCCACACTTGTCCAGCACGAAGCAGTTGAGTTCTGACTGTTACTCCTCTCGAGTTCAATTAAACTTAACGCAGTTCTTGATTTTCTACAGCCATTTATTTCAGACACGTTCTTCGAGGTCCTCAAAAAATGCCGTCAGAACTACAAAAAAGGTAACACACAACCTAAATCAGTTCACAACAAATGGCACAATATAACAAAAGGATCCATACAACAAAACTGTACCTCATTAGCTGCATCAACTCCAGAGGAATAAAGTCTAATCTTCTCACAGTCTCTCCAGCTCGCATGACCCACATGGCTACAAATGCGCCAGCCAAAGTTCCCCGGGCAACACATGCCGCGCGGAACAAAACAAAAGTTCCCCCTCTACATTCCAATGTACACCCAACATAAAACCAATAAAATTACTACTGCCACCTTAAACATAAAAACAAAAATAAAAAACAAGAGGCAGTTGTCCTGACAGCAGCCACAGACAGACACACACAACTTCACATAGAAATGGATCCACGCTTTTACAGCTCTTATTTTTGCCCTCTTTTGTCAACCATTATTACTTTTTAACTTAACTTCATCTATAATACTTTAGAGGGTCAGATTGCGATCAACCTTAAACCTTTATCTTAAACCTTTATCTTAAACCTTTATCTTAAACCTTTATCTTAAACTTTTATCTTAAACTTTTATCTTAAACTTTTATCTGAAACCTTTATCTTAAACTTTTATCTTAAACCTTTGTCTTAAACTTTTATCTTAAACCTTTGTCTTAAACTTTTATCTTAAACTTTTAACTCAACTTTTAACTCAACTTTTATCTTGAACTTCTATCTGAACTTTTAACTTAACTTTTCAACTTTTAACTCAACTTTTTAATTAACTTTTATCTTCAACTTTTATCTTAACTTTTATCTTAACTTTTATCTTAACTTTTAACTTCAACTTTTATGTTCACTTTTATCTTAACTTTTATCTTCAACTTTTATCTTAACTTTTATCTTAACTTTTAACTTCAACTTTTATCTTCACTTTTATCTTAACTTTTAACTTAACTTTTATCTTCAACTTTTAACTTAACCTTTATCTTAACTTTTAACTTAACTTTTATCTTAACTTTTATCTTAACTTTTAACTTCAACTTTTATCTTCACTTTTATCTTCACTTTTATCTTCAACTTTTATCTTAACTTTTAACTTCAACTTTTATCTTCAACATTTATCTTAACTTTTATCTTAACTTTTATCTTAACTTTTAACTTTTTTATCTTAACTTTTAACTTAAGTTTTATCTTCAACTTTTATCTTCAACTTTTATCTTAACTTTTATCTTCAACTTTTAAACTTAACTTTTATCTTAACTTTTATCTTCAACTTTTAAACTTAACTTTTATCTTAACTTTTATCTTAACTTTTATCTTCAACTTTTATCTTAACTTTTAACTTATGCTGGACAGCTTTCACCGCTTCTTGTGTTTCTCAAGCTGACTCAGATTGGCTCACTGTTCTGTTTACGAGGGCAGTACTCCCCGGGGTAAAACCAGACAAAACCCAGCCTTTACCTTTGCGCGTCCGGCAGAAGGGGGGGACGGCCAGTTCCCACTGCTTCCAGCCAATCAACCTTTACTTTCTTTCTTTTTTTATTTTCTTTTTTATGCTCCTATGAATAATGAAACACTTTGACAAACCAGCGGAAAGCAGTACTATAATCAAATGACAACTTAGACAACTCAGTGAAAAGCAATATTGACAACGGCTGATAACTGGAATTTAGACAACCCAGGGAAACAGTACAATGGTGTGTATTAAGGAAAAAGCTTCCTCACCTTTTGTGGGCCCAACACCAGAGTACTTTATCCGGCAGGCTGCGCCCAAACGGCCAGTCCAATCTCTGCTCGTGTCTCAACACGCAACCATCCTCTGCTACCAATTGTTGTGAAAAACCATCATGTATTCTAAACCCGATAGACCAAAAGCGTGCAAGCGCACGAGCAGCAAATCAGCCAACACAAAGCAATCAGACTTTACGTTTTTTATTCTTTTTTAGCGCTAAAAAAAGAGACGCTTACCATCACAGACTAGAATTGAAAACCAGCGGCCCCGTGTCTATACAGAATGTGTTTAAAAACAGGAACATTCGTTGCTTATGATCTAAGAACACGCCCAGTGGTCATCCGATGTTCTGCATCACCTAAATCTCTATTTGCTTGGAGATGGGAGTGAGGAGATGATTCAGTTTCTGTATCTGTTACAAATACAAAGGCCTTTGTGTGAAAGTATGAGAGTGTAATGTGTGTAGAAGCATATGTGTGTATTTGACCTTGGTAAGCGCCTCAACACAATATATATTGTTGTTTAGTTGCCATGAGAGAGGGAGTTGATTCCAGATTTCAGGATCAGAGTTCAATAGATATTCCAAATGTTTAATATTTTATCAAATGCTTTTGAGATTGATTGATGTATTTTGTTGATGAATTATTCAGATCTTTTAGTGTTTTTTTATCATAATCTATCTCTTCTGCCTTTGACCTTTCTCCTGATAACAAAATACATCAATCAATCTCAAAAACATCTGATAAAATATCAGTCAAATTCAAAAATACTCTTTTGACCCCAAATTGAAATTAAATGTTGAAGCTCATATGAATTCAAGTTTTTTAAAGAGTTATTGTTGTTTACATGTTGTCCATGTAAACCTATTCACACCAGTGGAGTCTAAAAAAATCAGCTTCAAAACATCAGGAAATGATGTAAAACACCACTAATGTGTATCTACATGTTTCAGTGGATTGGTGTAATAAATATCGACCTGAACAGGATAACTTATCTGCTCCTGCTGATTGGTTTAAAGGCTCACATTGATTTCCAATATCAGTCAGTGAGGCGGCGCACCTCGTTGTTTTGGTCTCAAACTGGATCCGGCTGCGTCTCTTCCATGTTTAAATTCTGCTCTGCTTTATCCTGCTGCTTTTTCTCCAGCAGTTTACCCCTTAATCCTCACATCTGACTCTCACGGTGGATTTCAATCCACCGTTTTCTCACTTTCCCCTGATAAGGTTTGCTCAGCACTTTCACTTCAGTGCCGCTAAATAGTGAACCATTTATAGTGAAACGATACACAGACCGGCAGCTTGTGCTCATTAAATGTGTGCAGCGATACGCTCCTATTTCATAAGATCTTGTTCTGTTTAGATATTTTGCATTTTAATTTATGCAATAAGTGAACCATTTATAGTGAAACAATACACAGATACAAAGAAGGCTGACAGAAATCTGCTAAGGAAAGACATTCAACAAATATTGTCTGGTCCGGGAATCAAACCCGTGACGGCCGTGTGGAGGATTGAAGGCCTCCAAAAGTGGGTTGCGCTACCACAGCACGACACCCGATGAAGAACATTTTCATTTTAGTTTTTGTTAAACTGAAGGGTTCATTGTGTGACCTCATTTTTTGACTTTTTTGTCCAGATCTCCCACAATGCAGTGTGTGCAAAGAGGAGGAGGATCTAAATGAGCTCAGAAACCCGGAGAGAAACTTCACTTCAGATCAAGATCATCCAGAACCTCTGCAGATAAAACTGGAACAACAGGAACCAGAACCTCTGCAGATGAAACTGGAACAAGAGGAACCAGAACCTCTGCAGATGAAACTGGAACAAGAGGAACCAAAACCTCTGCAGATGAAACTGCAACAAGAGGAACCAGAACCTCTGCAGATCAAAGAGGAAGAGGAGCAACTTTCCATCAGTCAGGATGAAGAGAATCTTGTGATGAAACAGGAAATTGATGACATTTTGAACAAACAGCAGAAAAACCCAAAAGAGACTTCAGAACAAGAAACACACATGAAAGCTCAACCAGACCAAAATCTATATTCTTGTCAAATTTGTGATAAAACCTTTTCTCAAAATAATTCCTTGATGAATCACATGAAAAGTCACACGGCTAAGAAACCTTTCAAATGTTCCACCTGTGGAAAACGTTACCCTAGAGAGAGTCGTTTAATTGATCACATGAGAATTCATACAGGTGAAAAACCGTTCACTTGTGCAGCTTGTGGAAAATGTTTCCATCTAAACGACTCTTTAAACAGACACAAGAGAATTTTCTTTGGTGAGAAATCTTACACATGCACAATCTGTGGAAAAAATGTTGTGTCTAAATGTCAGTTACTTGCTCATATGACGATTCATACAGGTGAGAAACCTTTCTCCTGTGAGACTTGTGGAAAAAGTTTCCAGAGGAAATCTCGGTTAGTTAGTCACATCAGAATTCACACGGGTGAGAAACCTTTCTCATGTGAGACCTGTGGGAAAAGTTTCCGGAGTAAACATAAAATAGTTAATCACATCAGAATTCACACAGGTGAGAAACCTTTCTCATGTGAGACCTGTGGAAAAAGGTTCACTCAAATGCAAAGTTTAACTGTTCACATGAGATCTCACACAGGTGAGAAACCTTTCTCATGTGGGATTTGTGGAAAAAGTTTCACTCAAAAACACAACTTAACTTCTCACAACAGAATTCACACAGGTGAGAAGCCATTCTCATGTGAGGCCTGTGGAAAATGTTTCCCTCATAAAAAAAGTTTAACTGTTCACATGAGATCTCACACAGGTGAGAAACCTTTCTCATGTGGGATCTGTGGAAAACGTTTCACTCGAAAACACAACTTAATTTCTCACAACAGAATTCACACAGGTGAGAAGCCTTTCTCATGTGGGATTTGTGGAAAAAGTTTCACTCAAAAACAGCACTTAACTTCTCACAACAGAATTCACACTGGTGAGAAGTAGCTGTGCATTGATTTATCAGCTGGCTGATTAATAAATGTTGATTTTCTTAATTTTGGGACATTGGTGAGCAGCAGATACATGCATGTGAAGCTGATCTGATTCCTCAACGTTATTGACCTCAGCCACTGTTCTGTTCTCCGCTGTGAGGTTTGACTATTAGACCAGCTCACCATGTCATGTCTGCACCCTTAGTGAAAAGCGAGGAAAATGTTTTGTGTATAGATCCAGTTTAAGTCATCACATGAAGATTCACACGGGTTGGAAGCTTTTATTTTGTAGATTCATTAGAAAAAGGTTCACTCAAAACAAATGTAACTGTTCACATGAGAACTCGCACAGGTTTGATGGCACAATGTGAACCTCAAGATTCTCAGTAAGTTGCTGTTTGGAAGTGGAGTAATTGCAACCGACTTGGATTTTATTCTGGCAGTTTTATATTTCTATTTTATTTAATCAGACTGAGGGAGAGATTGTCTCTAAAGAAACAATGACTTTAAAGGATTTTAGAGTTAGACTTCTAAAATGTTGGAAACTTTATTGTGCTTTTATCCTTTGTACTAATTTATTTTATTTCAATGATTTGGAGAAATGGATGCATTTCTTTGACATGGTTTTAATAATTTTCCTGCTTAGAAAATGTATTGATGATATGAATTGAATTTCAGATTGAAACTATTTATATAATTTTAGAAAATAAACTATTATAATGATGATCTTTTTCTTTTTTCCTGTTTAGTAGAAAACTGTGTGAAAGACTAGATTTACATAATTATAGAGGCTGGAATAAAACCTGTTTAAAACAAAAAGTAAATCAGGAAAACCTTCATATACATAAACAGCAGCAGTCCACAGAGATCATCTCTTCCTCAACGTTGCATACATTCTAATAAAGTCGATATTCTTTTCATTCAACACTTAACAGACTGAGTTCTATATTTATACTAATAAGAGATAAAACAAAATGAGCCATAATTTAACAAAGAATGAACCTAAATAATCAAAACTTTAAAATTCAAAGCAAGTACAATTAATCATTTTAAACAACCTTCAGTACTTAAACTGGTGAGTTAGAAGTGAAGGAGTCATGGAACATAAACTATATTTTGATCTTATATAATAGTAAAGGTCAGGGTTTATCATTCTATTTATTTAATATTCCTGCTGGAACAATGTTCTTCCTCTGTATTTTCTTTTGAAGTATTTGGTGAATTACTGAGTAACTGATCATAACACCTAATTCAATATTCAGTGTCTCCTCAGACTGACAAAAGTATAACAGTTATGTGAATATTCTGGTATTTTAAAGAGAATTTCTGAAAATATTGATACCAATAAGGAGTTTGGTTTAGAGGCCAAATTTACCACAAGTGCCAATGTGATCGGTTTCATGACGACACTTAAAAAAGAATGAAACAAAACAACAGATCAATATTTTATAGTTTGATATAATAAATGAGCCAAAGAGACTCTTGAGTCTCCAGAGATCCAGGTTGCAGAAACCTGGCAGATTGAACAGCAGCTAAAAGTGCAGCAATTTATTAAAGTAAAATTAGGAAGGTTAAATAAATCTACCTCTAAATATTAACAAAATGCTTTATATTTAAACCAACAGAACAATAAAAGCATCCTGGTTAACTTCACACTTATCTGAAATATCTTTATAAAAATAGACAATATATATGTGACTTTCACAGAATCAGGATTTTATTAGTTATTGCAAGAACAACAAAACATCATCAGTGTTTTCTCCAGACTGATCTATTGTAACTAAACCACAGGTGTCAAACTCCAGTCCTCAAGGTGACCTGCAGTGTTTAGATGAGCCACAGGTACAAAACACTGCAATGAAATCACCATAATTACCTCCTCCTTGTGTGGATCAGATCTGCAGAGCCTTAATGACCTAATTACTCGATTCAGGTGGTGCAGCAGAGGCTCAGCTAAAGGTTTCAGGGCATCAGCCCTCCAGGACTTTAAAAGAAGAGACTCAGCAGAAAATTTAAAGCCAAACTAATAATCACTTCCAGTTTCTTCAGCACAGCAACAGTGAAACACATGAAAAATAAAAACAGAGCAAATGTCTGGCTTTACTTTTCCTCTTGAAGACTGTTTTGCAGTTTAGTTAAATATTTCTGTGTTTTCAGTGAAAATGTCTTCAGTTCAGCCTCAGAGAGTTTATCAAGCAGCAGGAAACTCCTGCTGAAGAAACATTCACAGAGTGGAAAGAAATCAACGTTAAGATGGAGGAAGAGATGGACGATCAGCGCAGACTGATGGATTTTACCCGGATACCCAAGATCATCTTGCACCTGATAGGTACGAAACAGCTGCAGTAGCTGTCATTATTTTAATTGATTGTATACATTGATATTAATTTAATTGGTGAATCAATAAAACCAGAGCACACAGAGCATGCTCATTGCTCTGTGATAGTTCTGTGCTGCCTGGCTTCATGCAGCAGCAGAAAAAGTGAGAACTGTCACAGTGTTTGGTTATTTCTGCTTGTTGCTCCTTGGTCTGTGTTCATGATGGAGCGTTGTTTACCACTAATGCATTGCCTTAATTGCTATGTTTAATAGTGCAGACAATGGTGGTTTCTGATATGAGAAATATGGGCAACCGCCCAGGGCGTTATCTTTGAGGGTTGGCATGAGACTTCCATGGATTGTAGCACAAAGCAAAGTAGAACAAAGAGTTTGAATTGCTAATATTGGTTAAATTGATTTGTTTTTATGGGAATGTGGATCTTTCAGACCAATTTGATTAGCACTTTTGCTAATATTTCACATTTTATTGTCATGTGGCGGCTGGTCTTGGTCTCTGCTTAGATGGTCTTGACTATAACACTATGTAAAGCTATTTAAAGGGCCGTTTCATTTAACTAAAAAGAAATGTCATAAGACTAATGGTCAGATATTGACTTAGCAAGCAGAGTTAATAGAGACGGTTCAGTTTAAATATTTAGTACTTTACTGTAAGTTACAGTGTGGGACCATTATTTGATAAGCGCCATCATATTCTGTGTCCATAAGAATAGCAAAGTATGATGTAAACCTGCAACAGCGCCTCCTACAGTCACAATGTGCAGTGGTCACAGAATATGGTGTAACGTCCCTGTTGGCGAGAAGCAAATCTTGAAGGGGAGTTAACGTCAGCTAGCCAGACTGCATATTTCCAAATGTTGGCACATTTGACGGCATTAAGTTTAATTGCTGGTAAAATTATTAACCACATGCAGACATTGTTTATTCTAAATAAGGTAAATAACAATCTCTCTGAAAGACGATGGAAGAGATTTCATTTTATAATGTTTGCTGATGGATATATATATATATATTTTTTTTTTTTCCTCTCCTGGGGGTTTCTGTGGGCTCTAGTGTCCCTTATAAGAAAGAAGGCTGACAGGAATGTAGTAAGGAAAGACATGCGGCAAATATCGTCTGGTCCGGAAATCAAACCCGTGACGGCATTGTGTAGGATTGAAGGCCTCCAATCGTGGGTTGTGCTACTACAGCACGCCCCCTGATGAAGAATATTTTCATTTTAGTTTTTGTTAAACTGAAGAGTTCATTGTGTGACCTCACATTTTGACTTTTTTGTCCAGATCTCCCACAATGCAGTGTGTGCAAAGAGGAGGAGGATCTAAATGAGCTCAGAAACCCAAAGAGAAACTTCACTTCAGATCAAGATCATCCAGAACCTCTGCAGATAAAACTGGAACAAGAGGAACCAGAACCTCTGCAGATAAAACTGGAACAAGAGGAACCAGAACCTCTGCAGATGAAACTGGATCAAGAGGAACCAGAACCTCTGCAGATGAAACAGGATCAAGAGGAACCAGAACCTCTGCAGATGAAACTGGAACAAGAGGAACCAGAACCTCTGCAGATAAAACGGGAACAAGAGGAACCAGAACCTCTGCAGATGAAACTGGAACAAGAGGAACCAGAACCTCTGCAGATGAAACTGGATCAAGAGGAACCAGAACCTCTGCAGATGAAACTGGATCAAGAAGAACCAGATCCTCTGCAGATGAAACTGGATCAAGAGGAACCAGAACCTCTGCAGATAAAACAGGAACAAGAGGAACCAGAACCTCTGCAGATCAAAGAGGAAGAGGAGCAACTTTCCATCAGTCAGGATGAAGAGCATCTTGTGATGAAACAGGAAACCGATGACATTTTGAACAAACAGCAGAAAAACTCAACAGAGACTTCAGAACAAGAAACGCACATGAAAGCTCAACCAGAACAAAATCTATATTCTTGTCAAATTTGTGATGAAACCTTTTCTCAAAATAATTCCTTGATGAATCACATAAAAACTCATACGGCTAAGAAGCCTTTCAAATGTTCCACCTGTGGAAAAAGTTACCCTTACAAGAGTCGTTTAAATAATCACATGAGAATTCATACAGGTGAAAAACCGTTCACTTGTGCAGCTTGTGGAAAATGTTTCCATCTAAACGACTCTTTAAACAGACACAAGAGAATTTTCTTTGGTGAGAAATCTTACACATGCACAATCTGTGGAAAAAATTTTGTGTCTAAATGTCAGTTACTTCCTCATATGACGATTCATACAGGTGAGAAACCTTTCTCATGTGAGACCTGTGGAAAATGTTTTCAGAAGAAATCTCATTTAGTTAATCACATCAGAGTTCACACCGGTGAGAAACCTTTCTCATGTGAGACCTGTGGAAAAAGTTTCCCTAATAAAAAAAGTTTAACTGTTCACATGAGATCTCACACAGGTGAGAAACCTTTCTCATGTGGGATTTGTGGAAGAAGTTTCACTCAAAAAAACAACTTAACTTCTCACAACAGAATTCACACTGGTGAGAAGCCATTCTCATGTGAGGCCTGTGGAAAATGTTTCCCTCATAAAAAAAGTTTAACTGTTCACATGAGATCTCACACAGGTGAGAAACCTTTCTCATGTGGGATTTGTGGAAAAGGTTTCACTCACAAACACAACTTAACTTCTCACAACAGAATTCACACTGGTGAGAAGTAGCTGTGCATTGATTTATCAGCTGGCTGATTAATAAATGTTGATTTTCTAAATTTTGGGACATTGGTGAGCAGCAGATACATGCATGTGAAGCTGATCTGATTCCTCAATGTTATTGACCTCAGCCACTGTTCTGTTCTCCGCTGTGAGGTTTGACTATTAGACCAGCTCACCATGTCATGTTTGCACCCTTAGTGAAAAGTGAGGAAAATGTTTTGTGTATAGATCCAGTTTAAGTCATCACATGAAGATTCACGTGGGTTGGAAGCTTTTATTTTGTAGATTCAGTAGAAAAAGGTTCACTCAAAATAAATGTAACTGTTCACATGAGAACTTGCACAGGTCTGATGGCACAATGTGAACCTCAAGATTCTCAGTAAGTTGCTGTTTGGAAGTGGAGTAATTGCAACCGACTTAAATTCTTAAATGTAGCAGGTTTTGCTTACAAAGCATTTTAATCTGGATATTTAGCTGAAATTCGTAAAAATTTTATTCTTCCAGTTTTATATTTCCATTTTATTGAATGAGACTGAGGGAGAGATCGTCTAACAATGAGTTTGAATGCTTTGAGATTTAGACTTCTGAAATTTTGGAGTCTTTATTGTGTTTTTATCCTTTGTACATATTTTTATTTTAATGATTTGGAGAAATGGATGCATTTCTTTGACATGGTTTTAAATAAATTTTCTCCTTACAAAATGGTTTGATGATGTGGATTGAATTTCAGATAAAAAAAATCATTGAAACTTTTTATATAATTTTAGATGATAAAGTATCATAATGATGGTCTTTTTCTATTTTTCTGTTTAGTCAAAGACTGTGACAGAATCGATTTACATAAACATAGAGACTGAAATAAAACCTGTTTGAAACAAAAAGTAAATCAGGAAAACCTTCATATATAAACAGTTAACTTCTCACATGTCATTAATTTGATTTCAGCACCTCTGAGATCTAGAATTATAAGGCTGAGATATCAAGGTAAACAAAGAGAACCCAGTAGCTGCTGGTAGGGGCCCTCCAGACATTATTACAAAATATAAATAGAAACTGGTTTTATAACTTCAACATCAGACCTATATTTTTATTCACAAGTGTACGTTAGAAAAATTAATTATTGCCCAAAATTTGACCGTTAGAGGTCACAGTTCAGCCCCGCTCTTCCTCGCCACGGACCCGGTGTCTGAACAACGTGGAGGCAGAAGGACTGGGAATCCTCATAATTAGACCAAGGGCAGCCAGACTCATTAGTTTTGCTAGGTGTTATATTTAGAGGCACAAGAAGGCCTCCTGACACAAAAGACTCAAGTTGAAAACAAAAATAAACCCAAAAAGGGCTCTGGGGGCATCAAGGGCAAAAGGGGCAGGGCTCAAGCCCTCTCCAGACCCCCTCTGCATGTGCCTGCATATGAATGCTTGTCTTTCTAAGTTACCATCCAATAAAATATCTGAAAATACAATTTAAATGATGTTAGAAAAGTGGCTCTGCAAACTCCGGCATTATTACTTCCTGCACCTCCTGGTTTTAGCTGTAGATTGTTGATCCACTTTTCTCTTTGTTAGGTGAGTTTTTTCTAAATTAACTTCCTTGTGACCGACTACCTTCAAAACACAAAGATAAAGTTTTTCTTTCTCTCTTTTAGAATGGTTGGAACAACCACACATGGCACAGACTTAAGACATTTTGATGTTTAAGTCAAAATGCCTAAATGTGCTGCATTTACTTTCTGACCCCCACCTCCATGGTAAGGCATCGGTGCTACATCATCTGAAACCCAGCAATTTATGGGAAAAAAGAATAATACACTGCTTTAAAATGTAAAATACTTTATTTCAAGTCATACATGTAAAAGTTAACAATGTAAAAGCTGAACTCAATAACTACATGACACAGAACTGCAAGACACCTGAAATCCACAGAAATTAAACCTTCCTGAAGACATTCCCCTCTTTAACTTCAGTATCTAATGGGACACTGATGGGAACCTTAAGTACAAATGTGACTGAGAAATAAAACAAAAAACTGATTTTAGAAAAACAAAGCTGGTAGACAAAAATGGACCTCAAGTCTATCTTAGTACAAGACATTCAGAGCATCGACTTGGCTTTGGATGAATGGATATTTTTGTGCAGAATTGGCATGGATTTAATTTATAAGTAAAGGTAAGATGGGAAAAAACATGTTCTTTAGTTTTTTAATGAAATGTGCATTTTGTGGGCCACAGTCTGTATGTCTAAAGAATTCAGTAAAGTAGAAATGTTAGCTAATCTACCACAGCAATGATTTATTAATAAAACACTAAGACTAAAACAAACTACTGCAAAAAACTCAGTGTTCTGTTCTGTGACCAAAATTCTTTATTTTTTTTTTTGTTAAATCCTAAAACATGGCATTGTTATCAGTTGCTATTGCAACGAGTCTTCATGTAGCTTGGGTGATGCAGAGTGAGAAAGTGGTTTAGGTTTCTCCCTTTGCTGTGGATCATAACACGAAACAATACCTACATTTCTAAGTTTCACCTGGTTACTACAGCTATGGATGACGTGTAAAAGAACGGTCTTTCTGCCCTCCAGCGTTGTATGCATGAGCAAAATTTCTGAGTAACCAATAACATACATGGTGTCTGTATTTATACATCGTAAAGCCTCACCGCACGTCACTGTTTCGCATCCATATGAATCTTTATGTGTTTAAGTAATTGTTGTTTCATCCTGAAACTCTTTCCACAGGTCCCACATGAGAAAGGCTTCTCACCTGTGTGAATTCTCATATGCTGAGTTAAAGTCCCTCTGTCACTGAAACTCTTTCCACAGGTTGAACAAGTGAAAGGCTTCTCACCTGTGTGAATTCTCATATGCTGAGTTAAAGTCCCTCCTTCACTGAAACTCTTTCCACAGGTCTCACACCAGAAAGGCTTCTCACTGGTGTGAATTCTCATATGTTTCGTTAAAGTCCCTCCTTCACTGAAACTCTTTCCACAGGACCTACAAGTGAAAGGCCTCTCACCTGTATGAATTCTCATATGCTGAGTTAAAGTCTCTCTGTCACTGAAACTCTTTCCACACGTCTCACACCAGAAAGGCTTCTCACCTGTGTGAATTCTCATATGTTTAGTTAAAGTCCCTCTGACACTGAAACTCTTTCCACAGTTTGAACAAGTGAAAGGCTTCTCACCTGTGTGAATTCTCATATGTTTAGTTAAAGTCCCTCTGTCACTGAAACTCTTTCCACAGGTTGAACAAGTGAAAGGCTTCTCACCTGTGTGAATTCTCATATGCTGAGTTAAAGTCCCTCTGTCACTGAAACTCTTTCCACAGGTTGAACAAGTGAAAGGCCTCTCACCTGTGTGAATTCTCATATGCCTAGTTAAATTCGTTTTTACACTGAAACCCTTTCCACAGGTCCCACATGAGAAAGGCTTCTCACCTGTGTGAATTCTCATATGCTGAGTTAAAGTCTCTCTGTCACTGAAACTCTTTCCACAGGTTGAGCAAGTGAAAGGTTTTACTCCTGTGTGAATTCTCATATGTTTAGTTAAATTCGTTTTTACACTGAAACTCTTTCCACAGGTCCCACAAGTGAAAGGCTTCTCACCTGTGTGAATTCTCATATGCCAAGTTAAAATCGTTTTTTGTCTGTAACTCTTTCCACAGGTCCAACATGAGAAAGGCTTCTCACCTGTATGAATTCTCATATGCCGAGTTAAAGTCCCTCTGCCACTGAAACTCTTTCCACAGGTTGAACAAGTGAAAGGTTTTACTCCTGTGTGAGTTCTCATGTGTGTCTTCAAATTACTGTTTAGAGAAAAGGTTCTATCAGAAATTTTACAAGAATATATGTTTTGCCCTCTATGAGTTTTCTTCTGCGGTTTTTGTTTCTCAGCATCAGTTCTGTCTTTCTGCTGTTTGGTTTTCTCATATCTCTCCTTTGGTTTATGTTCTTCCTTTCTCTTTTTTCCTGGGTCTTCAGAATTGCTTCCTTCCTGATCCTGGTTCTCAGTTTCTGCAGAGCCATGAGAGATGAGTTGGTTCCTCTGTGGTTTTGTGTCATTGAGAACCTCCTTTTCTTCACACACACAACATTGTGGAAGATCTGGGAAATAGACAAAAAAAAAGTTTTTTAAATGTCAATCAAACAAGAAATCCACTTTGATGCCTTCATGTATCGAAACAGGATTTTCTTAGGTTATTCTAAAATTACAATCTTACAAGAATGAACATTAACTCAACTAAGAAGTTAACGTTCTATGTTCTAGAACATTGGATGTTCTAGAATGGAACTATGACCAGAACTAGTTTCATTCTGGTCATTGCTCCATTCTAATGACCAGACTGGAACTATTCTTGAGTCAAAATATGATATTAAGAATCTCCAGGTGAGCAAATAAGATGGCAATAGCTTAATCTAGTAGCTTCCTGACAAATATTACATAAAATCTTCTTCCTCCATGTAGAGAGAGGAAGAAGACGCCTACATGGAGGACGAGTCAGATGTTCAGGTCACCTGACTTTTGGACGTGTACCCTGACCACACACACGGTGTCGCAATCCGACTGGGAGATTGTGGACCAACGCTGGTGGTGATGCGGGCTGTGTGCCTGTAATGGGCGCAGGGGAAGTGCACCCATTATATGTCACCAGATATATATCACATTAAAGAGTGACATAAAATGCCTAAAGGGAAACCATAAAGTAATTTTTAATCTCACCCGCTGATATTGTCAGACATTGCTCCGCTCACACACTCAACACAAACGTTCAAAAGCACAACTAAATCTCAGCCTTTACTTTCCTGGGATTCACAGCAGAATTGGTAGCAGTGGGTGATTGTTGTTAATCGCACACATGCAGAAAATAATAGCAAAATGAACCAATTGGAAAATATTTGACATGAATATTGGACAATTTGGAAGATTAAATATGAAAGGTGAAAATGTACAATGATAAAATTATTTAACGAGTTTATTTAAGACACAATTTAGTTAATAAGTCATTTACTAAGTTTACATTATGAAAATGGAAACTTAGCAGCCAGACAAGACAGTTACTAAATATGCTTTTGATTGTTGTGATCATTATTATCACCTGGTTGCAGTTCCTGTCAGGTCACCATAAAATAATTCCCCAATGAAAGTGGAGGGCGGGGCTTTGGGCGGGTCTAACACTGACCTTCTTTAACTTAAATTTGAGCCGTTATTCTGTCAGAATAGCTGACATGCATTGAGTACAAATGAGCATTAAGAGGCGCTGTCAGCTCAGCATATGTGACAAGATACAAGAGAAAGTCAATAAATATTTTCTAGTGATAACTGGATGGATAGTAGCGTTGCTGTAAACAAATATTTCAGTAACTGAGTAATCTATTAATTATTCTTATGATTAATCAACTAATCGGATTAAAAATGTATATAAAATAAAATATTGGTAAATCTGCTGTAACACCAGTGTTACTATCAGATATCAATATCAATCCAATTTTTCATATTGGAGCATCCCTAACAGTCATTTCTTTGTAGTTTAGAAAATTGACCTGTAACAATAACATCAAATAACATAACATTGGAAGATGCACATTCTAGGCTAAACAATCACAGAGAAGTTTGATAGGGGAATTAAAAAACTGTGTCGGCGATATTCAGGGTGCACAGTGGGTCAGGAGAGGAACCGCAGACCCGTCAGAACCTAAAGAACCAGACATCAGTCTCTTCATCCCTCAGTGATAAAGACTGAGAAATAATATGAATGGCAATTTACAGAACAAATCATACAAATAGGTTAATAAATATTGCGAAGAGAAACCGACTCAGAGACAGTGCAATAATATTAGCCTGCATGATCTTTTCCTCTCAGGTTAGGGCTCTGCTTTGCTGCACAAGCATCAGACTTTTCCCTGAAATAAGCTTCTAGCTATTTTTATTACCTATTAGCCATGTTTAGGACCCTGAATGCAGGAAGTCAATGTAAGACCACATTGTAATGATGCCCCACATGCTACTAGCAGCATTTAGGCTAACATTAGCATTTTGGCTCATTTTAGATTATACACTAATTTTAACAAACTGAATGGAGGAAGTCCATGTTAGTCAACATGCTTGTGACTTTCCACAGGCTATTGACTAATTCAGCTTAGCTTAGTATTGATGCTAATTGTTAGCATCAGAGCGCTGGGTCCAAACTGGGACCACACTTTAGCAGGCCCGGTTACATTTCTCCAGGGATTTTCTATTTTTACTTAATTTGAGCGGATTCTTTAAATAGGTATCCGAACACAACGATTATTTATCTGTAAAAACTCTCTTTAACCTCACTAATCAGTAAACCGTGAAGCTGTTTCGTACCTATCCGGTGCAAGATGATCTTGGGTATCCGGGTAAAATCCATCAGTCTGCGCTGATCGTCCATCTCTTCCTCCATCTTAACGTTGATTTCTTTCCACTCTGTGAATGTTTCTTCAGCAGGAGTTTCCTGCTGCTTGATAAACTCTCTGAGGCTGAACTGAAGACATTTTCACTGAAAACACGGAAAAAATTAGTTGAACCTCAAACTCTTCTTCAAACAACCGTCTAACAAAGGAAAAGCTAAAGCGAGCCCGCGTGCTCTGTTTTCATCTTCCCCGCTTCTTCTTCTTCTTCTTCTTCTTCTTCTTCTTCTTCTTCTTCTTCTCTTCTTCTTCTTCGAGTGAGAGGAGGGTGTGTGAGGAGGAGCGGAGGAAGAGTGAAAGCAAGAGTGCTTGAATATCTTTTCTTTATCTTTTTCTTACTGTTTTTCTGGGTGTTTAGTTTACTTGTTTAATTGTTTTTTCTTGTGTTTAGTTTTATCACGTTTTAAGGGGTTTTTGTTCGTTTGTTTGGGGTGTGGCCGTCGGGCGTGCCTGGCTTGCCGGCGTCTGACGGCAACAATGGTGGGTGTTGTCGGTGGTGGGTCTTTCTCCACGCTGACACGGAA
Organism: Poeciliopsis prolifica; assembly: GCF_027474105.1. NCBI lineage: Eukaryota > Metazoa > Chordata > Actinopteri > Cyprinodontiformes > Poeciliidae > Poeciliopsis > Poeciliopsis prolifica. The sequence goes on from NW_026562549.1 coordinate 65,635, forward strand.
GAACGGCATCAAGGTGGGTGCTGGTTCTCCGTGCAGCGTGGAGGAAGTTTGTTTGGCGGTGGGTGAGATCATTGGGCACGGGAATATAAAGTCGGCTGCACGTATGAATGGGGCAGTGGTGTTGTTTGTGGAGAAGGTGGAACATGCACAGCAGGTGGTGGAAAAGGGTGTTTCGGTGAATGGGTTGTTTTTACAAGTTTCACCGCTCACGTTACCATCCACTAAGATAATGTTGTCAAACGTACCTCCTTTCATCAGTGATGAATTTTTGATTAAAGAACTGTCGAGACACGGAAAGGTGGTGTCGCCGGTGAAAAAAGTCCTTTCCGGGTGTAAATCACCGCTATTGAAACATGTTGTTTCTCACCGTAGACAGTTATTTATGATACTGAACAGAAAGGATGAGGAAATGAATTTGCGTTTCCACGTTAGAGTGGATGATTTTGATTATGTTTTGTTTGCCACATCAGGGCAGATGAAATGTTTTGGTTGTGGGCAGGAGGGCCACATCATAAAGATGTGCCCTGATAAGGCAGAACTGGCCAAGCCGGACTCGGAAAAGCAGCAGCCCGTTGCCGCTGAGCAGGGTAAAAAAACAAATAGTGAGGAGGATGTTGTGGAGGGAGACACTGCTAATGTTGCGGCGGGAGAACCCGCCGTAGCGGCGGGGGAACCCGCCGCTGCTGCCGCCGCTGCTGCTGCTGGCGCGACTGCCGCTGCGGGGGAACCAGCGGTGGTGGAGGAGGATGTGACAGGAAACATTGTTAAAGAGGCGGTGGAGGACGGTGGTAATGGTGCGAGTATAGGAGAGGATGAGAGCACGGTGGTGTGTGGTGATGGGCTGAATGGTGGTGTGGGTGGAAGTGTAGGGAAGGAGAGTGTGGTGTGCAGAAAGAACAGGAGGATGTGAGGGGTGATGAGGAGCATCGAGTGTGTGGAGATCAGAGCGAGGGGGGAGAGGTTCAGGGGAGAAACAGGTACAAAGAAAAGACAGTGTGGAGTCGTTTATAGTGGCTGGAGTGGAGGGAGAAACAGGTGAGGTGGAGGAGGAAATGGAGCTGGAAGCTTGTGTCCCGGTGAAACGGCGCAGCAAGAGGAAAAATGTGGTGGCTGCTGTGCAGGCCAGTAAGAAGGAAAGTAAGTCGGTTGTGGAGAAGAGAGAGGTATCGGACAGCAGTGATGAAGAGAGTTATTTCTCAGATACCAGTGAAGCTTCCGTATCTCAGACGAGTAGAGAACCGAGATACCCGGTTGAAACATTTAGAACCTTTTTAAAACAAACAAAAGGTCTCAGAGGGATAAAACTTGAGAGCTATTTCCCAAATTTAAGACTTTTCTATTTTCCGCAAGGCATCACATTAGACATAAAGAGGACTCAGGTTTCACAGACACAGAAATTTTTAGGTTAAAGAAAATAATGTCTAAAGCCAGAAAACAATTTTTATGATGTACAGTAGTTTTTTAATATCTATTTTAATGTTTCGGTGTGTTTGTTTTAGTCTTTTACCTAAGATGGATTCATTTAAAATAGCATCCTTGAATCTAAATGGGGGGAGGGAGGCTGAAAAACGGGCATTGATTTATCAGATGATGAAACAAAAGAAAATTGATATCGTCTATCTACAGGAGACACATAGTGATTGTACAATAGAAACAGACTGGGGCAAGGAGTGGGAGGGAGAGGTGATTTTAAGTCATGGCACCTCCAAGAGTGCAGGGTGGGTTTTTTTTTCAAAAGCTTTCACCCCACTTTCTATAGAAATTGAACATGTGGTGCAAGGGAGATGTCTTTTAGTAAAGACAAAATTTGATTGTTTAAACATGTTTTTTATTAATATCTATGCTCCGATAGCCAATGCAGAGAAGAAATGTTTTTATGAGAAAATTGGGGAGAGGCTGGGTGATTGCGGGACCGAGAATTATGTTTTTATAGGTGGGGATTTTAATTGTACTGAGAACGAGTTTTTAGATCGCAATCACGCAGAGCCACATCCGGCGGCCCAACGGGTCTTGAAGCAACTGGTCTCGTCTCATGGCCTGGTGGATGTATGGAGGAGGATGCATGCAGGCGCCAGGCAGTACACATGGTCCCACATTGTTGATAGTAAAATCTCTTTAGCTCGTTTAGATCGTTTTTATTGTTTTAAACACCATTTTAACGTGTTTAAAACATGCCAGATTTTACCAGTGGCTTTCACAGACCATTCGTTGCTTTTAGGTAGTGTTTTTATCAGAAACATTTTACCTAGAAGCGCGTACTGGCATTTTAATTCTGCTTTAACTTATGATCAGAGCTTTAAGGAGGTTTTAACTTATTTTTGGACTGGTTTTAGGGAAAGGAAAGCTGATTTTAGCTCTCTTAGACAGTGGTGGGACTATGGAAAGGTTCAAATAAAACTGCTGAGTCAACAGCACACTGTCAATGTCACTCGTGACATTGCCGGATCTATCAGAGATCTGGAGATGAGTATAGTGGAATTAGAACGACTTAGTGACTCCACAGGAAATCGAGAGTATTTTGAAGCTCTCAAATCTAAAAAGCTAACTTTAGCAAACCTGCTGGAAAATAAAGTCCAAGGCGCATTGGTCAGATCCGGATACAGGACATCACAGAGATGGATGCTCCCTCTGGCTTTTTCTTCAGCCTGGAGAGGAAACACGGACAGAGGAAAATGATCCACTCCTTGCTGTCGGACACGGGGCAGCATTTGAGCGAACCGGGGCAGATAAGGAGGAGGGCTGTGGAATTTTACCGTTCTCTGTTCCGCAGCGAACACAGAGAGAACGACGAACTGTTGGAGGAGTTCTGTGAGGAACTACCTCAGGTCTCTGCGGAGACCAACCTGGAGTTGGAACGGCCTCTGAGCCTGCAGGAACTACACACAGCCCTCCTTGGCATGAAGGGTCGGAAGTCTCCAGGCGTTGACGAGCTCACGGTCGAGTTCTACAAGGCCTATTGGGAGCTTCTGGCCCAAGACGTGCTCGACGTATTCAACGAGAGTCTGTCTACCGGTTCGCTCCCCTTGTCTTGCCGCAGGGCAGTTATCACCCTGCTGCCTAAGAAGGGAAACTTGCAAGAGATTAAGAACTGGCGCCCCGTGTCCCTCCTTTGTACAGATTATAAAATCCTCTCCAAGGCCCTGGCCACTAGGCTAGGGAAAGCCATGGAGCAGGTCATCCACCGGGATCAGACCTATTGCGTCCCCGGCAGGTCCATGGTGGACAATGTCTACCTAATTCGGGATATTTTGGAAGTCTCCGGTTCATTGGGTCTACAGACAGGCTTGATTTCATTAGATCAAGAAAAGGCTTTTGACCGCGTTGAACACGACTTCCTCTGGAAAGTAATGAGGAGGTTTGGGTTCAGCGAGGGTCTTATCGCCAAGATCCAGGTGTTGTACGGTGACATTGAGAGTGTGCTGAAGATCAATGGCAGCCTGTGTGCTCCTTTTAGAGTGTGTAGAGGCGTTCGACAGGGCTGCGCGCTCTCGGGAATGCTCTATGCACTCTCCCTGGAACCCCTTTTAAAGAAGATGCGATCAGACATTCACGGCTTGGTTTTACCCGGTTTTAAAGACAAATTGGTTTTATCTGCCTATGCTGACGATCTCGTGGTTTTTATTAAAGATCAAAGAGACGTCAGCGTTTTAACAGAAATCGTAAGAAAGTTCTCCATGCTGTCTGCCGCCAAAGTAAATTGGGGAAAAAGTGAAGCTCTGGCTGTTGGCGAGTGGCCCGACGGACTCCCGGCTCTCCCCAAAGGCATGACCTGGAGAAAAGATGGCCTAAAATATCTAGGCGTGTATTTAGGCGAGAAAAGTTTGTTGAAAAAAACTGGGAAAACCTAGAACAAAAATATTAAACAAACTTGCGAACTGGAAATGGTTGCATGAAAAAATGTCGTACAGAGGAAGAGTGTTAGTGCTTAATAATCTGGTCGCATCACAACTCTGGCACAAGCTCATTGTACTAGATCCACCGTCAGGGCTGCTGACAAGAATACAGACGGAAATGGTTAATTTTTTCTGGAACAATCGTCACTGGGTGCCACAGTCGGTGCTGTTTTTATCCAGAGAAGAGGGGGGCCAGGGCCTTGTCCACCTGGCCAGTAGAGTCACTGTGTTTAGGATACAGTTTTTACAAAAGTACCTGATAGGATCTCCTGTGTGGAAGGATGTAGCCAGTTGCATTCTAAGACGCGTGAATTCCTTGGGATTGGATGCTGCTCTGTTTTTAACAAATTTTAGTCTTCTAAGGTTTAAAGGAACTCCGCAATTTTATCAGAGCGTTTTTAAATCATGTGCTCTTTTTAGATTGCGTAGAGCGGAAATGACTGATTCTCTGCATTGGCTATTAGAAGAACCCTTGGTGTACGGAGCAAGACTGGATGTTGAAGAGGACACGTTCCTGGGGCTAACAGAGACGCTGTCTAGAGCCGGAATGGTGACCTTAAAGAGGCTGATTCGAGCGTCAGGAGCAGACTTTGGCGATGCCCAGAAGGTCGCTGCCGCACTGAAAGTAAGGTCTACAAGAATGATGGAACGTGTCCTGATGAGAATAAGAGAAAGATTGACTGGAAAAGAGAAGAGTTTATTGCAGGCATACAAGGATGGAGAATGCCTGCCAAAAGAAACAGATCCTTTTCCTAAGGTTCTTCTGAGTCCAAGCTTTGAAGAGGACAGCGGTCCTCTGCTAAAGACCATGGACTCAGAAATGGATTTGTGCAAAGTGGCACCAAAGACTTATATAAAACTGTGTGAAAATTCTAAACAAGAGAACGCTTCGAAAGAGGGATGTTAGCGTGTGGGTTGAAAGACTGAAAGGACAACCAATCCACTGGAGGACAATGTACAAACCGCCGATTAGAAAAAAGATTGGCGACCTCCAGTGGAGGATACTCCATGGCGCTATAGCCACCAACGCGTTTTTATCGGTGATTAGTCCTGGTTTTATAAATGAGTGTCCATTTTGTAGGTTGTCAGAGAGTGTTTTTCATGTTTTTATAGATTGCACACGTTTGATAGTCTTTTTTAGTTTTTTATCGACTGTTTTTAGTCTTTTTAAAATGATTTTTACCGATGCACTATTTATTAACGGAGTACGTCATAGTAAAGCGACTAGTTTTAAGTCAAGGCTTTTAAATTATTTATTAGCCGAGGCAAAATTAGCTATATATATAAACTCGAAGAGACAAGATGCAGGATGGACCTCAAGTTGATGTTGTGGCTCTGTGGAAGGTAAACATCAAGGCGAGGCTGAAGTTGGAGTTTGCTTTCCACAGAGCCACTGGGAATGTGCAGGGGTTTTTAGAGTTATGGGGATGTGACAAAGTGTTGTGCATCATTTCAGAAAATAATGAACTAATTTATACTGATGTTTTTATATAATGTATTTGTTTGACATAGGATTATTGTAAAACAACAAAAAAAGGAAATTGTTTTATTATTATTGTAAATAAATGTTTTGGTAAAAATCAAAAATCTTCTTCTTCTTCTTCTTTTTTCATGGCGGTTGGCAAGAAACTTATTGATGTGAATTACCGCCATCTACTGGAATGGAGTGTGAAACGGGATGCTACATAAATATTCTCCCGCACCAAAATTATTATTATTATTATTATTATTATTATTATTATTATTATTATTATTATTAAAATATTCTTTCTACCAATTTAGTTTTCTAAGGTGATTTATTAAATAAATATATTCAGAAATCTTCCCCGTGTTTCACTGGAACTGTACTGAAGAAACTGTGAACGATTCAAAAGTCCCGCTTTAATATACCACATTTTCTTTCATATTTTAATTTATTGAGCATGATTAGATCTGTTTAATTAGAACAAACGTACAGTTATTATATCGACACATGAGGTTTTAGTTTGTAGGTTCTGATTCATTTTTAAAGTTAAACAGTATGAAGCCACATGTGGTTTAGAGTAATGTATTCAACTTGAACATTTGAAATAAAATAAAAAAAACGTCTCACAATAGATAACTGACTTCAAACACATGTAACCGGATCCGATCTGCGTTGTTCTGGTTTTAAATGATCAGGCCGTGGTTCACCTTTAAAAGGGTTTATTCTGACAAGAATAACAGATAGAAAATAACCGTGTTACCGGCTGCCCGCTCCAAGCCTACATAAACAAAAGTACATAACAGAAATTAACTTAATAAATTTATAAATAAACTGGATGTATTTAGATACAAAATAAATAATACACACCTCTCCCAGGACAACATGACAAAAGGATAGGGTCTAAGGACACAAACATTTTAAAGACAATACCACAGAGGAAGAAACAAAAGGGGAGGGGCTTCTGTTCTTAAAACAATAACAGAGATTTTCAGTCAGGTAGGAACCCATACAAATAACCAAAGAAAAACATTTTGAGTAATTATAACAACAGATAAATTCAACCAGGAAACACAAACATTTTTGAAATACAACTTTTTTGTTGTTGGTCTGATTCCATGTTATTGAACATGACTGTTTAAACATACTCCTGCATATGAAATCCATTGAAATGAATTCAGTCGCACAGACTGTAGAAAATAGCTCTTTGTTGGTGTAGTACCAGGTTCTTGTCAGTAGGTGGCAGCATAAAGGGGCTTCTGTGTCACATTTCTGATTTAAAATGTTTTTATTATACATTGAAAGTTTAAAAAAATATTTTACATATATTTTTAAAAAAGTTAGTAAATTCATTTAAAAAAACATAAAACTTAATAATTAATTAAATGACTTGAAAAAATTATACTGTGTTTCACTCGGATCAACTGAGGAACTGAATGAATAGTAATGGAAAAAAGGAAATGAATCAGAAAGAATTTACTCTAATTTGCTATCACTCTTAGTTACCAAGGTAATCAAACAGTTATTGTCATCATCAGTGTTTTTCCAGACTGATCTGCGCTGATCGTTCATCTCTTCCTGCATCTTAACGTTGATTTATTTCCACTCTGTGGATGTTTCTTCAGCAGGAGTTCTGACTGAACCACAGGAGTCAAACTCCAGTCCTCAAGGTGACCTGCAGTGTTTAGATGAGCCACAGGTACAAAACACTGCAATGAAATCACCATAATTACCTCCTCCTTGTGTGGATCAGATCTGCAGAGCCTTAATGACCTAATTACTCTATTCAGGTGGTGCAGCAGAGGCTCAGCTAAAGGTTTCAGGGCATCAGCCCTCCAGGACTTTAAAAGAAGAGACTCAGCAGAAAATTTAAAGCCAAACTAATAATCACTTCCAGTTTCTTCAGCACAGCAACAGTGAAACACGTGAAAAATAAAACAGAGCAAATGTCTGGCTTTACTTTTCCTCTTGAAGACTATTTTGCAGTTTAGTTAAATATTTCTGTCAGTAAAAATGTCTTCAGTTCAGCCTCAGAGAGTTTATCAAGCAGCAGGAAACTCCTGCTGAAGAAACATTCACAGAGTGGAAAGAAATCAACGTTAAGATGGAGGAAGAGATGGACGATCAGCGCAGACTGATGGATTTTACCCGGATACCCAAGATCATCTTGCAGCGGATAGGTACGAAACAGCTGCAGTAGCTGTCATTATTTTAATTGATTGTATACATTGATATTAATTTAATTGGTGAATCAATAAAACCAGAGCACACAGAGCATGCTCATTGCTCTGTGATAGTTCTGTGCTGCCTGGCTTCATGCAGCAGGAGAAAAAGTGAGAACTGTCACAGTGTTTGTTTATTTCTGCTTGTTGCTCCTTGGTCTGTGTTCATGATGGAGCGTTGTTTACCACTAGTGCATTGCCTTAATTGCTATGTTTAATAGTGCAGACAGTGGTGGTTTCTGATATGAGCAATATGGGCAACCGCCCAGGGCGTTAACTTTTAGGGATGGCATGAGACTTCCATGGATTGTAGCACAGAGCAAAGTAGAACAAAGAGTTTGAATTGATAATATTGGTTAAATTGATTTGTTTTTTGGGAATGTGGATCTTTCAGACCAATTTGATTAGCACTTTTGCTAATATTTCACATTTTATAGTCATGTGGCGGCTGGTCTTGGTCTCTGCTTAGATGGTCTTGACTATAACACTATGTAAAGCTATTTAAAGGGCCGTTCATTTAACTAAAAAGAAATGTCATAATACTAATGGTCAGATATGACTTAGCAAGCAGAGTTAATAGAGACGGTTCAGTTTAAATATTTAGAACTTTACTGTAAGTTACAGTGTGGGACCATTATTTGATAAGCGCCATCATATTCTGTGTCCATAAGAATAGCAAAGTATGATGTAAACCTGCAACAGCGCCTCCTACAGTCACAATGTGCAGTGGTCACAGAATATGGTGTAACGTCCCTGTTGGCGAGAAGCGAATCTTGAAGGGGAGTTAACGTCAGCTAGCCAGACTGCATATTTCCAAATGTTGGCACATTTGACGGCATTAAGTTTAATTGCTGGTAAAATTATTAACCACATGCAGACATTGTTTATTCTAAATAAGGTAAATAACAATCTCTCTGAAAGACGATGGAAGAGATTTCATTTGTAATGTTTGCTGATTGATATATATACATTTTCCTCTCTTGGGGGTTTCTGTGGGCTCTAGTGTCCCTTATAAGAAAGAAGGCTGACAGGAATGTAGTAAGGAAAGACATGCGGCAAATAAAGTCGGATCCGGAAATCAAACCCGTGACGGCCGTGTGGAGGATTGAAGGCCTCAAATCGTGGGTTACGCTACTACAGCACGCCCCCTGATGAAGAATATTTTCATTTTAGTTTTAGTTAATTAAACTGAAGGGTTCATTGTGTGACCTCACATTTTTACTTTTTTTTTCCAGATTTCCCACAATGCAGTGTGTGCAAAGAGGAGGAGGATCTAAATGAGCTCAGAAACCTGGAGAGAAACTTCACTTCAGATCAAGATCATCCAGAACCTCTGCAGATAAAACTGGAACAAGAGGAACCAGAACCTCTGCAGATGAAACTGGAACAAGAGGAACCAGAACCTCTGCAGATGAAACTGGAACAAGATGAACCAGAACCTTTGCAGATAAAACTGGATCAAGAGGAACCAGAACCTCTGCAGATAAAACGGGAACAAGAGGAACCAGAACCTCTGCAGATAAACGGGATCAAGAGGAACCAGAACCTCTGCAGATAAAACGGGAACAAGAGGAACCAGAACCTCTGCAGATAAACAGGAACAAGAGGAATCAGAACCTCTGCAGATGAAACTGGACCAAAAAGAACCAGAACTTCTGCAGATCAAAGAGGAAGAGGAGCAACTTTCCATCAGTCAGGATGAAGAGCATCTTGTGATGAAACAGGAAACTGATGACATTTTGAACAAACAGCAGAAAAACTCAACAGAGACTTCAGAACAAGAAACGCACATGAAAGCTCAACCAGACCAAAATCTATATTCTTGTCAAATTTTGTGATAAAACCTTTTCCAGAAATAGTTCCTTGATGAATCACAAGAAAACTCACATGGCTAAGAAACATTTCAAATGTTCCACCTGTGGAAAACGTTACCCTTACACGAGTCGTTTAAAGGATCACATGAGAATTTATACAGGTGAAAAACCGTTCACTTGTCCAGATTGTGGAAAAGGTTTCCGTCTAAACGAATCTTTAAAAAGACACAAGAGAATTCACTCGGGTGAGAAACCTTACACCTGCACAACCTGTGGGAAAGTTTTTTGTTTAAATCTCATTTACTTGCTCATATAACGATTCATACAGGTGAGAAACCTTTCTCTGTGAGACTTGTGGAAAAAGTTTCCGGAGGAAACATAAGTTAGTTAATCACATCAGAATTCACACGGGTGAGAAACCTTTCTCATGTGGGATTTGTGGAAAAAGTTTCACTCAAAAACACAACTTAACTTCTCACAACAGAATTCACACAGGTGAGAAACCTTTCTCATGTGGGATTTGTGGAAAAAGTTTCACTCAAAAACACAACTTAACTTCTCACAACATAATTCACCAGGTGTGAAGCCATTCTCATGTGAGGCCTGTGGAAATGTTTCCCTCATAAAAAAAAGTTTAACTGTTCACATGAGATTTCACACGGGTGAGAAGTTTATCACTTGTGGCACTTGTGGAAGAAATTGTTTGACTAGATCTAAATTAGTTCATCACATGAGATCTCACACAGGTGAGAAACCTTTCTCATGTGGGATTTGTGGAAAAAGTTTCACTCAAAAACAGAACTTAACTTCTCACAACAGAATTCACACAGGTGAGAAACCTTTCTCATGTGGGATTTGTGGAAAAAGTTTCACTCAAAACAGAACTTAACTTCTCACAACAGAATTCACACAGGTGAGAAGCCTTTCTCATGTGGGATTTGTGGAAAAGGTTTCACTCACAAACATAGATTAACTTCTCACATCAGAATTCACACTGGTGAGAAGCCATTCTCATGTGAGGCCTGTGGAAAATGTTTCCCTCATAAAAAAGTTTAACTGTTCACATGAGATCTCACACAGGTGAGAAACTTTCTCATGTGGGATTTGTGGAAAAAGTTTCACTCAAAAACAGCACTTAACTTCTCACAACAGAATTCACACAGGTGAGAAGTAGCTTGCATTGATTTATCAGCTGGCTGATTAATAAATGTTGATTTCCTTAATTTTGGGACATTGGTGAGCAGCAGATACATGCATGTGAAGCTGATCTGATTCCTCAACGTAATTGACCTCAGCCACTGTTCTGTTCTCCGCTGTGAGGTTTGACTATTAGACAGCTCACCATGTCATGTCTGCACCCTTAGTGAAAAGCGAGGAAAATGTTTTGTGTATAGATCCAGTTTAAGTCATCACATGAAGATTCACACGGGTTGGAAGCTTTTATTTTGTAGATTCATTAGAAAAAGGTTCACTCAAAACAAATGTAACTGTTCACATGAGAACTTGCACAGGTTTGATGGCACAATGTGAACCTCAAGATTCTCAGTAAGTTGCTGATTGGAAGTGGAGTAATTGCAACTGACTTGGATTTTATTCTGGCAGTTTTATATTTCTATTTTATTTAATCAGACTGAGGGAGAGATTGTCTCTAAAGAAACGATGACTTTAAATGCTTTGAGAGTTAGACTTGTAAAATGTTGGAAACTTTATTGTGTTTTTATTCATTGTAATAATTTATTTTATTTCAATGATTTGGAGAAATGGATGCATTTCTTTGACATGGTTTTAATTTTCCTGCTTAGAAAATGTATTGATGAGATGAATTTAATTTCAGATTGAAACTATTTATATAATTTTAGAAAATAAACTATTATAATGATGATATTTTTCTTTTTCCTGTTTAGTAGAAAACTGTGTGAAAGACTAGATTTACATAATTATAGAGGCTGGAATAAAACTTGTTTAAAACAAAAAGTAAATCAGGAAAACCTTCATATACATAAACAGCAGCAGTCCACAGAGATCATCTCTTCCTCAACGTTGCATACATTCTAATAAAGTCGATATTCTTTTCATTCAACACTTAACAGACTGAGTTCTATATTTATACTAATAAGAGATAAAACAAAATGAGCCATAATTTTAACAAAGAATGAACCTAAATAATCAAAACTTTAAAATTCAAAGCAAGTACAATTAATCATTTTAAACAACCTTCAGTACTTAACTGGTGAGTTAGAAGTGAAGGAGTCATGGAACATAAACTATATTTGATCTTATATAATAGTAAAGGTCAGGGTTTATCATTCTATTTTTTAATATTCCTGCTGGAACAATGTTCTTCCTGTGTATTTCTTTTGAAGTATTTGGTGAATTACTGAGTAAATGATCATAACACCTAATTCAATATTCAGTGTCTCCTCAGACTGACAAAAGTATAACAGTTATGTGAATATTCTGGTATTTTAAAGAGTATTACTGAAATTATTGATACCAATAAGGAGTTTGGTTTAGAGGCCAAATTTACCACAAGGGCCAATGTGATCGGTTTCATGACGACACTTGAAAAAGAATGAAACAAAACAACAGATCAATATTTAATAGTTTGATATAATAAAGGAGCCAAAGAGCCTCTTGAGTCACCAGAGATCCAGGTTGCAGAAACCTGGCAGATTGAACAGCAGCTAAAAGTGCAGCAATTTATTAAAGTAAAATTAGGAAGGTTAAATAAATCTACCTCTAAATATTAACTAAAGGCTTTAAATTTAAACCACCAGAACAATAAAAGCATCCTGGTTAACTTTATACTTATCTGAAATATCTTTATAAAAATAGAAATATATATGTGACTTTGACAGAATCAGGATTTTATTAGTTATTGCAAGAACAACAAAACATCATCAGTGTTTTCTCCAGACTGATCTATTGTAACTAAACCACAGGTGTCAAACTCCAGTCCTCAAGGTGACCTGCAGTGTTTAGATGAGCCACAGGTACAAAACACTGCAATGAAATCACCATAATTACCTCCTCCTTGTGTGGATCAGATCTGCAGAGCCTTAATGACCTAATTACTCTATTCAGGTGGTGCAGCAGAGGCTCAGCTAAAGGTTTCAGGGCATCAGCCCTCCAGGACTTTAAAAGAAGAGACTCAGCAGAAAATTTAATGCCAAACTAATAATCACTTCCAGTTTCTTCAGCACAGCAACAGTGAAACACGTAAAAAATAAAAACAGAGCAAATGTCTGGCTTTACTTTTCCTCTTGAAGACTGTTTTGCAGTTTAGTTAAATGTTTCTGTGTTTAATGTAAAGATGTCTTCAGTTCAGCCTCAGAGAGTTTATCAAGCAGCAGGAAACTCCTGCTGAAGAAACATTCACAGAGTGGAAAGAAATCAACGTTAAGATGGAGGAAGAGATGGACGATCAGCGCAGACTGATGGATTTTACCCGGATACCCAAGATCATCTTGCACCGGATAGGTACGAAACAGCTGCAGTAGCTGTCATTATTTTAATTGATTGTATACATTGATATTAATTTAATTGGGAATCAATAAAACCAGAGCACACAGAGCATGCTCATTGCTCTGTGATAGTTCTGTGCTGCCTGGCTTCATGTAGCAGGAGAAAAAGTGAGAACTGTCACAGTGTTTGGTTATTTCTGCTTGTTGCTCCTTGGTCTGTGTTCATGATGGAGCGTTGTTTACCACTAGTGCATTGCCTTAATTGCTATGTTTAATAGTGCAGACAGTGGTGGTTTCTGACATGAGCAATATGGGCAACCGCCCAGGGCGTTAACTTTTAGGGTTGGCATGAGACTTCCATGGATTGTAGCACAGAGCAAAGTAGAACAAAGAGTGTGAATTGCTAATATTGGTTAAATTGATTTGTTTTTATGGGAATGTGGATCTTTCAGACCAATTTGATTAGCACTTTTGCTAATATTTCACATTTTATTGTCATGTGGCGGCTGGTCTTGGTCTCTGCTTAGATGGTCTTGACTAACACTATGTAAAGCTATTTAAAGGGCCGTTTCATTTAACTAAAAAGAAATGTCATAATACTAATGGTCAGATATTGACTTAGCAAGCAGAGTTAATAGAGACGGTTCAGTTTAAATATTTAGTACTTTACTGTAAGTTACAGTGTGGGACCATTATTTGATAAGCGCCATCATATTCTGTGTCCATAAGAATAGCAAAGTATGATGTAAACCTGCAACAGCGCCTCCTACAGTCACAATGTGCAGTGGTCACAGAATATGGTGTAACGTCCCTGTTGGTGAGAAGCGAATCTTGAAGGGGAGTTAACGTCAGCTAGCCAGACTGCATATTTCCAAATGTTGGCACATTTGACGGCTCTAAAGTTTAATTCCTGGCAAAATTATTAACCACATGCAGACATTGTTTATTTTAAATAAGGTAAATAACTATCTCTCTGAAAGACGATGGAAGAGATTTCATTTTATAATGTTTGCTGAGAATAACTTTACATTTTCCTCTCTTGGGGGTTTCTGTGGGCTCTAGTGTCCCTTATAAGAAAGAAGGCTGACAGGAATGTAGTAAGGAAAGACATGCGGCAAATATCGTCGGGTCCGGAAATCAAACCCGTGACGGCCATGTGGAGGATTGAAGGCCTCCAAACGTGGGTTGTGCTACTACAGCACGCCCCCTGATGAAGAATATTTTCATTTTAGTTTTTAATTAAACTGATGGGTTCATTGTGTGACCTCACATTTTGACTTTTTATTCTAGATTTCCCACAATGCAGTGTGTGCAAAGAGGAGGAGGATCTAAATGAGATAAGAAACACGGAGAGAAACTTCACTTCAGATCAAGATCATCCAGAACCTCTGCAGATAAAACTGGAAAAAGAGGAACCAGAACCTCTGCAGATAAAACTGGAAAAAGAGGAACCAGAACCTCTGCAGATGAAACTGGAACAAGAGGAACCAGAACCTCTGCAGATGAAACTGGAACAAGAGGAACCAGAACCTCTGCAGATAAAACTGGAACAAGAGGAACCAGAACCTCTGCAGATAAAACTGGAAAAAGAGGAACCAGAACCTCTGCAGATAAAACTGGAACAAGAGGAACCAGAAACAGAACCTCTGCAGATGAAACTGGATCAAGAGGAACCAGAACCTCTGCAGATGAAACTGGAACAAGAGGAACCAGAACCAGAGCCTCTGCAGATGAAACTGGAACAAGAGGAACCAGAACCAGAACCTCTGCAGATGAAACTGGAACAAGAGGAACCAGAACCAGAACCTCTGCAGATGAAACTGGAACAAGAGGAACCAGAACCAGAACCTCTGCAGATAAAACTGGAACAAGAGGAACCAGAACCTCTGCAGATGAAACTGGATCAAGAGGAACCAGAACCTCGGCAGATCAAAGAGGAAGAGGAGCAACTTTGCATTAGTCAGGATGAAGATCATCTTGTGATGAAACAGGAAACTGATGACATTTTGAACAAACAGCAGAAAAACTCAAAAGAGACTTCAGAACAAGAAACACACATGAAAGCTCAACCAGACCAAAATCTATATTCTTGTCAAATTTGTGATGAAACTTTTTCTCAAAATAGTTCCTTCATGAATCACAAGAAAACTCACACGGCTAAGAAACTTTTGACATGTTCCACCTGTGGAAAACGTTACCCTAAAGAGAGTCGTTTAATTGATCACATGAGAATTCATACAGGTGAAAAACCGTTCACTTGTCCAGCCTGTGGAAAACGTTTTCGTCTAAACAGCAATTTAAACAGACACAAGAAAATTCACTTGGGTGAGAAACCTTACACCTGCACAACCTGTGGGAAAAGTTTTTTGTCTAAATCTCGTTTACTTGCTCATATTGAGATTCATACAGGTGAGAAACCTTTTCCTTGTGAGACCTGTGGGAAAAGTTTCCGGAGGAAATATAAATTAGTTAATCACATCAGAATTCACACGGGTGAGAAACCTTTCTCATGTGAGACCTGTGGAAAAAGTTTCTCTCAAAAGCAAAGCTTAACTGTTCACATGAGATCTCACACAGGTGAGAAACCTTTCTCATGTGGGATTTGTGGAAAAAGTTTCACTCAAAAACAGTGCTTAACATCTCACAACAGAATTCACACAGGTGAGAAGTAGCTTGCATTGATTTATCAGCTGGCTGATTAATAAATGTTGATTTTCTAAATTTTGGGACATTGGTGAGCAGCAGATACATGCATGTGAAGCTGATCTGATTCCTCAACGTTATTGACCTCAGCCACTGTTCTGTTCTCCGCTGTGAGGTTTGACTATTAGACCAGCTCACCATGTCATGTCTGCACCCTTAGTGAAAAGCGAGGAAAATGTTTTGTGTATAGATCCAGTTTAAGTCATCACATGAAGATTCACACGGGTTGGAAGCTTTTATTTTGTAGATTCAGTAGAAAAAGGTTCACTGTAAATAAATGTAACTGTTCACATAAGAACTCGCACAGGTTTGATGGCACAATGTGAACCTCAAGATTCTCAGTAAGTTGCTGTTTGGAAATGGAGTAATTGCAACTGACATAAATTCTTAAATGTAGCAGGTTTTGCTTACAAAGCATTTTAATCTGGATATTTAGCTGAAATTCGTAAAAATTTTATTCTTCCAGTTTTATATTTCCATTTTATTGAATGAGACTGAGGGAGAGATTGTCTAACAAACAATGAGTTTGAATGCTTTGAGATTTAGACTTCTGAAATTTTGGAGTCTTTATTGTGTTTTTATCCTTTGTACATATTTTTATTTTAATGATTTGGAGAAATGGATGCATTTAATTAAATTTCTCCTTACAAAATGGTTTGATGATGTGGATTGAATTTCAGATAGAAAAATTATTGAAACTTTATATAATTTTAGATGATAAAGTATCATAATGATGGTCTTTTTCTATTTTTCTGTTTAGTCAAAGACTGTGACAGAATCGATTTACATAAACATAGAGACTGAAATAAAACCTGTTTGAAACAAAAAGTAAATCAGGAAAACCTTCATATATAAACAGTTAACTTCTCACATGTCATTAATTTGATTTCAGCACCTCTGAGATCTAGAATTATAAGGCTGAGATATCAAGGTAAACAAAGAGAACCCAGTAGCTGCTGGTAGGGGCCCTCCAGACATTATTACAAAATATAAATAGAAACTGGTTTTATAACTTCAACATCAGACCTATGTTTTTATTCACAAGTGTACGTTAGAAAAATTAATTATTGCCCAAAATTTGACCGTTAGAGGTCACAGTTCAGCCCCGCTCTTCCTCGCCACGGACCCGGTGTCTGAACAACGTGGAGGCAGAAGGACTGGGAATCCTCATAATTAGACCAAGGGCAGCCAGACTCATTAGTTTTGCTAGGTGTTATATTTAGAGGCACAAGAAGGCCTCCTGACACAAAAGACTCAAGTTGAAAACAAAAATAAACTCAAAAAGGGCTCTGGGGGCATCGGTAAAAGGGGCAGGGCTCAAGCCCTCTCCAGATCCCCTCTGCATGTGCCTGCATATGAATGCTTGTCTTTCTAAGTTACCATCCAATAAAATATCTGAAATACAATTTAAACGATGTTAGAAAAATGGCTCTGCAAACTCCGGCATTATTACTTCCTGCACCTCCTGGTTTTAGCTGTAGATTGTTGATCCACTTTTCTATTTTTTAGGTGTTTTTTTCTAAATTAACTTCCTTGTGACCGACTACCTTCAAAACACAAAGATAAAGTTTTTCTTTCTCTCTATTAGAATGGTTGGAACAACCACACATGGCACAGACTTAAGACATTTTGATGTTTAAGTCAAAATGCCTAAATGTGCTGCATTTACTTTCTGACCCCCACCTCCATGGTAAGGCGTCGGTGCTACATCATCTGAAACCCAGCAATTTATGGGAAAAAAGAATAATACACTGCTTTAAAATGTAAAATACTTTATTTCAAGTCATACATGTAAAAGTCAAAAATGTAAAAGCTGAACTCATAACTACATGACACAGAACTGCAAGACACCTGAAATCCACAGAAATTAAACCTTCCTGAAGACATTCCCCTCTTTAAACTTCAGTATCTAATGGGACACTGATGGGAACCTTAAGTACAAATGTGACTGAGAAATAAAACAAAAAAACTGATTTTAGAAAAACAAAGCTGGTAGACAAAAATGGACCTCAAGTCTATCTTAGTACAAGACATTCAGAGCATCAACTTGGCTTTGGATGAATGGATATTTTTGTGCAGAATTGGCATGGATTTAATTTATAAGTAAAGGTAAGATGGGAAAAAACATGTTTTTGTTTAGTTTTTTAATGAAATGTGCATTTTGTGGGCCACAGTCTGTATGTCTAAAGAATTCAGTAAAGTAGAAATGTTAGCTAATCTACCACAGCAATGATTTATTAATAAAACACTAAGACTAAAACAAACTACTTCAAAAAAAACTCAATGTTCTATTCAGTGACCAAAATTCTTTATTTTTTTATGTTAAATCCTAAAAAACATGGCATTGTTATCAGTTGCTATTGCGACGAGTCTGCATGTAGCTTGGGTGATGCAGAGTGAGAAAGTGGTTTAGGTTTCTCCCTTTGCTGTGGATCATAACACGAAACAATACCTACATTTCTAAGTTTCACCTGGTTACTACAGCTATGGATGACGTGTAAAGAACGGTCTTTCTGCCCTCCAGCGTTGTATGCATGAGCAAAATTTCTGAGTAACCAATAACATACATGGTGTCTGTATTTATACATCGTAAAGCCTCACCGCACGTCACTGTTTCACACCCATATGAATCTTTATGTGTTTAAGTAATTGTTGTTTCATCCTGAATCTCTTTCCACAGGTCTCACATGAGAAAGGCTTCTCACCTGTGTGAATTCTCATATGTTTAATTAAAGTCCCTCTGTCACTGAAACTCTTTCCACAGTTTGAACAAGTGAAAGGCCTCTCACCAGTGTGAATTCTCATATGCCTAGTTAAATTCGTTTTTACACTGAAACTCTTTCCACAGGTCCCACAAGTGAAAGGCTTCTCACCTGTGTGAATTCTTATATGCCAAGTTAAAATTGTTTTTTGTCTGTAACTCTTTCCACAGGTCCCACATGAGAAAGGCTTCTCACCTGTATGAATTCTCATATGCCAAGTTAAAGTCCCTCTGCCACTGAAACTCTTTCCACAGGTTGAACAAGTGAAAGGCTTCTCACCTGTGTGAATTCTCATATGACAGATTAAACCATGTTTTTGACTGTAACTTTTCCCACAGGTTGAACAAGTGAAAGGTTTTACTCCTGTGTGAGTTCTCATGTGTCTCTTCAAATTACTGTTTAGAGAAAAGGTTTTATCAGAAATTTTACAAGAATATATGTTTTGCCCTCTATGAGTTTTCTTCTGCGGTTTTTGTTTCTCAGCATCAGTTCTGTCTTTCTGCTGTTTGGTTTTCTCATATCTCTCCTTTGGTTTATGTTCTTCCTTTCTCTTTTTTCCTGGGTCTTCAGAATTGCTTCCTTCCTGATCCTGGTTCTCAGTTTCTGCAGAGCCATGAGAGATGAGTTGGTTCCTCTGTGGTTTTGTGTCATTGAGAATCTCCTCTTCTTCACACACACAACATTGTGGAAGATCTGGGAAATAGACAAAAAAAAAAGTTTTAAATGTCAATCAAACAAGAAATCCACTTTGATGCCTTCATGTATAGAAACAGGATTTTCTTAGGTTATTCGAAAATTACAATCTTACAAGAATGAACATTAACTCAACTAAGAAGTTAACGTTCTATGTTCTAGAACATAGGATGTTCTAGAATGGAACTATGACCAGAACTAGTTTCATTCTGGTCATTGCTCCATTCTAATGACCAGACTGGAACTATTCTTGAGTCAAAATATGATATTAAGGATCTCCAGGAGAGCAAATAAGATGGCAATCGCTTAATCTAGTAGCTTCCTGACAAATATTACATAAAATCTTCTTCCTCCATGTAGAGAGAGGAAGAAGACGCCTACATGGAGGAGGAGTCAGATGTTCAGGTCACCTGACTTTTGGACGTGTAACCTGACCACACACACGGTGTCGCAATCCGACTGGGAGATTGTGGACCAACGCTGGTGGTGATGCGGGCTGTGTGCCTGTAATGGGCGCAGGGGAAGTGCACCCATTATATGTCACCAGATATATATCACATTAAAGAGTGACATAAAATGCCTAAAGGGAAACCATAAAGTAATTTTTAATCTCACCCGCTGATATTGTCAGACATTGCTCCGCTCACACACTCAACACAAACGTTCAAAAGCACAACTAAATCTCAGCCTTTACTTTCCTGGGATTCACAGCAGAATTGGTAGCAGTGGGTGATTGTTGTTAATCGCACACATGCAGAAAATAATGGCAAAATGAACCAATTGAAAATATTTGACATGAATATTGGACAATTTGGAAGATTAAATATGAAAGGTGAAAATGTACAATGATAAAATTATTTAACGAGTTTATTTAAGACACAATTTAGTTAATAAGTCATTTACTAAGTTTACATTATGAAAATGGAAACTTAGCAGCCAGACAAGACAGTTACTAAATATGCTTTTGATTGTTGTGATCATTATTATCACCTGGTTGCAGTTCCTGTCGTGTCACCATAAAATAATTCCCCAATGAAAGTGGAGGGCGGGGCTTTAGGCGGGTCTAACACTGACCTTCTTTAACTTAAATTTGAGCCGTTATTCTGTCAGAATAGCTGACATGCATTGAGTACAAATGAGCATTAAGAGGCGCTGTCAGCTCAGCATATGTGACAAGATACAAGAGAAAGTCAATAAATATTTTCTAGTGATAACTGGATGGATAGTAGCGTTGCTGTAAACAACTATTTCAGTAATTGAGTAATCTATTAATTATTCTTATGATTAATCAAGTAATCGGATTAAAAATGTATATAAAATAAAATATTGGTAAATCTGCTATAACACCAGTGTTAATATCAGATATCAATATCAATCCAATTTTTCATATTGGAGCATCCCTAACAGTCATTTCTTTGTAGTTTAGAAAACTGACCTGTAACAATAACATCAAATAACATAACATTGGAAGATGCACATTCTAGGCTAAACAATCACAGAGAAGTTTGATAGGGGAATTAAAAAACTGTGTCGGCGATATTCAGGGTGCACAGTGGGTCAGGAGAGGAACCGCAGACCCGTCAGAACCTAAAGAACCAGACATCAGTCTCTTCATCCCTCAGTGATAGAGACTGAGAAATAATATGAATGGCAATTTACAGAACAAATCATACAAATAGGTTAATAAATATTGCGAAGAGAAACCGACTCAGAGACAGTGCAATAATATTAGCCTGCATGATCTTTTCCTCTCAGGTTAGGGCTCTGCTTTGCTGCACAAGCATCAGCCTTTTCCCTGAAATAAGCTTCTAGCTATTTTTATTACTTATTAGCCATGTTTAGGACCCTGAATGCAGGAAGTCAATGTAAGACCACATTGTAATGATGCCCCACATGCTACTAGCAGCATTTAGGCTAACATTAGCATTTTGGCTCATTTTAGATTATACACTAATTTTAACAAACTGAATGGAGGAAGTCCATGTTAGTCAACATGCTTGTGACTTTCCACAGGCTATTGACTATAATTCAGCTTACCTTAGCACTGATGCTAATTGTTAGCATCAGAGCGCTGGGTTCAAACAGGGGCCACACTTTAGCAGACCCTGGTTACATTTCTCCAGGGATTTTCTATTTTTACTTAATTTACTTTAAATACGTTTACAAACACAACGATTATTTATCTGTAAAAACTCTCTTTAACCTGACTAATCAGTAAACCGTGAAGCTGTTTCGTACCTATCCGGTGCAAGATGATCTTGGGTATCCGGGTAAAATCCATCAGTCTGCGCTGATCGTCCATCTCTTCCTCCATCTTAACGTTGATTTCTTTCCACTCTGTGAATGTTTCTTCAGCAGGAGTTTCCTGCTGCTTGATAAACTCTCTGAGGCTGAACTGAAGACATTTTCACTGAAAACACGGAAAAAATTAGTTGAACCTCAAACTCTTCTTCAAACAACCGTCTAACAAAGGAAAAGCTAAAGCGAGCCCGCGTGCTCTGTTTTCATCTTCCCCGCCTTCTTCTTCTTCTTCTTCTTCTTCTTCTTCTTTCTTCTTCTTCTTCTTCTTTTTTTCATGGCGGTTGGCAAGAAACTTATTGATGTGAATTACCGCCATCTACTGGAATGGAGTGTGAAACGGGATGCTACATAAATATTCTCCCGCACCAAAATATTATATTATTATTATTATTATTATTATTATTATTATTATTATTATTATTATTATTATTATTATTATTATTATTATTATTATAAATAAAATATTCTTTCTACCAATTTCGTTTTCTTAAGGTGATTTATTAAAGAACAAATATATTCAGAAATCTTCCCCGTGTTTCACTGGAACTGTACTGAAGAAACTGTGAACGATTCAAAAGTTCCGCTTTAATATACCACATTTTCTTTCATATTTTAATTTATTGAACATGATTAGATCTGTTTAATTAGAACAAAGCACGTACAGTTATTATATCGTCACAGGAGGTTTTAGTTTGTAGGTTCTGATTCATTTTTAAAGTTAAACAGTATGAAGCTACATGTGGTTTAGAGTAATGTATTCAACTTGAACATTTGAAATCAAATAAAAAAAAACGTCTCACAATAGATAACTGACTTCAAACACACATTTATGATATACAACTTTTTTGTTGTTGGTCTGATTCCATGTTATTGAACATGACTGTTTAAACATACTCCTGCATATGAAATCAATTTAAATGAATTCAGTCGCACAGACTTTAGAAAAATAGCTCTTTGAAGGTGTAGTACCACGTTCATGTCAGTAGGTTGCAGCATAAAGGGGCTTCTGTGTCATATTTCTGATTTAAAATGTTTTCATTATACATTGAAAGTTTAATATAAACATTTTACATATATTTAAAAAACGTTAGTAAATGTGTTTAAAAAAACATAAAACTTAATAATTAATTAAAATGACTTGAAAAAAATTATACTGTGTTTCACTCGGATCAACTGAGGAACTGAATGAATAGTAATGGAAAAAAGGAAATGAATCAGAGAGAATTTACTCTAATTTGCTATCACTCTTAGTTACCAAGGTAATCAAACAGTTATTGTCATCATCAGTGTTTTTCCAGACTGATCTGAGCTGATCGTTCATCTCTTCCTCCATCTTAACGTTAATTTATTTCCACTCTGTGGATGTTTCTTCAGCAGGAGTTCTGACTAAACCACAGGTGTCAAACTCCAGTCCTCAAGGTGACCTGCAGTGTTTAGATGAGCCACAGGTACAAAACACTGCAATGAAATCACCATAATTACCTCCTCCTTGTGTGGATCAGATCTGCAGAGCCTTAATGACCTAATTACTCTATTCAGGTGGTGCAGCAGAGGCTCAGCTAAAGGTTTCAGGGCATCAGCCCTCCAGGACTTTAAAAGAAGAGACTCAGCAGAAAATTTAAAGCCAAACTAATAATCACTTCCAGTTTCTTCAGCACAGCAACAGTGAAACACGTGAAACATAAAAACAGAGCAAATGTCTGGCTTTACTTTTCCTCTTGAAGACTGTTTTGCAGTTTAGTTAAATATTTCTGTGTTTAATGTAAAAATGTCTTCAGTTCAGCCTCAGAGAGTTTATCAAGCAGCAGGAAACTCCTGCTGAAGAAACATTCACAGAGTGGAAAGAAATCAACGTTAAGATGGAGGAAGAGATGGACGATCAGCGCAGACTGATGGATTTTACCCGGCTACCCAAGATCATCTTGCACCGGATAGGTACGAAACAGCTGCAGTAGCTGTCATTATTTTAATTGATTGTATACATTGATATTAATTTATTTGGTGAATCAATAAAACCAGAGCACACAGAGCATGCTCATTGCTCTGTGATAGTTCTGTGCTGCCTGGCTTCATGCAGCAGGAGAAAAAGTGAGAACTGTCACAGTGTTTGGTTATTTCTGCTTGTTGTTCCTTGGTCTGTGTTCATGATGGAGCGTTGTTTACCACTAGTGCATTGCCTTAATTGCTATGTTTAATAGTGCAGACAGTGGTGGTTTCTGACATGAGAAATATGGGCAACCGCCCAGGGCGTTAACTTTTAGGGTTGGCATGAGACTTCCATGGATTGTAGCACAGAGCAAAGTAGAACAAAGAGTTTGATTTGATAATATTGGTTAAATTGATTTGTTTTTATGGGAATGTGGATCTTTCAGACCAATTTGATTAGCACTTTTGCTAATATTTCACATTTTATAGTCATGTGGCGGCTGGTCTTGGTCTCTACTTAGATGGTCTTGACTATAACACTATGTAAAGCTATTTAAAGGGCCGTTTCATTTAACTAAAAAGAAATGTCATAAGACTAATGGTCAGATATTGACTTAGCAAGCAGAGTTAATAGAGACGGTTCAGTTTAAATATTTAGTACTTTACTGTAAGTTACAGTGTGGGACCATTATTTGATAAGCGCCATCATATTCAGTGTCCATAAGAATAGCAAAGTATGATGTAAACTTGCAACAGCGCCTCCTACAGTCACAATGTGCAGTGGTCACAGAATATGGTATAACGTCACTGTTGGTGAGAAGCGAATCTTGAAGGGGAGTTAACGTCAGCTAGCCAGACTGCATATTTCCAAATGTTGGCACATTTGACGGCACTAAAGTTTAATTGACGGTAAATTTATTAACCACATGCAGACATTGTTTATTCTAAATAAGGTAAATAACAATCTCTCTGAAAGACGATGGAAGAGATTTCATTTTAAAATGTTTGCTGAGAATTACATTTTCCTCTCCTGGGGGTTTCTGTGGGCTCTAGTGTCCCTTATAAGAAAGAAGGCTGACAGGAATGTAGTAAGGAAAGACATGCGGCAAATAAAGTCGGATCCGGAAATCAAACCCGTGACGGCCGTGTGGAGGATTGAAGGCCTCCAAACGTGGGTTGCGCTACCACAGCACGACCCCTGATGAAGAATATTTTCATTTTAGTTTTTGTTAAAGTAAAGAATTTATTGTGTGACCTCACATTTTGACTTTTTTGTCCAGATCTCCCACAATGCAGTGTGTGCAAAGAGGAGGAGAATCTAAATGAGCTCAGAAACCCAGAGAGAAACTTCACTTCAGATCAAGATCATCCAGAACCTCTGCAGATAAAACTGGAAAAAGAGGAACCAGAACCTCTGCAGATAAAACTGGAACAAGAGGAACCAGAACCTCTACAGATGAAACTGGATCAAGAGGAACCAGAACCTCTGCAGATGAAACTGGATCAAGAGGAACCAGAACCTCTACAGATGAAACTGGATCAAGAGGAACCAGAACCTCTACAGATAAAACTGGATCAAGAGGAACCAGAACCTCTGCAGATAAAACTGGATCAAGAGGAACCAGAACCTCTACAGATAAAACTGGATCAAGAGGAACCAGAACCTCTGCAGATAAAACGGGAACAAGAGGAACCCGAACCTCTGCAGATCAAAGAGGAAGAGGAGCAACTTTCCCTCAGTCAGGATGAAGAGCATCTTGTGATGAAACAGGAAACTGATGACATTTTGAACAAACAGCAGAAAAACTCAAAAGAGACTTCAGAACAAGAAACGCACATGAAAGCTCAACCAGACCAAAATCTATATTCTTGTCAAATTTGTGATAAAACCTTTTCTCGAAATAGTTCCTTGATGAATCACAAAAAACTCATATGGCTAAGAAACCTTTCAAATGTTCCACCTGTGGAAAAAGTTACCCTAAAGAGAGTCGTTTAAATGATCACATGAGAATTCATACAGGTGAAAAACCGTTCACTTGTCCAGCTTGTGGAAAATGTTTCCATCTAAACAACTCTTTAAACAGACACAAGAAAATTTTCTTTGTTGAGAAATCTTACACATGCCCAATCTGTGGAAAAAAATCTGTGTCTAAATGTCAGTTACTTGCTCATATGTCGATTCATACAGGTGAGAAACCTTTCTCATGTGGAACTTGTGGAAAATGTTTTCAGAAGAAATCTAAGTTAGTTAATCACATCAGAGTTCACACCGGTGAGAAACCTTTCTCATGTGAGACCTGTGGAAAAAGTTTCACTCAAAAGCAAAGTTTAACTGTTCACATGAGACTTCACACGGGTGAGAAGTCTTTCTCATGTGGGGCCTGTGGAAAATGTTTCACTTACAAAAAAAGTTTAAAACTTCACGTGAGAATTCACACTAGTGAGAAAACTTTCTCATGCGAGATTTGTGGAAAAAGTTTCACTCATAAAATCTACTTAACTGCTCACATGGTAACTCATACAGGTGTAAAGCCGTTCTTATGTGGAACTTGTGGGAAATATTTCCCTTATAAAAGAAGTTTAAATTGTCACATGAGAACTCACACGGGGGAGAAACCTTTCTCATGTGCTACCTGTGGGAAAAGTTTTGCTTTTAGGTCTGATTTACGAAATCACATGAGAACTCACACGGGGGAGAAACCTTTCTCATGTGCTACCTGTGGGAAAAGTTTTGCTTTTAGGTCTGATTTACGAAATCACATGAGAACTCACACAAGTGAGAAGCCTTTCTCATGTGTGATTTGTGGGAAAAGTTTCCCTTATAAAAACAGTTTAAATCGTCACAGGAGATCTCACACAGGTGAGAAGCCTTTCTCATGTGGGATATGTGGAAAACGTTTTACTCAAAAACAGCACTTAACATCTCACAACAGAATTCACACTGGTGAGAAGTAGCTGTGCATTGATTTATCATCTGGCTGATTAATAAATGTTGATTTTCTTAATTTTGGGACATTGGTGAGCAGCAGATACATGCATGTGAAGCTGATCTGATTCCTCAATTGTATTGACCTCAGCCACTGTTCTGTTCTCCGCTGTGAGGTTTGACTATTAGACCAGCTCACCATGTCATGTTTGCACCCTTAGTGAAAAGCGAGGAAAATGTTTTGTGTATAGATCCAGTTTAAGTCACATGAAGATTCACACGGGTTGGAAGCTTTTATTTTGTAGATTCAGTAGAAAAAGGTTCACTCTAAATAAATGTAACTGTTCACATGAGAACTTGCACAGGTTTGATGGCACAATGTGAACCTCAAGATTCTCAGTAAGTTGCTGTTTGGAAGTGGAGTAATTGCAACCGACTTAAATTCTTAAATGTAGCAGGTTTTGCTTACAAAGCATTTTAATCTGGATATTTAGCTGAAATTCTTAAAAATTTTATTCTTCCAGTTTTATATTTCCATTTTATTGAATGAGACTGAGGGAGAGATTGTCTAACAAACAATGAGTTTGAATGCTTTGAGATTTAGACTTCTGAAATTTTGGAGTCTTTATTGTGTTTTTATCCTTTGTACATATTTTTATTTTAATGATTTGGAGAAATGGATGCATTTCTTTAACATGGTTTTAAATAAATTTTCTGCTTACAAAAGGTTTGACGATGTGGATTGAATTTCAGATAAAAAAGTCATTGAAACTTTTTCTATAATTTTAGATGATAAAGTATCATAATGATGGTCTTTTTCTATTTTTCTGTTTAGTCAAAGACTGTGACAGAATCGATTTACATAAACATAGAGACTGAAATAAAACCTGTTTGAAACAAATAGTAAATCAGGAAAACCTTCATATATAAACAGTTAACTTCTCACATGTCATTAATTTGATTTCAGCACCTCTGAGATCTAGAATTATAAGGCTGAGATATCAAGGTAAACAAAGAGAACCCAGTAGCTGCTGGTAGGGGCCCTCCAGACATTATTACAAAATATAAATAGAAACTGGTTTTATAACTTCAACATCAGACCTACGTTTTTATTCACAAGTGTAAGTTAGAAAAATTAATTATTGCCCAAAATTTGACCGTTAGAGGTCACAGTTCAGCCCCGCTCTTCCTCGCCACGGACCCGGTGTCTGAACAACGTGGAGGCAGAAGGACTGGGAATCCTCATAATTAGACCAAGGGCAGCCAGACTCATTAGTTTTGCTAGGTGTTATATTTAGAGGCACAAGAAGGCCTCCTGACACAAAAGACTCAAGTTGAAAACAAAAATAAACTCAAAAAGGGCTCTGGGGGCATCAAGGGTAAAAGGGGCAGGGCTCAAGCCCTCTCCAGACCCCCTCTGCATGTGCCTGCATATGAATGCTTGTCTTTCTAAGTTACCATCCAATAAAATATCTGAAAATACAATTTAAACGATGTTAGAAAAATGGCTCTGCAAACTCCCGCATTATTACTTCCTGCACCTCCTGGTTTTAGCTGTAGATTGTTGATCCACTTTTCTATTTTTTAGATGTTTTTTCTAAATTAACTTCCTTGTGACCGACTACCTTCAAAACACAAAGATAAAGTTTTTCTTTCTCTCTATTAGAATGGTTAGAACAACCACACATGGCACAGACTTAAGACATTTTGATGTTTAAGTCAAAATGCCTAAATGTGCTGCATTTACTTTCTGACCCCCACCTCCATGGTAAGGCATCGGTGCTACATCATCTGAAACCCAGCAATTTATGGGAAAAAAGAATAATACACTGCCTTAAAATGTAAAATACTTTATTTCAAGTCATACATGTAAAAGTCAACAATGTAAAAGCTGAACTCAATAACTACATGACACAGAACTGCAAGACACCTGAAATCCACAGAAATTAAACCTTCCTGAAGACATTCCCCTCTTTAACTTCAGTATCTAATGGGACACTGATGGGAACCTTAAGTACAAATGTGACTGAGAAATAAAACAAAAAACTGATTTTAGAAAAACAAAGCTGGTAGACAAAAATGGACCTCAAGTCTATCTTAGTACAAGACATTCAGAGCATCGACTTGGCTTTGGATGAATGGATATTTTTGTGCAGAATTGGCATGGATTTAATTTATAAGTAAAGGTAAGATGGGAAAAAACATGTTTTTGTTTAGTTTTTTTAATGAAATATGCATTTTGTGGGCCACAGTCTGTATGTCTAAAGAATTCAGTAAAGTAGAAATGTTAGCTAATCTACCACAGCAATGATTTATTAATAAAACACTAAGACTAAAACAAACTACTGCAAAAAACTCAATGTTCTATTCTGTGACCAAAATTCTTTATTTTTTTATGTTAAATCCTAAAACATGGCATTGTGTTATCAGTTGCTATTGCAACGAGTCTGCATGTAGCTTGGGTGATGCAGAGTGAGAAAGTGGTTTAGGTTTCTCCCTTTGCTGTGGATCATAACACGAAACAATACCTACATTTCTGAGTTTCACCTGGTTACTACAGCTATGGATGACGTGTAAAAGAATGGTCTTTCTGCCCTCCAGCGTTGTATGCATGAGCAAAATTTCTGAGTAACCAATAACATACATGGTGTCTGTATTTATACATCGTAAAGCCTCACCGCACGTCACTGTTTCACACCCATATGAATCTTTATGTGTTTAAGTAATTGTTGTTTCATCCTGAAACTCTTTCCACAGGTCCCACATGAGAAAGGCTTCTCACCTGTATGAATTCTCATATGCCGAGTTAAAGTCCCTCTGTCACTGAAACTCTTTCCACAGGTTGAACAAGTGAAAGGCCTCTCACCTGTGTGAATTCTCATATGCTGAGTTAAAGTCTCTCTGTCACTGAAACTCTTTCCACAGGTCCCACAAGTGAAAGGATTCTCACCTGTGTGAATTCTCATATGCTGAGTTAAAGTCTCTCTGTCACTGAAACTCTTTCCACACGTCTCACACCAGAAAGGCTTCTCACCTGTGTGAATTCTCATATGTTTAGTTAAAGTCCCTCTGTCACTGAAACTCTTTCCACAGGTTGAACAAGTGAAAGGCCTCTCACCTGTGTGAATTCTCATATGCCGAGTTAAAATCGTTTTTTGTCTGTAACTCTTGCCACAGGTCCCACAAGTGAAAGGCTTCTCACCTGTGTGAATTCTCATATGCTGAGTTAAAGTCCCTCTGTCACTGAAACTCTTTCCACAGGTTGAACAAGTGAAAGGTTTCTCACCTGTATGAATTCTCATATGCTGAGTTAAAGTCCCTCCTTCACTGAAACTCTTTCCACAGGTCTCACACCAGAAAGGCTTCTCACTGGTGTGAATTCTCATATGTTTCGTTAAAGTCCCTCCTTCACTGAAACTCTTTCCACAGGACCTACAAGTGAAAGGCTTCTCACCTGTGTGAATTCTCATATGCTGAGTTAAAGTCCCTCTGTCACTGAAACTCTTTCCACAGGTTGAACAAGTGAAAGGCTTCTCACCTGTGTGAATTCTCATATGCCGAGTTAAAATCGTTTTTTGTCTGTAACTCTTGCCACAGGTCCCACAAGTGAAAGGCTTCTCACCTGTGTGAATTCTCATATGCTGAGTTAAAGTCCCTCTGTCACTGAAACTCTTTCCACAGGTTGAACAAGTGAAAGGCTTCTCACCTGTGTGAATTCTCATATGCCTAGTTAAATTCGTTTCTACACTGAAACTCTTTCCACAGGTCCCACATGAGAAAGGCCTCTCACCTGTGTGAATTCTCATATGCTGAGTTAAAGTCTCTCTGTCACTGAAACTCTTTCCACAGGTTGAACAAGTGAAAGGTTTTACTCCTGTGTGAGTTCTCATGTGTCTCTTCAAGTTACTGTTTCCAGAAAAGGTTTTATCACAAATTTTACAAGAATATATGTTTTGCCCTCTATGAGTTTTCTTCTGCGGTTTTTGTTTTTCAGCATCAGTTCTGTCTTTCTGCTGTTTGGTTTCTCATATCTCTCCTTTGGTTTCTGTTCTTCCTTTCTCTTTTTTCCTGGGTCTTCAGAATTGCTTCCTTCCTGATCCTGGTTCTCAGTTTCTGCAGAGCCATGAGAGATGAGTTGGTTCCTCTGTGGTTTTGTGTCATTGAGAATCTCCTCTTCTTCACACACACAACATTGTGGAAGATCTGGGAAATAGACAAAAAAAAAAAAGTTTTTTAAATGTCAATCAAACAAGAAATCCACTTTGATGCCTTCATGTATAGAAACAGGATTTTCTTAGGTTATTCGAAAATTACAATCTTACAAGAATGAACATTAACTCAACTAAGAAGTTAACGTTCTATGTTCTAGAACATTGGATGTTCTAGAATGGAACTATGACCAGAACTAGTTTTATTCTGGTCATTGCTCCATTCTAATGACCAGACTGGAACTAGACTTGAGTCAAAATATGATATTAAGAATCTCCAGGTGAGCAAATAAGATGGCAATAGCTTAATCTAGTAGCTTCCTGACAAATATTACATAAAATCTTCTTCCTCCATGTAGAGACAGGAAGAAGACGCCTACATGGAGGAGGAGTCAGATGTTCAGGTCACCTGACTTTTGGACGTGTACCCTGACCACACACACGGTGTCGCAATCCGACTGGGAGATTGTGGACCAACGCTGGTGGTGATGCGGGCTGTGTGCCTGTAATGGGCGCAGGGGAAGTGCACCCATTATATGTCACCAGATATATATCACATTAAAGAGTGACATAAAATGCCTAAAGGGAAACCATAAAAGTAATTTTAATCTCACCCGCTGATATTGTCAGACATTGCTCCGCTCACACACTCAACACAAACGTTCAAAAGCACAACTAAATCTCAGCCTTTACTTTCCTGGGATTCACAGCAGAATTGGTAGCAGTGGGTGATTGTTGTTAATCGCACACATGCAGAAAATAATGGCAAAATGAACCAATGGAAAATATTTGACATGAATATTGGACAATTTGGAAGATTAAATATGAAAGGTGAAAATGTACAATGATAAAATTATTTAACAAGTTTATTTAAGACACAATTTAGTTAATAAGTCATTTACTATGTTTACATTATGAAAATGGAAACTTAGCAGCCAGACAAGACAGTTACTAAATATGCTTTTGATTGTTGTGATCATTATTATCACCTGGATCCACTTCCTGTCGTGTCACCATAAAAAAATTTCCCAATGAAAGTGGAGGGCGGGGCTTTGGGCGGGTCTAACACTGACCTTCTTTAACTTAAATTTGAGCCATTATTCTGTCAGAATAGCTGACATGCATTGAGTACAAATGAGCATTAAGAGGCGCTGTCAGCTCAGCATATGTGACAAGATACAAGAGAAAGTCAATAAATATTTTCTAGTGATAACTGTATGGATAGTAGCGTTGCTGTAAAAACTATTTCAGTAATTGAGTAATCTATTAATTATTCTTATGATTAATCAAGTAATCGGATTAAAAACGTATATAAAATAAAATATTGGTAAATCTGCTATAACACCAGTGTTACTATCAGATATCAATATCAATCCAATTTTTCATATTGGAGCATCCCTAACAGTCATTTCTTTGTAGTTTAGAAAACTGACCTGTAACAATAACATCAAATAACATAACATTGGAAGATGCACATTCTAGGCTAAACAATCACAGAGAAGTTTGATAGGGGAACTAGAAAATTCCTGAAGAAATTTAACCGGGGCCTGCCAAAGTGTGCCCGTCGGTTTTGACCCAGCGTTCTGATGCTAAACTTTAGCATCCATGCTAAAAAAAGCTGCAATGTCACCAATACAATGTGGAGAGTCACAAGCATGACTGACTGCATTCAGTATACTAAATATGGGTAATAAGTAAGGGAAATAGCTAATACCCATGCAAGGTAAAAGGCTAATGCTAATCTAACCTGAGTGGAAAAGACCATGCAGGATAATCTTATTGCACTGCCTATGGCAGTGCACTGGGGGGAACAGAGAAATGCTAATGTTTTGCTAATGCTAATGCACTGTCTTGCTGCGCAAGACAGTGCCCTAACTTGAGAGGAAAAGATAATGCAAGCTAATATCATTGCAGCGCCTGCGGCACTGCATTAGCCACGGCCGAATCTTAAGGCTTTTATTTTAAAATGTTCAGAATGTTTAATTTTAAATGGTCAATGTAATCCCATGTATAACAGTGATTTGGTTAAATCAGACATATAATGGTCAAAAGAACACTTATTTAATATAAAATTCTCAAGGCTTTTATTTTGAATTTTTTTTAAAGCTTATTTTAAAATTTCCACACTAATTCCATGTGTAACAATGGTTGGTTAAAAATAGTTATAAAAGGCCCAAAACACAAGCAGCTCTAAAGTCCAGCTTTTTTCTCTGAGTTCTGCCATAGTTAGAACTACAGTGATGCGTTTTTGTAGTCCTAATCAGCTGGCCCCTTTGTGTTCGGTTGCCATGGTAATGGATCTGCCAGCTGTGAGTCAGACAGGGGGAGACTTAATTCTATCAGTTTGAGGCAGCCATTTTGCCTAAAATAGGCATGAGCCAGAAAGGAATCTTAAGACTTTTATTTTGAAATTTTAATTGAGATTAATTTTAAATGGCCAATCTCATCCCATGTTTAACACTGATTGGGTTAAATCAGTTATATAGTGGTCAAAAGAGCAATTACTTGATGGAAAAATTGTCAAGGCTTTTATTTTGAAATTTACATTAAGCTTAATTTAAAATTGCCACACTAATCCTGTGTGTAACAATGGTTGCTTAAAATCAGTTATAAAATGCTCAAACACAATGTAATTCTAAAGGCCAGCTCATTCCTCCTCAGTAGTAACTGACAGTTCCGCCATGTTGTAGTTCTGACAATCAGCTCTGACCTCTTTTGTAGGCACTGAGTGTCCCGCCATGTTGTAGTTCTAACCTTCTGGAATTGTAGTTCTAAAGAGCAGCTCAGTCCTCCTCAGTAGTTACTGACAGTTCCACCATGTTGTAGTTTTTATATTCACCTATCACCTCTTCTGTAGGCACTGACTGTTCCGCCATGTTGTAGTCCAAACCTGCAGTTATTGTAGTTCTAAGGAGAAGGTCAACTCTCATGTCGGTGTGACACACAAGTAGAGACTTAATTATAAATGCTTGAAGCAGTTAGTTTTTCTGACAGGCCTGAGAGAAATATTCAAGCTTTCATTTTGAAATTTTCATTAAGCTTAATTTAAAATTTCCACACAAATACTGTGTGTAACAATGGTTGGTTAAAATCAGTGATAAAAAGCCCAAACACAATGTAATTCTAAAGGCCAGCTCATTCCTCCTCAGTAGTAACTGACAGTTCCACCATGTTGTAGTTCTGATAATCAGCTCTGACCTCTTTTGTAGGCACTGAGTGTTCCGCCATGTTGTAGTTCTAACCTTCAGGAATTGTAGTTCTAAAGAGGTCAACTGTCATGTGTGTGAGGCAGAGACAGATTTCTATCTTTGTGAGACAGCTCAGTCAGTTATAATGGAAAAAGCAGCCCGAACAACTCCTTGCCGTTCGGAAACCGTGATACGTATCGGAAAACCGTTTGAAGCGTATGAGAGAGCTATTTTTTGTCTCCGATAGTCCTGCAAATCATATCTGTAGCTCATTCATAGTAATTACAGTGATGAGAGAAAAATGGTGTGTGCTGAGGTCTGAAATTTTCCAGAAAAGTATGAAAATATATGGTGGAGAGCGTCAGTTAGGCTGGAACTTGATTTTGCTCTAAAGCACCTTGACAGAAAACCGTAAGCCCTAGAAAAATTTTGAAAACATTTTACCGGAGCAAACATTCGTATCTATGTCATGACCGAGTTTCATACCGATTGCACAATATTTGTGGGCGTGGCGGCGATTTCAAAATTTATTTGGGGTCAGAAATCCACTTC
Source organism: Poeciliopsis prolifica (assembly GCF_027474105.1). Taxonomy (NCBI): domain Eukaryota; kingdom Metazoa; phylum Chordata; class Actinopteri; order Cyprinodontiformes; family Poeciliidae; genus Poeciliopsis; species Poeciliopsis prolifica. The sequence continues at coordinate 99,749 of NW_026562549.1, forward strand.
ATTTTTCACTCTAGCGGAGCGGCAGTTGGTGGCAGTTATGCTCTTCCAACTGCGTTTCGGCAGTTGGAAATTTCGCTCGTTTTTCGTTTTTTACGTCGCCGTCGTAACGCCGATTCCCCATAAAAGTAATAGCTCCAATGCCGGGATCGAGCCACACGTTTTGATACCACTTTTGCGGGTGGGCTCGCAGCGATGCGAGCCGCATTCCGGTCTATGGAAGAAAAATAAAGACTAAAGAGGCGTTCTATTAGGTGAAGAACAATAGGTGCCTGCCATGCAATGCATGGAGGCAGTGACTGACTTGCTTTGCAAGTCAGTCACTGCTCTCCTTATGCATTGCTATGGGCAGGGCCCCAATTAAAAAACTGTGTCGGCGATATTCAGGGTGCACAGTGGGTCAGGAGAGGAACCGCAGACCCGTCAGAACCTAAAGAACCAGACATCAGTCTCTTCATCCCTCAGTGATAGAGACTGAGAAATAATATGAATGGCAATTTACAGAACAAATCATACAAATAGGTTAATAAATATTGCGAAGAGAAACCGACTCAGAGACAGTGCAATAATATTAGCCTGCATGATCTTTTCCTCTCAGGTTAGGGCTCTGCTTTGCTGCACAAGCATCAGCCTTTTCCCTGCAATAAGCTTCTAGCTATTTTTATTACTTATTAGCCATGTTTAGGACCCTGAATGCAGGAAGTCAATGTAAGACAACATTGTAATGATGCCCCACATGCTACTAGCAGCATTTAGGCTAACATTAGCATTTTGGCTCATTTTAGATTATACACTAATTTTAACAAACTGAATGGAGGAAGTCCATATTAGTCAACATGCATGTGAGTTTCCACAGGCTATTGACTATAATTCAGCTTAGCTTAGTATTGATGCTAATTGTTAGCATCAGAGCGCTGGGTCCAAACTGGGGCCACACTTTAGCAGGCCCCGGTTACATTTCTCCAGGGATTTTCTATTTCTACTTAATTTGAGCGGATTCTTTAAATAGGTATCCGAACACAACGACTATTTATCTGTAAAAACTCTCTTTAACCTCACTAATCAGTAAACCGTGAAGCTGTTTCGTACCTATCCGGTGCAAGATGATCTTGGGTATCCGGGTAAAATCCATCAGTCTGCGCTGATCGTCCATCTCTTCCTCCATTTTAACGTTGATTTCTTTCCACTCTGTGAATGTTTCTTCAGCAGGAGTTTCCTGCTGCTTGATAAACTCTCTGAGGCTGAACTGAAGACATTTTCACTGAAAACACGGAAAAAATTAGTTGAACCTCAAACTCTTCTTCAAACGACCGTCTAACAAAGGAAAAGCTAAAGCGAGCCCGCGTGCTCTGTTTTCATCTTTCCCGCCTTAATCTTCTTCTTCTTCTTCTTCTTTTTTTCATGGCGGTTGGCAAGAAACTTATTGATGTGAATTACCGCCATCTACTGGAATAGAGTGTGAAACGGGATGCTACATAAATATTCTCCCGCACCCAAATTATTATTATTATTATTATTATTATTATTATTATTATATTATTATATTATTATTATTATTATTATTATTATTATAAATAAAATATTCTTTCTACCAATTTCGTTTTCTTAAGGTGATTTATTAAATAAAAAATATATTCAGAAATGTTCCCCGTGTTTCACTGGAACTGTACTGAAGAAACTGAACGATTCAAAAGTTCCGCTTTAATATACCACATTTTCTTTCATATTTTAATTTATTGAGCATGATTAGATCTGTTTAATTAGAACAAAGCACGTACAGTTATTATATCGACACAGGAGGTTTTAGTTTGTAGGTTCTGATTCATTTTAAAGTTAAACAGTATGAAGCCACATGTGGTTTAGAGTAATGTATTCAACTTGAACATTTGAAATAAAATTAAAAAAAAACGTCTCACAATAGATAACTGACTTCAAACACACATTTATGAAATACAATTTTTTTGTTGTTGGTCTGATTCCATGTTATTGAACATGACTGTTTAAACATACTCCTGCATATGAAATCCATGGAAATGAATTCAGTCGCACAGACTGTAGAAAAATAGCTCTTTGTAGGTGTAGTACCAGGTTCTTGTCAGTAGGTGGCAGCATAAAGGGGCTTCTGTGTCACATTTCTGATTTAAAATGTTTTATTATACATTGAAAGTTTAATATAAACATTTTACATATATTTAAAAAAAACGTTAGTAAATGCGTTTAAAAAACATAAAACTTAATAATTAATTAAAATGACTTGAAAAAAATTATACTGTGTTTCACTCGGATCAACTGAGGAACTGAATGAATAGTAATGGAAAAAAGGAAATGAATCAGAAAGAATTTACTCTAATTTGCTATCACTCTTAGTTACCAAGGTAATCAAACAGTTATTGTCATCATCAGTGTTTTTCCAGACTGATCTGAGCTGATCGTTCATCTCTTCCTCCATCTTAATGTTGATTTATTTCCACTCTGTGGATGTTTCTTCAGCAGGAGTTCTGACTAAACCACAGGAGTCAAACTCCAGTCCTCAAGGTGACCTGCAGTGTTTAGATGAGCCACAGGTACAAAACACTGCAATGAAATCACCATAATTACCTCCTCCTTGTGTGGATCAGATCTGCAGAGCCTTAATGACCTAATTACTCTATTCAGGTGGTGCAGCAGAGGCTCAGCTAAAGGTTTCAGGGCATCAGCCCTCCAGGACTTTAAAAGAAGAGACTCAGCAGAAAATTTAAAGCCAAACTAATAATCACTTCCAGTTTCTTCAGCACAGCAACAGTGAAACACGTGAAAAATAAAAACAGAGCAAATATCTGGTTTTACTTTTCCTCTTAAAGACTGTTTTGCAGTTTAGTTAAATGTTTCTGTGTTTTCAGTAAAAATGTCTTCAGTTCAGCCTCAGAGAGTTTATCAAGCAGCAGGAAACTCCTGCTGAAGAAACATTCACAGAGTGGAAAGAAATCAACGTTAAGATGGAGGAAGAGATGGACGATCAGCGCAGACTGATGGATTTTACCCGGATACCCAAGATCATCTTGCAGCGGATAGGTACGAAACAGCTGCAGTAGCTGTCATTATTTTAATTGATTGTATACATTGATATTAATTTAATTGGTGAATCAATAAAACCAGAGCACACAGAGCATGCTCATTGCTCTGTGATAGTTCTGTGCTGCCTGGCTTCATGCAGCAGGAGAAAAAGTGAGAACTGTCACAGTGTTTGGTTATTTCTGCTTGTTGCTCCTTGGTCTGTGTTCATGATGGAGCGTTGTTTACCACTAGTGCATTGCCTTAATTGCTATGTTTAAATATGGGAAACCCTTTCCTCTTTCATCCAGTTTTCACTCTGCGCCGTTGTTTTTTATTTTTAACCAGTTATGAGGAAAAGTGGTGAAACTTTAAACTGCGACTGTCAGTTGCTCAACGGAACTCGTTGCTAGGTAACCAGAGTGTTTTTTTTTAACTTTATTTCAAACAAATAACATGAACATACATACAGATGTTAATTCAAACGTTATAATTAAATCAAATCAAGAATAATTACAGATATTGAAGGTGTTGATTTTAAACTCTAGAAAGTTAAATAAATATATATACATTGGCAAAATAAAATATGTACTTTTTACTATATTGTACCAAAAGTTAAAGTTTTTACCAATTTCTTATTGTTAAAGTTTTTCAACAGAGCCAATATACAACGGATTGTTCGTACTCGGCTGGAGTCCAGTTTAAAAACCATCTTACTGGCTCCTCACCTGGGATTTTCTTTCACTGCGCCTGTTTTCTCTATTTTTTCAGTCTAAACTCTTGGTTTTTTACTTTTCTCCGTCTCGTCCGGCTGCATTTCCTGCAATGAATTACTGCTTCTTTTTGCTCTTGCCTTGTCTGGGTAACCGCTCTCAACCGTCCTCACTTTGACGCCATCTTTAACGTTCGTTCGTTCCAGAATCGCATCAGCGAGCCGAGCTGCATTCAGTCGTAAAGTTTGATTTTATTCAAACTTCAGCAGTTTTCTTGTTGTCCTTCTGAGGTGGTGACATCAGTTTGTGACATCACAGAATTTGATGTCACAAAGAGTGATGCACCCTTTGTGGAGAGACAATGCATCACTTCTGAATCTACGGTCATAGCTATTGCAGCAGTTGGAGAGAAAGCACAAGGATTGTATTATTCGCGTGTTAGTACAGTTAGTACCTTTTCTGATCGATTTTCAAATTTGTCCAGAGAGAAAGAGTTAAAAATGAATAAGAGCAGTAAGATGAATAAGTCTACTGATTGCAAAGACAAGGAATTGCAACGGATCATAGCGAGACAGACGCAGCAGCTCAATGACATTTTGAAACAAGTCAGCATGATGTCCATCGAGCGAAAGTCTCTGCTGAAAGCCAATGAGGAGCTGAACATCCAAGTTCTCAACGTGAAAAAAGCTGCGCTTGAAGTAGACGCTCTCCTTCGGCAGAAAGACGAAGACTTGAAAAAACAGTTGGAGGGAAATAAAACTTTAAAGGAAGAAATCGCCGATCTAGAGAAGAAACAGGCCACCTTGGAGGAGAAATATACTGCCTTAAAGATCGAAAAGACTGCCTTGGAGGAGAGAAACGCAGCTTTAGAGACACAAAACACCATCTTGGAGAAGAGAATGACGATCTGGAGAAAAAATATATTGCACTGGGTCAGAAAAACGCAGCCTTAGAGATGGAAAAGAGAGCTTTGGAGGAGAAAAACTCTGCCTTGGAGAAAATGAAGAGCACTCTGGAGAAAAAAAGCATCGCCTTGGAGCTAAAGAACACCGCCATGGAGAAGGAAAAGACCGCTCTGGTGCAAGAAAGTACCGCGCTGGAGCAGGCAAACACTTCCCTGCAGAAGGTAAACACCGCCTTGAAGCAGAAAAGCACCGCTCTGGAGCAGAAAAGCACCTTCTTGGATGAGAAAATCAATACCTTGGAGCAGCAAAAACGTGCCCTGGAGCAGAAAACCACTGCCTTGGCACAAATAAATACCACCTTCAAGCAAGAAAACACCACCCTGGGTCAGAAAAACACCGCTTTGGAGGAGGTTAAAATCTCTCTGGAGAAGGAAAACACCGGCCTGAAGCTGAAAAGCTTCGCTCTGGAGAAAAGAAGCGCTGCCTTGGTGAAAATGAGCACCGCCCTGCAGCTGAAAAGCTTGGCCCTGGAGCAGAAAACCATCGCCTTGGAGAATATAAACACCGCCTATGAACAGGAAAACACCGACCTGAAGCTGAGAAGTCGCGGAAATGTCTCGGAAGAGGAAAAGCAGACCAAAAAGACGAGGGACAGAGTAGAACAGCAGAACCGGCAGCCACCTGAAGAGGAAACCCACGAAGACAGCCAGTCGGTTTCAGACCAGCCACAGGAGCAGCGGTCAGTAATCGCACGTCTGATCGGAGGGATCTCCAATTCTATTCTGCACACATACCGAGCAGGTACTGCGAAGTACTGGGTTGAATTCTAATTAGAAAGGACTGCAGTGTCAAGGGAGCTTGACACTTAGGGGCTGATGGCAGAAGATGCTGGCAGGAGAGCTTGGGCCCGCAGGACTGCGGTGCCATGGGAACTTGAGGCCTCGAGTTCCCAGACCATCAGATTCTAATCTCCTTGTCGCCAGGTCATCAGATTCTCTCCGGCTGACCTCCGGGGCTTCATGCCGAGTCTTTTTGCACGAATATTGCATGTTCTCCCCTTGCTTGTGTGGGTTCTCTCCGGGTACTCCGGCTTCCTCCCAAAGTCCAAAAGCATGACTGTTAGGTTTATTGATTCCTCTAAACCCATCCTGAGGTGTGGATCTAATGTTTTGTTTACTGATGCTGATCAAGTCTATCGCAATATATATTGTTGTTTAGTTGCCATGAGAGAGGGAGTTGATTCCAGATTTCAGGATCAGAGTTCAATAGATATTCCAAATGTTTAATATTTTATCAGATGTTTTTGAGATTGATTGATGTATTTTGTTATTGATGAATTATTCAGATCTTTTAGTGTTTTTTTATCATAATCTCTCTTCTGCCTTTGACCTTTCTCCTGATGATAACAAAATACATCAATCAATCTCAAAAACATCTGATAAAATATCAGTCAAATTCAAAAATACTCTTTTGACCCCAAATTGAAATTAAATGTTGAAGCTCATATGAATTCAAGTTTTTAAAGAGTTATTGTTGTTTACATGTTGTCCATGTAAACCTATTCACACCAGTGGAGTCTAAAAAAATCAGCTTCAAAACATCAGGAAATGATGTAAAACACCACTAATGTGTATCTACATGTTTCGTGGATCGGTGTAATAAATATCGACCTGAACAGGATAACTTATCTGCTCCTGCTGATTGGTTTAAAGGCTCACATTGATTTCCAATATCAGTCAGTGAGGCGGCGCACCTCGTTGTTTTGGTCTCAAACCGGATCCGGCTGCGTCTCTTCCATGTTTAAATTCTGCTCTGCTTTATCCTGCTGCTTTTTCTCCAGCAGTTTACCCCTTAATCCTCACATCTGACTCTCACGGTGGATTTCAATCCACCGTTTTCTCTCACTTTCCCCCTGATAAGGTTTGCTCAGCACTTTCACTTCAGTGCCGCTAAATAGTGAACCTTTTATAGTGAAACGATACACAGACCGGCAGCTTGTGCTCATTAAATGTGTGCAGCGATACGCTCCTATTTCATAGATCTTGTTCTGTTTAGATTTTTTGCATTTTAATTTATGCAATAAGTGAACCATTTATAGTGAAACGATACACAGATACAAAGAAGGCTGACAGGAATCTGCTAAGGAAAGACATTCAACAAATATTGTCTGGTCCGGGAATCAAACCCGTGACGGCCGTGTGGAGGATTGAAGGCCTCCAAACGTGGGTTGCGCTACCACAGCACGACCCCTGATGAAGAACATTTTCATTTTAGTTTTTGTTAAAGTGAAGAATTTATTGTGTGACCTCACATTTTGACTTTTTTGTCCAGATCTCCCACAATGCAGTGTGTGCAAAGAGGAGGAGGATCTAAATGAGCTCAGAACCCGGAGAGAAACTTCACTTCAGATCAAAATCATCCAGAACCTCTGCAGATAAAACTGGAACAAGAGGAACCAGAACCTCTGCAGATGAAACTGGAACAAGAGGAACCAGAACCTCTGCAGATGAAACTGGAACAAGAGGAACCAGAACCTCTGCAGATGAAACTGGAACAAGAGGAACCAGAACCTCTGCAGATAAAACAGGATCAAGAGGAACCAGAACCTCTGCAGATGAAACGGGATCAAGAGGAACCAGAACCTCTGCAGATGAAACGGGATCAAGAGGAACCAGAACCTCTGCAGATGAAACTGGAACAAGAGGAACCAGAACCTCTGCAGATGAAACTGGAACAAGAGGAACCAGAACCTCTGCAGATGAAACGAGAACAAGAGGAACCAGAACCTCTGCAGATGAAACGAGAACAAGAGGAACCAGAACCTCTGCAGATAAAACGGGAACAAGAGGAACCAGAACCTCTGCAGATGAAACGGGATCAAGAGGAACCAGAACCTCTGCAGATGAAACTGGAACAAGAGGAACCAGAACCTCTGCAGATGAAACGAGAACAAGAGGAACCAGAACCTCTGCAGATGAAACAGGAACAAGAGGAACCAGAACCTCTGCAGATGAAACGGGATCAAGAGGAACCAGAACCTCTGCAGATGAAACGGGATCAAGAGGAACCAGAACCTCTGCAGATGAAACTGGAACAAGAGGAACCAGAACCTCTGCAGATGAAACGAGAACAAGAGGAACCAGAACCTCTGCAGATGAAACAGGAACAAGAGGAACCAGAACCTCTGCAGATCAAAGAGGAAGAGGAGCAACTTTCCATCAGTCAGGATGAAGAGCATCTTGTGATGAAACAGGAAACTGATGACATTTTGAACAAACAGCAGAAAAACTCAACAGGGACTTCGGAACAAGAAACGCACATGAAAGCTCAACCAGACCAAAATCTGTATTCTTGTAAAATTTGTGATAAAACCTTTTCTAGAAATAATTCCTTGATGAATCACATGAAAAGTCACACGGCTAAGAAACCTTTCAAATGTTCCACCTGTGGAAAAATTTACCCTTACAAGAGTCGTTTAAATGATCACATGAGAATTCATACAGGTGAAAAACCTTTCTCCTGTGAGACCTGTGGAAAAAGTTTCTCTCAAAAAAACAACTTAACTTCTCACAACAGAATTCACACAGGTGAGAAGCCATTCTCATGTGAGGCCTGTGGAAAATGTTTCCCTCATAAAAAAAGTTTAACGGTTCACATGAGATCTCACACAGGTGAGAAACCTTTCTCATGTGGGATTTGTGGAAGAAGTTTCACTCAAAAAAACAACTTAACTTCTCACAACAGAATTCACACAGGTGAGAAGCCTTTCTCATGTGGGATTTGTGGAAAAGGTTTCACTCACAAACACAACTTAACTTCTCACAACAGAATTCACACAGGTGAGAAGTAGCTTGCATTGATTTATCAGCTGGCTGATTAATAAATGTTGATTTCCTTAATTTTGGGACATTGGTGAGCAGCAGATACATGCATGTGAAGCTGATCTGATTCCTCAACGTTATTGACCTCAGCCACTGTTCTGTTCTCCGCTGTGAGGTTTGACTATTAGACCAGCTCACCATGTCATGTCTGCACCCTTAGTGAAAAGTGAGGAAAATGTTTTGTGTACAGATCCAGTTTAAGTCATCACATGAAGATTCACACGGGTTGGAAGCTTTTATTTTGTAGATTCAGTAGAAAAAGGTTCACTCAAAACAAATGTAACTGTTCAAATGAGAACTCGCACAGGTTTGATGGCACAATGTGAACCTCAAGATTCTCAGTAAGTTGCTGTTTGGAAGTGGAGTAATTGCAACCGACTTAAATTCTTAAATGTAGCAGGTTTTGCTTACAAAGCATTTTAATCTGGATATTTAGCTGAAATCTTAAAAATTTTATTCTTCCAGTTTTATATTTCCATTTTACTGAATGAGACTGAGGGAGAGATTGTCTAACAAACAATGAGTTTGAATGCTTTGAGATTTAGACTTCTGAAATTTTGGAGTCTTTATTGTGTTTTTATCCTTGTACATATTTTTATTTTAATGATTTGGAGAAATGGATGCATTTCTTTGACATGGTTTAAATAAATTTTCTCCTTACAAAATGGTTTGATGATGTGGATTGAATTTCAGATAAAAAAAATCATTGAAACTTTTTCTATAATTTTAGATGATAAAGTATCATAATGATGTTTTTCTATTTTTCTGTTTAGTCAAAGACTGTGACAGAATCGATTTACATAAACATAGAGACTGAAATAAAACCTGTTTGAAACAAATAGTAAATCAGGAAACCTTCATATATAAACAGTTAACTTCTCACATGTCATTAATTTGATTTCAGCACCTCTGAGATCTAGAATTATAAGGCTGAGATATCAAGGTAAACAAAGAGAACCCAGTAGCTGCTGGTAGGGGCCCTCCAGACATTATTACAGAATATAAATAGAAACTGGTTTTATAACTTCAACATCAGACCTATGTTTTTATTCACAAGTGTACGCTAGAAAAAAAAAATATTGCCCAAAAGTTGACCGTTAGAGGTCACAGTTCAGCCCCGCTCTTCCTCGCCACGGACCCGGTGTCTGAACAACGTGGAGGCAGAAGGACTGGGAATCCTCATAATTAGACCAAGGGCAGCCAGACTCATTAGTTTTGCTAGGTGTTATATTTAGAGGCACAAGAAGGCCTCCTGACACAAAAGACTCAAGTTGAAAACAAAAATAAACCCAAAAAGGGCTCTGGGGGCATCAAGGGTAAAAGGGGCAGGGCTCAAGCCCTCTCCAGACCCCTCTGCATGTGCCTGCATATGAATGCTTGTCTTTCTAAGTTACCATCCAATAAAATATCTGAAAATACAATTTAAACGATGTTAGAAAGTGGCTCTGCAAACTCCGGCATTATTACTTCCTGCACCTCCTGGTTTTAGCTGTAGATTGTTGATCCACTTTTCTCTTTGTTAGGTGAGTTTTTCTAAATTAACTTCCTTGTGACCGACTACCTTCAAAACACAAAGATAAAGTTTTTCTTTCTCTCTATTAGAACGTTGGAACAACCACACATGGCACAGACTTAAGACATTTTGATGTTTAAGTCAAAATGCCTAAATGTGCTGCATTTACTTTCTGACCCCCACCTCCATGTAAGGCATCGGTGCTCCATCATCTGAAACCCAGCAATTTATGGGAAAAAAGAATAATACACTGCTTTAAAATGTAAAATACTTTATTTCAAGTCATACATGTAAAAGTCAACAATGTAAAAGCTGAACTCAGTAACTACATGACACAGAACTGCAAGACACCTGAAATCCACAGAAATTAAAGCTTCCTGAAGACATTCCCTCTTTAACTTCAGTATCTAATGGGACACTGATGGGAACCTTAAGTACAAATGTGACTGAGAAAAAAACAAAAAACTGATTTTAGAAAAACAAAGCTGGTAGACAAAAATGGACCTCAAGTCTATCTTAGTACAAGACATTCAGAGCATCGACTTGGCTTTGGATGAACGGATATTTTTGTGCAGAATTGGCATGGATTTAATTTATAAGTAAAGGTAAGATGGGAAAAAACATGTTTTTGTTTAGTTTTTTTTTTAATGAAATGTGCATTTTGTGGGCCACAGTCTGTATTTCTAAAGAATTCAGTAAAGTAGAAATGTTAGCTAATCTACCACAGCAATGATTTATTAATAAAACACTAAGACTAAAACAAACTACTGCAAAAAACTCAATGTTCTGTTCTGTGACCAAAATTTTTTATTTTTATGTTAAATCCTAAAACATGGCATTGTTATCAGTTGCTATTGCAACGAGTCTGCATGTAGCTTGGTGATGCAGAGTGAGAAAGTGGTTTAGGTTTCTCCCTTTGCTGTGGATCATAACACGAAACAATACCTACATTTCTAAGTTTCACCTGGTTACTACAGCTATGGATGACGTGTAAAAGAACGGTCTTTCTGCCCTCCAGCGTTGTATGCATGAGCAAAATTTCTAAGTACCAATAACATACATGGTGTCTGTATTTATACATCGTAAAGCCTCACCGCACGTCACTGTTTCACACCATATGAATCTTTATGTGTTTAAGTAATTGTTGTTTCATCCTGAAACTCTTTCCACAGGTCCCACATGAGAAAGGCTTCTCACCTGTATGAATTCTCATATGCTGAGTTAAAGTCCCTCTGTCACTGAAACTCTTTCCACAGGTTGAACAAGTGAAAGGCTTCTCACCTGTGTGAATTCTCATATGCTGAGTTAAAGTCCCTCCTTCACTGAAACTCTTTCCACAGGTCTCACACCAGAAAGGCTTCTCACTGGTGTGAATTCTCATATGCTGAGTTAAAGTCTCTCTGTCACTGAAACTATTTCCACACGTCTCACACCAGAAGGCTTCTCACCTGTGTGAATTCTCATATGTTTAGTTTAAAGTCCCTCTGTCACTGAAACTCTTTCCACAGGTTGAACAAGTGAAAGGCCTCTCACCTGTGTGAATTCTCATATGCCGAGTTAAAATCGTTTTTTGTCTGTAACTCCTGCCACAGGTCCCACAAGTGAAAGGCTTCTCACCTGTATGAATTCTCATATGCTGAGTTAAAGTAACTCTGTCACTGAAACTCTTTCCACAGGTTGAACAAGTGAAAGGCCTCTCACCTGTGTGAATTCTCATATGCCTAGTTAAATTCGTTTTTACACTGAAACTCTTTCCACAGGTCCAACATGAGAAAGGCTTCTCACCTGTGTGAATTCTCATATGCTGAGTTAAAGTCTCTCTGTCACTGAAACTCTTTCCACAGGTTGAACAAGTGAAAGGTTTTACTCCTGTGTGAGTTCTCATATGACAGATTAAACCATGTTTTTGACTGTAACTTTTCCCACAGGTTGAACAAGTGAAAGGTTTTACTCCTGTGTGAGTTCTCGTGTGTCTTCAAATTACTGTTTAGAGAAAAGGTTCTATCAGAAATTTTACAAGAATATATGTTTTGCCCTTTGTGAGTTTTCTTCTGCGGTTTTTGTTTCTCAGCATCAGTTCTGTCTTTCTGCTGTTTGGTTTTCTCATATCTCTCCTTTGGTTTATGTTCTTCCTTTCTCTTTTTTCCTGGGTCTTCAGAATTGCTTCCTTCCTGATCCTGGTTCTCAGTTTCTGCAGAGCCATGAGAGATGAGTTGGTTCCTCTGTGGTTTTTGTGTCATTGAGAATCTCCTCTTCTTCACACACACAACATTGTGGAAGATCTGGGAAATAGAAAAAAAAGTTTTTTAAATGTCAATCAAACAAGAAATCCACTTTGATGCCTTCATGTATCGAAACAGGATTTTCTTAGGTTATTCGAAAATTACAATCTTACAAGAATGAACATTAACTCAACTAAGAAGTTAACGTTCTATGTTCTAGAACACTGGATGTTCTAGAATGGAACTATGACCAGAACTAGTTTCATTCTGGTCATAGCTCCATTCTAATGACCAGACTGGAACTAGACTTGAGTCAAAATATGATATAAAGGATCTCCAGGTGAGCAAATAAGATGGCAATAGCTTAATCTAGTAGCTTCCTGACAAATATTACATAAAATCTTCTTCCTCCATGTAGAGAGAGAGGAAGAAGACGCCTACATGGAGGAGGAGTCAGATGTTCAGGTCACCTGACTTTTGGACGAGTACCCTGACCACACACACGGTGTCGCAATCCGACTGGGAGATTGTGGACCAACGCTGGTGGTGATGGCGGGCTGTGTGCCTGTAATGGGCGCAGGGGAAGTGCACCCATTATATGTCACCAGATATATATCACATTAAAGAGTGACATAAAATGCCTAAAGGGAAACCATAAAGTAATTTTTAATCTCACCCGCTGATATTGTCAGACATTGCTCCGCTCACACACTCAACACAAACGTTCAAAAGCACAACTAAATCTCAGCCTTTACTTTCCTGCGATTCACAGCAGAATTGGTAGCATTGGGTGATTGTTGTTAATCACACACATGCAGAAAATAATGGCAAATGAACCAATGGAAAATATTTGACATGAATATTGGACAATTTGGAAGATTAAATATGAAAGATGAAAATGTACAATGATAAAATTATTTAACGAGTTTATTTAAGACACAATTTAGTTAATAAGTCATTTACTAAGTTTACATTATGAAAATGGAAATTTAGCAGCCAGACAAGACAGTTACTAAATATGCTTTTGATTGTTGTGATCATTATTATCACCTGGTTGCAGTTCCTGTCGTGTCACCATAAAATAATTCCCCAATGAAAGTGGAGGGCGGGGCTTTGGGCGGGTCTAACACTGACCTTCTTTAACTTAAATTTGAGCCGTTATTCTGTCAGAATAGCTGACATGCATTGAGTACAAATGAGCATTAAGAGGCGCTGTCAGCTCAGCATATGTGACAAGATACAAGAGAAAGTCAATAAATATTTTCTAGTGATAACTGGATGGATAGTAGCGTTGCTGTAAACAAATATTTCAGTAACTGAGTAATCTATTAATTATTCTTATGATTAATCAAGTAATCGGACTAAAAACGTATATAAATAAAATATTGGTAAATCTGCTATAACACCAGTTTTACTATCAGATATCAATATCAATCCAATTTTTCATATTGGAGCATCCCTAACAGTCATTTCTTTGTAGTTTAGAAAACTGACCTGTAACAATAACATCAAATAACATAACATTGGAAGATGCACATTCTAGGCTAAACAATCACAGAGAAGTTTGATAGGGGAATTAAAAAACTGTGTCGGCGATATTCAGGGTGCACAGTGGGTCAGGAGAGGAACCGCAGACCCGTCAGAACCTAAAGAACCAGACATCAGTCTCTTCATCCCTCAGTGATAGAGACTGAGAAATAATATGAATGGCAATTTACAGAACAAATCATACAAATAGGTTAATAAATATTGCGAAGAGAAACCGACTCAGAGACAGTGCAATAATATTAGCCTGCATGATCTTTTCCTCTCAGGTTAGGGCTCTGCTTTGCTGCACAAGCATCAGCCTTTTCCCTGCAATAAGCTTCTAGCTATTTTTATTACTTATTAGCCATGTTTAGGACCCTGAATGCAGGAAGTCAATGTAAGACAACATTGTAATGATGCCCCACATGCTACTAGCAGCATTTAGGCTAACATTAGCATTTTGGCTCATTTTAGATTATACACTAATTTTAACAAACTGAATGGAGCAAATCCATGTTAGTCAACATGCTTGTGACTTTCCACAGGCTATTGACTATAATTCAGTTTAGCTTAGCATTGATGCTAATTGTTAGCATCAGAGCGCTGGGTCCAAACTGGGGCCACACTTTAGCAGGCCCCGGTTACATTTCTCCAGGGATTTTCTATTTTTACTTAATTTACTTTAAATACGTTTACAAACACAACGATTATTTATCTGTAAAAACTCTCTTTAACCTCACTAATCAGTAAACCGTGAAGCTGTTTCGTACCTATCCGGTGCAAGATGATCTTGGGTATCCGGGTAAAATCCATCAGTCTGCGCTGATCGTCCATCTCTTCCTCCATCTTAACGTTGATTTCTTTCCACTCTGTGAATGTTTCTTCAGCAGGAGTTTCCTGCTGCTTGATAAACTCTCTGAGGCTGAACTGAAGACATTTTCACTGAAAACACGGAAAAAATTAGTTGAACCTCAAACTCTTCTTCAAACAACCGTCTAACAAAGGAAAAGTTAAAGCGAGCCCGCGTGCTCTGTTTTCATCTTCCCCGCCTTCTTCTTCTTCCGCGTGCTCTGTTTTCATCTTCCCCGCCTTCTTCTTCTTCTTCTTCTTCTTCTTCTTCTTCTTCTTCTTCTTCTTCTTCTTCTTCTTCTTCTTCTTCTTCGAGTGAGAGGAGGGTGTGTGAGGAGGAGCGGAGGAAGAGTGAAAGCAAGAGTGATTGTATATCTTTTCTTTATCTTTTTCTTACTGTTTTTCTGGGTGTTTGGTTTACTTGTTTAATTGTTTTTTCTTGTGTTTAGTTTTATCACGTTTTAAGGGGTTTTTGTTCGTTTGTTTGGGGTGTGGCCGTCGGGCGTGCCTGGCTTGCCGGCGTCTGACGGCAACAATGGTGGGTGTTGTCGGTGGTGGGTCTTTCTCCACGCTGACACGGAAGAACGGCATCAAGGTGGTGCTGGTTCTCCGTGCAGCGTGGAGGAAGTTTGTTTGGCGGTGGGTGAGATCATTGGGCACGGGAATATAAAGTCGGCTGCACGTATGAATGGGGCAGTGGTGTTGTTTGTGGAGAAGGTGGAACATGCACAGCAGGTGGTGGAAAAGGGTGTTTCGGTGAATGGGTTGTTTTTACAAGTTTCACCGCTCACGTTACCATCCACTAAGATAATGTTGTCAAACGTACCTCCTTTCATCAGTGATGAATTTTTGATTAAAGAACTGTCGAGACACGGAAAGGTGGTGTCGCCGGTGAAAAAAGTCCTTTCCGGGTGTAAATCACCGCTATTGAAACATGTTGTTTCTCACCGTAGACAGTTATTTATGATACTGAACAGAAAGGATGAGGAAATGAATTTGCGCTTCCACGTTAGAGTGGATGATTTTGACTATGTTTTGTTTGCCACATCAGGGCAGATGAAATGTTTTGGTTGTGGGCAGGAGGGCCACATCATAAAGATGTGCCCTGATAAGGCAGAACTGGCCAAGCCGGACTCGGAAAAGCAGCAGCCTGTTGCCGCTGAGCAGGGTAAAAAAACAAATAGTGAGGAGGATGTTGTGGAGGGAGACACTGCTAATGTTGCGGCGGGAGAACCCGCCGTAGCGGCGGGAGAACCCGCCGCTGCTGCTGCTGGCGCGACTGCCGCTGCGGGGGAACCAGCGGTGGTAGAGGAGGATGTGACAGGAAACATTGTTAAAGAGGCGGTGGAGGACGGTGGTAATGGTGCGAGTATAGGAGAGGATGAGAGCACGGTGGTGTGTGGTGATGGGCTGAATGGTGGTGTGGGTGGAAGTGTAGGGAAGGAGAGTGATGGTGTGCAGAAAGAACAGGAGGATGTGAGGGGTGATGAGGAGCATCGAGTGTGTGGAGATCAGAGCGAGGGGGGAGAGGTTCAGGGGGAGAAACAGGTACAAAGAAAAGACGGTGTGGAGTCGTTTATAGTGGCTGGAGTGGAGGGAGAAACAGGTGAGGTGGAGGAGGAAATGGAGCTGGAAGCTTGTGTCCCGGTGAAACGGCGCAGCAAGAGGAAAAATGTGGTGGCTGCTGTGCAGGCCAGTAAGAAGGAAAGTAAGTCGGTTGTGGAGAAGAGAGAGGTATCGGACAGCAGTGATGAAGAGAGTTATTTCTCAGATACCAGTGAAGCTTCCGTATCTCAGACGAGTAGAGAACCGAGATACCCGGTTGAAACATTTAGAACCTTTTTAAAACAAACAAAAGGTCTCAGAGGGATAAAACTTGAGAGCTATTTCCCAAATTTAAGACTTTTCTATTTTTCCGCAAGGCATCACATTAGACATAAAGAGGACTCAGGTTTCACAGACACAGAAATTTTTAGGTTAAAGAAAATAATGTCTAAAGCCAGAAAACAATTTTTATGATGTACAGTAGTTTTTTAATATCTATTTTAATGTTTCGGTGTGTTTTTTTTAGCCTTTTACCTAAGATGGATTCATTTAAAATAGCATCCTTGAATCTAAATGGGGGGAGGAGGCTGAAAAACGGGCATTGATTTATCAGATGATGAAACAAAAGAAAATTGACATCGTCTATCTACAGGAGACACATAGTGATTGTACAATAGAAACAGACTGGGGCAAGGAGTGGGAGGGAGAGGTGATTTTAAGTCATGGCACCTCCAAGAGTGCAGGGGTGGGTTTTCTTTTTTCAAAAGCTTCACCCCACTTTCTATAGAAATTGAACATGTGGTGCAAGGGAGATGTCTTTTAGTAAAGACAAAATTTGATTGTTTAAAACATGTTTTTTATTAATATCTATGCTCCGATAGCCAATGCAGAGAAGAAATGTTTATGAGAAAATTGGGGAGAGGCTGGGTGATTGCGGGACCGAGAATTATGTTTTTATAGGTGGGGATTTTAATTGTACTGAGAACGAGTTTTTAGATCGCAATCACGCAGAGCCACATCCGGCGGCCCAACGGGTCTTGAAGCAACTGGTCTCGTCTCATGGCCTGGTGGACGTATGGAGGAGGATGCATGCAGGCGCCAGGCAGTATACATGGTCCCACATTGTTGATAGTAAAATCTCTTTAGCTCGTTTAGATCGTTTTTATTGTTTTAAACACCATTTTAACGTGTTTAAAACATGCCAGATTTTACCAGTGGCTTTTACAGACCATTCGTTGCTTTTAGGTAGTGTTTTTATCAGAAACATTTTACCTAGAAGCGCGTACTGGCATTTTAATTCTGCTTTAACTTATGATCAGAGCTTTAAGGAGGTTTTAACTTATTTTTGGACTGGTTTTAGGGAAAGGAAAGCTGATTTTAGCTCTCTTAGACAGTGTGGGACTATGGAAAGGTTCAAATAAAACTGCTGAGTCAACAGCACACTGTCAATGTCACTCGTGACATTGCCGGATCTATCAGAGATCTGGAGATGAGTATAGTGGAATTAGAACGACTTAGTGACTCCACAGGAAATCGAGAGTATTTTGAAGCTCTCAAATCTAAAAAGCTAACTTTAGCAAACCTGCTGGAAAATAAAGTCCAAGGCGCATTGGTCAGATCCCGGATACAGGACATCACAGAGATGGATGCTCCCTCTGGCTTTTTCTTCAGCCTGGAGAGGAAAACACGGACAGAGGAAAATGATCCACTCCTTGCTGTCGGACACGGGGCAGCATTTGAGCGAACCGGGGCAGATAAGGAGGAGGGCTGTGGAATTTTACCGTTCTCTGTTCCGCAGCGAACACAGAGAGAACGACGAACTGTTGGAGGAGTTCTGTGAGGAACTACCTCAGGTCTCTGCGGAGACCAACCTGGAGTTGGAACGGCCTCTGAGCCTGCAGGAACTACACACAGCCCTCCTTGGCATGAAGGGTCGGAAGTCTCCAGGCGTTGACGGGCTCACGGTCGAGTTCTACAAGGCCTATTGGGAGCTTCTGGCCCAAGACGTGCTCGACGTATTCAACGAGAGTCTGTCTACCGGTTCGCTCCCCTTGTCTTGCCGCAGGGCAGTTATCACCCTGCTGCCTAAGAAGGGAAACTTGCAAGAGATTAAGAACTGGCGCCCCGTGTCCCTCCTTTGTACAGATTATAAAATCCTCTCCAAGGCCCTGGCCACTAGGCTAGGGAAAGCCATGGAGCAGGTCATCCACCGGGATCAGACCTATTGCGTCCCCGGCAGGTCCATGGTGGACAATGTCTACCTATTCGGGATATTTTGGAAGTCTCCGGTTCATTGGGTCTACAGACAGGCTTGATTTCATTAGATCAAGAAAAGGCTTTTGACCGCGTTGAACACGACTTCCTCTGGAAAGTAATGAGGAGGTTTGGGTTCAGCGAGGGTCTTATCGCCAAGATCCAGGTGTTGTACGGTGACATTGAGAGTGTGCTGAAGATCAATGGCAGCCTGTGTGCTCCTTTAGAGTGTGTAGAGGCGTTCGACAGGGCTGCGCGCTCTCGGGAATGCTCTATGCACTCTCCCTGGAACCCCTTTTAAAGAAGATGCGATCAGACATTCACGGCTTGGTTTTACCCGGTTTTAAAGACAAATTGGTTTTATCTGCCTATGCTGACGATCTCGTGGTTTTTATTAAAGATCAAAGAGACGTCAGCGTTTTAACAGAAATCATAAGAAAGTTCTCCATGCTGTCTGCCGCCAAAGTAAATTGGGGAAAAAGTGAAGCCCTGGCTGTTGGCGAGTGGCCCGACAGACTCCCGGCTCTCCCCAAAGGCATGACCTGGAGAAAAGATGGCCTAAAATATCTAGGCGTGTATTTAGGCGAGAAAAGTTTTGTTGAAAAAATCTGGGAAAACCTAGAACAAAAAATATCAAACAAACTTGCGAACTGGAAATGGTTACATGAAAAAATGTCGTACAGAGGAAGAGTGTTAGTGCTTAATAATCTGGTCGCATCACAACTCTGGCACAAGCTCATTGTACTAGATCCACCGTCAGGGCTGCTGACAAGAATACAGACGGAAATGGTTAATTTTTTCTGGAACAACCGTCACTGGGTGCCACAGTCGGTGTTGTTTTTATCCAGAGAAGAGGGGGGCCAGGGCCTTGTCCACCTGGCCAGTAGAGTCACTGTGTTTAGGATACAGTTTTTACAAAAGTACCTGATAGGATCTCCTGTGTGGAAGGATGTAGCCAGTTGCATTCTAAGACGCGTGAATTCCTTGGGATTGGATGCTGCTCTGTTTTTAACAAATTTTAGTCTTCTAAGGTTTAAAGGAACTCCGCAATTTTATCAGAGCGTTTTTAAATCATGTGCTCTTTTTAGATTGCGTAGAGCGGAAATGACTGATTCTCTGCATTGGCTATTAGAAGAACCCTTGGTGTACGGAGCAAGACTGGATGTTGAAGAGGACACGTTCCTGGGGCTAACAGAGACGCTGTCTAGAGCCGGAATGGTGACCTTAAAGAGGCTGATTCGAGCGTCAGGAGCAGACTTTGGCGATGCCCAGAAGGTCGCTGCCGCACTGAAAGTAAGGTCTACAAGAATGATGGAACGTGTCCTGATGAGAATAAGAGAAAGATTGACTGGAAAAGAGAAGAGTTTATTGCAGGCATACAAGGATGGAGAATGCCTGCCAAAGAAACAGATCCTTTTCCTAAGGTTCTTCTGAGTCCAAGCTTTGAAGAGGACAGCGGTCCTCTGCTAAAGACCATGGACTCAGAAATGGATTTGTGCAAAGTGGCACCAAAGACTTTATATAAAAACTGTGTGAAAATTCTAAACAAGAGAACGCTTCGAAAGAGGGACGTCAGCGTGTGGGTTGAAAGACTGAAAGGACAACCAATCCACTGGAGGACAATGTACAAACCGCCGATTAGAAAAAAGATTGGCGACCTCCAGTGGAGGATACTCCATGGCGCTATAGCCACCAACGCGTTTTTATCGGTGATTAGTCCTGGTTTTATAAATGAGTGTCCATTTTGTAGGTTGTCAGAGAGTGTTTTTCATGTTTTTATAGATTGCACACGTTTGATAGTCTTTTTTAGTTTTTTATCGACTGTTTTTAGTCTTTTTAAAATGATTTTACCGATGCACTATTTATTAACGGAGTACGTCATAGTAAAGCGACTAGTTTTAAGTCAAGGCTTTTAAATTATTTATTAGCCGAGGCAAAATTAGCTATCTATATAACTCGAAGAGACAAGATGCAGGATGGACCTCAAGTTGATGTTGTGGCTCTGTGGAAGGTAAACATCAAGGCGAGGCTGAAGTTGGAGTTTGCTTTCCACAGAGCCACTGGGAATGTGCAGGGGTTTTTAGAGTTATGGGGATGTGACAAAGTGTTGTGCATCATTTCAGAAAATAATGAACTAATTTATACAGACGTTTTATTATAATGTATTTGTTTGACATAGGATTATTGTAAAAACAAAAAAAGGAAATTGTTTTATTATTATTGTAAATAAATGTTTTGGTAAAATCTTAAAAAAAAATCTTCTTCTTCTTCTTCTTCTTCTTCTTCTTCTCTTCTTCTTCTTCTTCTTTCTCTTCTTCTTCTTCTTCTTCTTCTTCTTCTTCTTCTTCTTCTTCTTCTTCTTCTTCTTCTTCTTCTTCTTCTTCTTCTTCTTCTTCTTCTTCTTCTTCTTCTTCTTTCTTCTTCTTCTTCTTCTTCTTCTTCTTCTTCTTCGTGTGAGAGGAGGGTGTGTGAGGAAGAGCGGAAGGAGAGTGAAAGAGAGCGTGTTTGTATATCTTTATCTTTTCTTACTGTCTTTTCACTGGGTGTCTAGTTTTATTTGTTTAATTGTAATTTTGTGTTAGTTGTATCACGTTTTAAGGGGTTTTTTTGTTCGTTTGTTTGGGGTGTGGCCGTCGGGCGTGCCTGGCTTGCCGGCGTCTGACGGCAACAATGGTGGGTGTTGGTGGTGGGTCTTTCTCCACGCTGACACGGAAGAACGGCATCAAGGTGGGTGCCGGCTCTCCGTGCAGCGTGGAGGAAGTTTGTTTAGCGGTTGGAGAGGTGATTGGGCACGGGTCTATTCGGTCGGCTGCACGGATGAAATGGGGCGGTGGTTTTATTTGTGGAAAAAGTCGAACAAGCTCAACAGTTGGTGGAGGCGGGCGTGTCCGTCAACGGCTTATTTCTGCAAGTGTCACCGTTAACGCTACCAGCAAAAAAGGTGACACTATCGAATGTACCGCCGTTCATTAGCGATGATTTTCTAGTAAAGGAGCTATCGAGGCATGGTAAGGTGGTTTCACCTGTTAAGAAGGTACCATCAGGGTGTAAATCACCTTTATTGAAGCATGTAGTTTCTCATAGAAGACAACTGTTCATGCTTCTAAACAAAAAGATGAGGAACTAAACTTACGTTTTCATGTGAGACTAGATGACTTCGACTACGTGCTTTTTGCAACCACTTCAAATATGAAGTGCTTTGGTTGTGGACAAGAGGGACACATTATAAAAATGTGTCCCGACAGGGCCGGGCTAGCCGCTTCGGTATCGGAGGAAAAGCAGCCCCCTGCTGGGCAAGATGGCGAGGCCGCTATTGCTGCTGCGGCGGGGGAACCCGCTGCTGCGGCGGGGGAACCCGCTGCTGCGGCGGGGGAACCCGCTGCTGCGGCGGGGGAACCCGCTGCTGCGGCGGGGAACCCGCTGCTGCGGCGGGGAACCCGCTGCTGCGGCGGGGGAACCCGCTGCTGCGGCGGGGGAACCCGCTGCTGCGGCGGGGGAACCCGCTGCTGCGGCGGGGGAACCCGCTGCTGCGGCGGGGGAACCCGCTGCTGCGGCGGGGGAACCCGCTGCTGCGGCGGGGGAACCCGCTGCTGCGGCGGGGGAACCCGCTGCTGCGGCGGGGGAACCCGCTGCTGCGGCGGGGGAACCCGCTGCTGCGGCGGGGGAACCCGCTGCTGCGGCGGGGAACCGGAGAATGTTGATGAAGGGTCAGTGGAGGACGGAGATAAGAGTGGGAATGTCGGAAAAGGTGAGAGCATGGCGGTGTGTGGTGATGGGGTGAATGGTGGTGTGAGTGAGAGTGTGGAGCAGGTGAATGACGGTGTGGAAAGGGATCTGGAAGATGTGAGGGGCGATGAGGAGTGTCGAGTGTATGAAGGTGAGGGAAGAGAAGCTCAGGCAGAAGGACAAAGCAAAAGGAAAGGCAGTGTAGAGTCGGTGGTAGGGGATGGAGCAGAGAGAGAAACGGGTGAAGTAGAGGAAGACATGGACTTTGAAGCCAGTGTCCCGGCAAAGAGACGCAGCAAAAGGCAGAATGTAGTGGCTGCTGCAAAGCTAGCAAACAAGCTAGCAAGTTGACTGTAGAGAGGAGGGAGGTGTCAGACAGCAGTGATACAGAGAGCTGGTTCTCTGACGCCAGCGAAGCCTCTGTATCAAAAATGGACAAAGAACCGAGATACCCAGCAGAAGCCTTTACAACCTTTTTAAGGCAAACAAAGGGTTAAAAGGGGTAAAATTAGAAAAATATTTCCCTAATTTAAGAACGTTTTATTTCTCTGCCAGACACCACATCAGACACAAAGAAGAATCAGATTTTACGGACACAGAAATTTTACAGGTTAAAAAAGATAATGTCAAAAGTTAGAAAACAATTTTAATGATGTATAGTGATTATTTATTATTTATTGTAGTGTTTTGGTGGGTTGGTTTTAGTTTTTACACAAGATGGAGTCTTTTAAAATAGCATCTTTGAATTTAAATGGGGCCAGAGAGGTTGAAAAACGGGCATTAATTTATCAAATGTTAAAACAAAAGAAAATTGATGTAATTTTTCTGCAAGAGACACACAGTGATCACATATTAGAAACGGAATGGCGCAGAGAGTGGAAGGGAGAGGTCATATTAAGTCATGGCACATCTATGAGTGCAGGGGTAGGCTTTCTTTTTTCTAAAGCTTTTACCCCTATTGCTATTGAAACCGAACACGTTATAAAAGGGAGGTGTCTTTTAATAAAGACAAAATTTGATTTTTTTAGCATGGTTTTTATTAATATTTATGCTCCGACTACCAATGCAGAGAAGAAACGTTTTTATGAAAAAATTGGGGAAAGACTAGGTGATTGCGGGCCAGAATTATGTTTTCATAGGTGGGGATTTTAATTGCACTGAGAACGAGTTTTTAGACCGCAATTATGCAGAGCCGCACCCGATAGCCCAACATGTCTTGAAGCAGCTGGTCTCGTCTCATGGCCTGGTGGACGTATGGAGGAGGATGCACGCAGGCTCCAGGCAGTACACATGGTCCCATATTAAGGAAGGTAAAATCTCTTTAGCTCGTTTAGATCGTTTTTATTGTTTTAAACACCATTTTAACGTGTTTAAAACATGCCAGATTTTACCCGTGGCTTTTACGGATCATTCGTTGCTTTTAGGTAGTGTTTTTATCAGAAACATTTTACCTAGAAGCGCGTACTGGCATTTTAATTCTGCTTTGACTTACGATCAGAGTTTTAAGGAGGTTTTAACTTATTTTTGGAACGGTTTTAGACAAACGAAGGCTGATTTTATCTCCATCAGACAGTGGTGGGACTATGGAAAGGTCCAGATCAAACTGCTGAGTCAACAGCACACTGTCAATGTCACTTGTGACATTGCCGGATCTATCAGAGATCTGGAGATGAGCATAGTGGAGCTAGAACGACTTAGTGACGCCACAGGAAATCGAGAGCATATTGAAGCTCTCAAATCAAAAAGGCTAACTTTGGCCAACCTGCTGGAGAATAAAGTCCAAGGCGCGTTGGTCAGATCCCGGATGCAAGACATCGCAGAGATGGATGCTCCCTCTGGCTTTTTCTTTGGCCTGGAGAGGAAGCACGGGCAGAGGAAAATGATCCACTCGTTGCTGTCGGACACGGGGCAGCATCTGAGCGAACCAGGGCAGATAAGGAGGAGGGCTGTCGATTTCTACCGTTCACTGTTCCAAAGCGAGAACAGGGAGAACGAACTGATGGAGGAGTTCTGTGAGGAACTGCCTCAGGTCTCTGAGGAGACCAACAGCGAGTTGGAGCGCCCTCTGAGCATGCAAGAACTCCACACAGCCCTCCTGGGCATGCAGGGCCAGAAGTCCCGGGTGTTGATGGGCTCACGGTGGAGTTTTTCAAGACCTACTGGGATCTTCTGGCCCAGGACATGCTTGAGGTGTGTAATGAAAGTCTGGCCACTGGTTCGCTCCCCTTGTCCTGTCGTAGGGCGGTCATCGCCCTGCTGCCCAAGAAAGGAAACCTGCAGGATATAAAGAACTGGCGCCCCGTGTCCCTTCTCTGCACCGACTATAAAATCCTCTCCAAGGCCCTAGCCACAAGGTTAGGAAGAGCCATGGAGCAGGTCATCCACCGGGATCAGACCTATTGCGTCCCCGGCAGGTCTATGGTAGATAATATCTACCTAATTCGGGATGTTTTGGAAGTCTCCGGTTCATTGGGTTTACAAACTGGCTTGATTTCACTAGATCAAGAAAAGGCATTTGACCGCGTTGAACACGGCTTCCTCTGGAAAATTATTGGGAAGTTCGGGTTCAGCGAGGGTTTTATCGCCAAGATCCAGGTATTGTACAGTGACATTGAGAGTGTGCTGAAGATCAACGGTAGCCTGTGTGCTCCTTTTAGGGTGTGTAGAGGTGTCCGACAGGGCTGCGCGCTCTCGGGGATGCTCTACGCACTCTCCCTGGAACCCCTCCTGCAAAAAATGCGCTCAGAGATCCATGGCATGGTTTTACCTGGTTTTAACAACAAATTGGTTTTATCCGCCTATGCTGACGATCTCGTGGTTTTTATTAAAGATCAAAGAGACGTCAGCGCTTTAACCGAGATCATACAGAAATTCTCCATGTTGTCTGCCGCCAAGGTGAATTGGGAAAAGAGCGAGGCCCTGGCTGTTGGCAAGTGGGCTGAAGGACTCCCGGCTCTCCCCAAGGGCATGACTTGGAGGAAAGATGGCTTGAAATATCTTGGTGTTTTTTTAGGCGGAAAGGATTTTGAAGAAAAGAACTGGGGAAACATAGAACAAAAGATAACAAATAAACTTGCCAAATGGAAATGGCTACACGGCAAAATGTCTTATCGAGGAAGAGTGCTGGTGTTAAATAACCTGGTTGCCTCACAACTATGGCATAAACTTGTTGTGTTAGACCCGCCATCAAGGCTGTTGGCTAAAATCCAAACAGAAATGGTGAATTTCTTTTGGAATAACCATCACTGGGTACCGCAATCAGTGTTGTTTTTACCTAGAGAGGAGGGGGGCCAGGGCCTTGTCCACCTGGCTAGTAGAGTGGTTGTTTTTAGATTGCAGTTTTTACAGAAATATTTGACAGGATCTCCTGTATGGAGAGATGTGGCCAGCTGCATTTTGAGACGTGTGAATTTATTGGAGTTGGATGCTGCTCTGTTTTTAACAAATTTTAGTCTTTTAAAGTTAAGGGAGATTCCGCAATTTTATCAGAGCGTTTTTAAATCGTGTGCTCTTTTTAAATTGCGTAGATCGGAAACGAATGACTCTCTGCATTGGCTTTTAGAAGAACCATTGGTCTGCGGAGCAAGATTAGACGTCGAAAAAGACACGTTCCTAGGACTATCAGAGACTTTGAGCAGAGCTGGACTGGTGACTTTAAAGCGGCTGATCCAATTTTCTGGAGCGGATTTTGGAGACGCCCAGGGGGTTGCCGCTGCAGTCAAAATGAAGTCCACCAGAACAATGGAACGTGTCCTGGGGAAAGTAAAGGAGAGACTGGCTGCAGAGGAAAAGGATTTACTGCAGTCATACAAAGAGAAGGAATGCCTACCAAGAGACACGGATCCATTCCCAAAGGTACTCCTGAGTCCGGGCTTTGAAGAGGACAGTGGTCCCCTTTTAAAGAACACGGACTCTGAAATGGACCTGTGCAAGGTAATGCCAAAGACACTGTACAAAAACTGTGTAAAAATCCTAAACAGGAAAACACTCCAGGGGAGAGCTGTCAGCGTGTGGGCTGATAAGCTAAAAGGACAGCCGATACAATGGAGGACGCTATATAAACTGCCAATTAAAAAAAGGACTGGTGACCTCCAGTGGAGGGTGCTCCACGGCGCCATTGCCACAAATGCTTTTTTATCGGTCATCAATCATAATATTGTAAATGAGTGTCCTTTTTGCACCTTATCAGAGAGTGTTTTTCATGTTTTTATAGATTGTACACGTTTAACTGGTTTTTTTAGTTTTCTATCGACTGTTTTTAGTCTTTTTAAAATGCTTTTTACCAATGCAGTATTTATTAACGGTGTACCTCATAGTAAAGCAACTAGTTTTAGATCTCGGCTTTTAAACTATTTATTGGCTGAAGCTAAACTAGCTATTTATATCACTCGAAGAGATAGGATGCAGGATGGACCTCAGTTGGATGCTGTGACCCTGTGGAAAGTGAACATAAAGGCGAGATTGAGATTGGTTTGCTTTCCACAGGACCACCGGGAATTTGGAAAAGTTTTTGGATTTGTGGGATGCGATAACGCACTATGCATCATCTCAGAGAGAAACGAACTAATTTATAAAAAAAATACTATTATAATGATTTTATTGATGTAAAGAGAAACATTGTGAATTGTGTATATATATTTGTTTAATAAATGTATTGGTAAAAATCAAAAAAAAAAATCTTCTTCTTCTTCTTCTTCTTCTTCTTCTTCTTCTTCTTCTTTTTTTTCATGGCGGTTGGCAAGAAACTTATTGATGTGAATTACCGCCATCTACTGGAATGGAGTGTGAAACGGGATGCTACATAAATATTCTCCCGCACCCAAATTATTATTATTATTATTATTATTATTATTATTATTATTATTATTATTAATAATAATATTATTATTATTATAAATAAAATATTCTTTCTACCAATTTCGTTTTCTTAAGGTGATTTATTAAAGAACAAATATATTCAGAAATCTTCCCCGTGTTTCACTGGAACTGTACTGAAGAAACTGTGAACGATTCAAAAGTTCCGCTTTAATATACCACATTTTCTTTCATATTTTAATTTATTGAGCATGATTAGATCTGTTTAATTAGAACAAAGCACGTACAGTTATTATATCGTCACATGAGGTTTTAGTTTGAAGGTTCTGATTCATTTTTAAAGTTAAACAGTATGAAGCCACATGTGGTTTAGAGTAATGTATTCAACTTGAACATTTGAAATAAAATTAAAAAAACGTCTCACAATAGATAACTGACTTCAAACACACATTTATGATATACAACTTTTTTTCGTTGGTCTGATTCCATGTTATTGAACATAACTGTTTAAACATACTCCTGCATATGAAATCAATTTAAATGAATTCAGTCGCACAGACTGTAGAAAAATAGCTCTTTGTAGGTGTAGTATCAGGTTCTTGTCAGTAGGTGGCAGCATAAAGGGGCTTCTGTGTCATATTTCTGATTTAAAATGTTTTCATTATACATTGAAAGTTTAATATAAACATTTTACATATATTTAAAAAAACATAAAACTTAATAATTAATTAAAATGACTTGAAAAAATTATACTGTGTTTCACTCGGGTCAACTGAGGAACTGAATGAATAGTAATGGAAAAAAGGAAATGAATCAGAAAGAATTTACTCTAATTTGCTATCACTCTTAGTTACCAAGGTAATCAAACAGTTATTGTCATCATCAGTGTTTTTCCAGACTGATCTGAGCTGATCGTTCATCTCTTCCTCCATCTTGACGTTGATTCATTTCCACTCTGTGGATGTTTCTTCAGCAGGAGTTCTGACTAAACCACAGGTGTCAAACTCCAGTCCTCAAGGTGACCTGCAGTGTTTAGATGAGCCACAGGTACAAAACACTGCAATGAAATCACCATAATTACCTCCTCCTTGTGTGGATCAGATCTGCAGAGCCTTAATGACCTAATTACTCTATTCAGGTGGTGCAGCAGAGGCTCAGCTAAAGGTTTCAGGGCATCAGCCCTCCAGGACTTTAAAAGAAGAGACTCAGCAGAAAATTTAAAGCCAAACTAATAATCACTTCCAGTTTCTTCAGCACAGCAACAGTGAAACACGTGAAAAATAAAAACAGAGCAAATGTCTGGCTTTACTTTTCCTCTTGAAGACTATTTTGCAGTTTAGTTAAATGTTTCTGTGTTTAATGTAAAAATGTCTTCAGTTCAGCCTCAGAGAGTTTATCAAGCAGCAGGAAACTCCTGCTGAAGAAACATTCACAGAGTGGAAAGAAATCAACGTTAAGATGGAGGAAGAGATGGACGATCAGCGCAGACTGATGGATTTTACCCGGATACCCAAGATCATCTTGCACCGGATAGGTACGAAACATCTGCAGTAGCTGTCATTATTTTAATTGATTGTATACATTGATATTAATTTAATTGGTGAATCAATAAAACCAGAGCACACAGAGCATGCTCATTGCTCTGTGATAGTTCTGTGCTGCCTGGCTTCATGCAGCAGGAGAAAAAGTGAGAACTGTCACAGTGTTTGGTTATTTCTGCTTGTTGCTCCTTGGTCTGTGTTCATGATGGAGCGTTGTTTACCACTAGTGCATTGCCTTAATTGCTATGTTTAACCTCCTGAGACCTGGGATTTTGTTTGATGTGCATTTCTTATGTCTCCTTACTATTTGGGATTAGTCTGACCTAATTTTAGTTGAAATTACATTTTGGCTTTCTATGTGCTCTTGAACTATGTCAAAACCATATGAGGACAATGGGTCTGTTTTTGCATATAAATTTTTTCCTTTACCATTTGGGATCAAAAGGACCCAATTAGCCTAAAAATGAAATTTTAGCTTTCTACAATAAGTGGTTATCTCAAAACCAAATGTCCTCATACGAGGACATCGGGTCTATCTGTGTGACGATAAGACCATTAAATCAATGTCATTATTTACATCTGTGATGTACATTTACGCTGCTTTCTGTCCAGACTTTCACAATGAAGACACCATTGGTTAACAAAGTACAAAGGTTTATTTTATACTGTCAAACACAAAAGTGCAGATAAAAGTGCAAAGTCTATGATCTTCATTATGAACATGTCATAGCGAACTCATCATTCTGTCTGATAAGTCTACCCCACCCATCTTTGCATTGTACTCCTGTACAATATTTGGTCGTCTGATGGTTAAGTAGCATTTGTCCTACTTGGACCACCGCTGGCAGGTGTCCTCTGGCTCCTTAGCGTGGACAGCAGAGAGCATCAGGACCGGCTTGTTGTCAAACCATTTCACTACATTCCGTTTCCCATCTCCCCTGACAACTGATGCGGAGGACCGGAGGTACATCTGCCTTGCTGCTTCATGATCTTGTCACTTGGAAGCTTCTGTTTTGCTTTTGGGATCCTGTTCTTCATGACTGTACCAGTTAGGTTCACCTAAAAACAAAACCAATTAGATCATCTCAAAGTGATGTAGCAAGGACCATTTTTTTATGGCAGCCATCTTGACAGAAAACAGGGAAAACCTGCACCATTTTTGGAGGATGAGTCTTATTTTAAGAGTAATAAGATTTATTTTAAGTGTAATAAGACTTATTTTAAGTGTAATAAGACTTATTTTCACTAGAAATTAGACATTTTGACTAGAAATAAACACAAATGCTCTTGGAAACATTTTACGTTTTTGCACTGAAGCTAGACTTGATGTCCTCAAACAAGTACGTCATGTTTACAGACGTTGTAGCTTGCTAATATTACTCAAATATATCAAATTAGCATGCCAGGTGGAGCTACAGACATTATTGTGCATAAATAAACTAGTTTCAATCATAAAATTAGATTAGGATTTTTACCTTGTCCATGTTTCTGTCGGGAGCTGCCGTAGAAAAATTGGCCGTCATCCCCGCCATGCTGGTTTGTTTTGTTTTTTTCAAATGAGTGTAATTTCATTGTGAGGCCACTAGGTGGTGCGGTCATGCCGCCCAGATGAGGACAATTGGTCAAAATTCGCACAAATTAAGGATCATGGTGCAGAACAGCAAAATGTAATGTCCTCATATGAGGATGCGGGGTCTGAGGAGGTTAAATATGGGAATCCTTTCCTCTTTCATCCAGTTTTCACTCTGCGCCGTTGTTGTTTTTTTATTTTAACCAGTGTTGTAAAAAACCATCATGTATTCTAAACCCGATAGACCAAAAACGTGCAAGCGTACGAGCAGCAAATCAGCCAACACAAAGCAATCAGACTTTACGTTTTTTATTCTTTTTTAGCGCTAAAAAAGAGACGCTTACCATCACAGACTAGAATTGAAAACCAGCGGCCCCGTGTCTATACAGAATGTGTTTAAAAACTGGAAGATTCGTTGCTTATGATCTAAGAACACGCCCAGTGGTCATCCGATGTCCTGCGTCACCTAAATCTCTATTTGCTTGGAGATGGGAGTGAGGAGATGATTCAGTTTCTGTATCTGTTACAAATACAAAGGCCTTTGTGTGAAAGTATGAGAGTGTAATGTGTGTAGAAGCATATGTGTGTATTTGACCTTGGTAAGCGCCTCAACAACTCCCCCTTTCGGTCTCAAAGAGACCACACAAATTAAGAGGGCTCTCCATCCTGAGTAGACATTGCCCCTATCTGGAAACATCCCCCGAGGCTCATTACCGATGTTGACCCGTCTTCAAACTTTGCTGTTGTCTTTCATGCCATTTCATTGTTGGGGGTAAAACAGATAGGGCTCCCCACGCCTCCGAAGGCGGCGGATCGAAATCACAATGTCCCTCTTACAGGCTAAACAATAACATTAAAAAATAAATAAATAAAATGTTAAAGGACGTTTAATTGTTAGAAGAAAATGTGAGTGTTAATGAACTATAAATGAGTGCATTTTTTTCAAATAATATGTGAATGTTAATAAACTGTGACATTAATAAAATGTTAAAAATGAGTAATAGTTATATAATTTAAAAATCTATTAGTAAAATGTTAAAGAATGATAAAATGTACAGTGAGCGAAATGTTAAGGTAATACTGTAAATCTCAACAAAATATAAGCCGAATAATAGTTACAAAAATGCAAAATGCCTAAAGTGTTAGGTAATAGATTCAATGAACCAAAAGTTAATAGATAAACTTTAATATGAAGGAATGTTAGACAATACTTAAAAAGAGAAAATGCAAACAACGAAATGTGAAGATCTCAGGCTTCAGTATGGCGTTTCAGATGTAAATTGGTACATCAATCACGGAAGGCTCCTACAGTCTCACATTTCGGCACACCCAGAAAAGATTAGACTTTATTCACTAAACACTGGAAAGTTGAAGTTCCACGGTCGTTTTACGTCCAGGGGGTCGGACTCCCCGGACTGCTCCTGCATGGTTTTACTCAGGGCCTTGAGTCCTTCCAGCGTCTTGGTCACCGTTCCATCAGGCGCTGTGTGATTTGGCACAAAGACGCAACAGAGACCTCCAAAAATAGCACAAACCTTCAATTGCATCTCTAGTTAAATTACTTAAGCTCAGCACATTATAATGAATATAATTGATTCTGTCTACATGTTTGTTGGATGGTATCCATAGGAAAATACTCTCAAAACCTTCAACAACCTGGTCCACTAGTTTGTATTGGTCTGGAACTCCCCGGGGAACACCAATGCTGTCAATATAAGTGGATGAATTTGTGGTAAAATCAAATGCGCTGCGCTTTACTCGTGAGGAGATGCTGTCAATCAGGGGTTGTTGTTCTCCTACCATTATGGCATGGGCTCAAAGTCTGACCATAGCACAAACGCACAAACCCCAAACATCAGATCGAATCAAAGGAGCGGGCTCAGTATACATTCTAGGTCGTCCAGCTGCGCAGGCCACACAATTAGACATTTGGTATTGTTGCACTGTTGCAGTTAACCAGTTTAATCACAAATTGGTTCCTGTATAACCTGTTGCTAACATGATCACATCAGCAGGAGTCAATTTAAAGTAGTCAAAAGTTAGTACACCCCCAGTCTTTTTATCTAAAAAGGCAGTCCCAATTTCAGGTTCATTGTTTGGTTTTGTCAGGAGGTTAATTTGAATCACTTTTAGGGGGTCTTCCCGGCTTGCCTCAGGTCCGAGCAGAATGCTAGGGTTGCCATCATGTAGTGACTTCTGCACACCATGCAGTGATAAAAGGAGTGGATTCTCTGTGGGTGTTCTGGGACCTGGAAAGCTTTGTCCGGTGGTGAGCTCAAATGGTGTCAGTCCCGTTCTGGAGTTGATTGAACACCTGATGGACATCAGAGCCAGAGGTAATGCATCAACCTAATTCAATTTTGTTTGTGCACAAACCTTAGCCAATTTTGTTTTCCAGTTCTGGTTCATTGTTTCCGCTTTTCCTTGAGATTGTGGGCGGTACACTGTTCCAAACCTGTGTTTTAGACCGAGGTGGGCCTCCACTGTTTGCAGGTCCTTGTTTTTAAAGTGGGTTCCATTGTCCAACCTGATTTTCTCTGGGAAAGCCGTGCCTGGGGATGTAATGGTTAATTAGACATTTTATCACTGCCTTCTGTCCTCCTTTGCTGCTGGCCAGGCTTCTGGCCACCCTGTGAAAGCAACACAACTCAAACCAGCAAATATCTTTTGCCTTACACTGTGTTCACCATGTCTGTGAAATCCAACACAATCTCTTTCCCTGCACATGTAAGTAGAGGAGACTGTCCCTGTTGGGGATATAAAGTTTTTTTAGGGTTGAACTGTGCACACATTACACAATTTTTCACAAAATGTTTCACCATGTCAAGCATGTAGGGGTGCCACCATTCTTTAAGGTTGTGCATCATCTGTTTAGTCCCCACATGTCCAACAGCTCCTGTTTTTTCCCAGGGGGCAGAATTAACCTGCCAACTGGGCCCCTTCAGCATCTATTTGTTTCAGTGACGCCCCTGTGCTTCCACATGTTTTTCTCTTCAAGTGACGCCCCCTTTTGGCATCTTTTCACCTCTTCCAGTGTCAATTTGTCTTTTAATTCCTCCTCTGAGGAACACACCATGGCCAAATCTGTGTGTCTGAAACAACTGTCTCACCTCTGGTCCCATCAGAGGAGCTGCTTCCAGGTCTGGTCTTACCTTCTCTGTCTTTGCCACCAGCTCTGCACACTCGTGTGGTTCTCCTTCTGCAAAACAGTCTGCCATGTTTATGCCTGCATGTGTGAATGAAATGTTTGGAGCTTGGCTATCCCAACTGCATGTTGTGTGCAAGGGTGATGCCTTTTTCCCATGTCGTCCATCAGTACTTTTCTCTCTCCCCTTTTTTCTGGAACAAAACTCCGTTAACAGCCAGTTTTGTTACAGAAACATCAAGGAAAAACAGCAAGGTGTAGTCCGGGAGGGACTACACCTGTATTTACAGTATTTACCGGTACCTTTTTTCTCCACTGGGAGAATGGGAGTGTTCCAAACAGACTGTGAGGGTTCCAGCACGCCAGCCTCAATTAGCCCTGTTATTGTTTCTGTGATGCCCTGTTCAGCTGCGGGTTTGTGTGGATACTGAGGAATCCAGAGGGGTCTCTCAGAGTCCACCTGAAATGGAATAGGAGAACAGGAAACAAGCCCAACATCCGTAGGCGATTCTGCCCAGAGAGAAGCAGGCAGAGATGTTATCATTTGTTTTGCTAAAGGGTGTTCAAATTTTCTTTCTACCATGACGTCTGAAAGCTTGTTCATGATGGAGCTCTACTGTTTCAGACATTGAAAAACTGATCTTGTATGTGTCAAGAGAGGGGGAGAAAAACAAATCTAGCGCTGCGGTGACAATTCAGTCTGTGGCTGCCAGTGACCGTTTAACCACGCCGCCCAGTTCTTTAGCTTGATGCTCAGGGTGCAAAGAGAGAGAGATGTGAGGCACAGCTTCTTCAGACATTTGATACCACTCTGATTGTTGTTCTGTAAGACAGGCAGCAGGAGCCACAAAAATATCTGAAATTTTTACCTCCCAGGTCGTTTTCCCCAAAGAGGAAAAGAAAGCTTCCTGGTACCACTCGGAGTTGTCCCTGTCGTAGAAAAGGGTGACACGAGGGGGGCCAGGCGGTGAGACATAGGGACGTAGAGCCAGGATCCAGGGCTTCCAGGTCATGAACATTGACATCAGGCTGCTGGAGGGTAAGGTCGTTAGGAGGCCCCAGTAGAGGTCAGCACAGTCAGACACCACTGGTTGAATGAGAAACTGTCCATCAGTGTGGAAATTTCCACCAGGAAGGGAGGTGCCATCCGGAAAAGCAACATTTAGTCCATCAGCAGAACACATGACTGTGGCTCGCATCTTTATCAGCAAGTCTCTCCCTAGCAAATTGATAGGAGCTAACAAAAAATGTTTCATTTGTTGCTTGCCCAACCTGAAGGTCAGAGGCGTAGTGAATGGCAGACTCTGTTCAGTCCCTGAGAAACCTGTTAAAGATACAGTTTGTGATGTCAGACAAAAAAGAGGGACGGAGTTCAGTGTGGAATGTGTGGCTCCGGTGTCAACAGTGCCCACGCTGTCCCTGGGGTTCTCAGGGGTGTGTCAGTAGGCACCCTGTGTGGGCTCCATGTCCCACTGAGAGTACTGTACGGGTCCATTTGGTGCGGGAATGACACCTGGATTGTGAAGTATAACACCTGGTTGACCTTGTGGTATGCCCCAGCATTGCCGGGCCCAATGTCCAGGGCAGCCACAGGAGTAACATACGTCATGCCCTTTAGACCATCCACCCCTTGCTCCACGGCCTCGTCCCAAGCCTCTCCGTCCACGACCAACCCCACGCCACCCTTCTCCATGAGGGGGTCCTCCATGCCTGTTTTGAGGATACATAAAAGGATAGAGAGAGAGGAGCAGGTCCTCCCACATATTGATTAGTGTTTTGCATGTAATTTGGAACCCCTCCCTGAATATGTGTACCTTGTGATGGGGGTCCTGTTGCTGCAGCTGCCTTCGTCACATATTCTCTTTTATTTATTATTTTTTCAATCGGTTTTTGTTTTTCTTCCTGCAATTGGAGTTTCAGCAACTGATTCTCTAAATCCTTAGTGTCAGACTGTTCTTTTTCTTATTTTTTTAACTTGTTCTGTGCCTTTAATCGGTAATGAAGAACGTGTCTCTCCCATCTCACATGTTCACACCTGTTCAGGGACACCTTTTACATTACAGTTAAGTTTGTGTGTGGGCCTTTAGGGTTAACTGTGGTTTGTTTGAGCCAGGTTTCTGCAGATTTATTTATCTGCAGAAACTCTTTGGGATCCATGTTACAATCCCATTCAAATTTAGTGATTAGGGTGATTGTTGCTAAGGAAACTGCTGTTTAATTGCTGGAGTCAAAGGTGTAATGACTAGGTGTACTGCAGTTGAATTATTTCCACTTCTCTCATGACCTGACATGCATCTGCTTATTATTGCTCTAAAATCACCCATAGCCAGAGTCATTCCTGATGTTAGCAGATCTAACTCTGCTCCTCCTGCAGTGATACTGGGCTGGTTTTGACAGTGTCTCATCTGTTCAGCCTTATCACTCAAGTCCTGTAACCTCTGAGCAGACTTAAGAAAGGTGATGTTTAACTGTGACCAAACTATAGGGTCCTGTGCGGACATTCGAGGTTTGTCAGGGGTTTGATCTAATACCGTCCATTGTGGAGTTGTATTCACACTGGATGCGCCTGATGAGTCCTGCGAGGGGGCTGTCTCTGCCTCGACTGCCAAAGTCCCCTCTGTAATGTTAATTATGGCATATATGCCTCTTGGGGGCGAGTTACGTCTCCCGTGTATATGGGGGTGCAAGTGAAATCTGTGTATTCAGTCCGTGTTCAGAGCTGGTGGTAGCTTCCTGTTTTTTGTGTTCAAATGCATGAGAGATTCCCTGCCATGAAACTAATAGTTTTTCTCTCTGCCTGACCTCTGTCTCTGCTTTCTCTCTGTCTTTTTTGCAGCCTAGTCTAGTGAGAATTCCTGCTTCTGCTTCTTGCTGCATGGCTTCGATCAGTTTTCCCTTAGCATCATTTATCCCTTTTAGCAAGTATTTTCCCAATGGTTGTCTATCACGTTTCCTCCTTTCTCCTGCACCAGAACTTCTATCCCTTTTTTCAGTTTTGCTTTTTCCTTCTTATTCTGATTTTCATTATGCTCCACCAAATAAGTTGTTAATGCGTCTGTTTGCTCACCGAGCGCAACCCAAGGCCCAGTGCCCCACTTTGAATCGTATTTCTCCTGTTCAAGCACACACTTCATTTTTTTTTATTTTTATTTTTTTAAGACTCAGAAATCACCTCTTTTCTCCTCCTTTTTTTTTTTAACAATTCTGCTCGCACGGCAGCGAGAAAACCAACACAGCAGATAAAATCAAAAACCTTAACAAATCTCAATCTCTAAATGCCAACCATGGTTTCAAAACACATTGCAATGAACAGAAAACGCTACATTTAGAAGTGAAATGTCTGCTCAGCGGCAGAGGCTTACACACACAACAGACAGACACACACACAACTTCACATAGAAATGGATCCACGCTTTTACAGCTCTTATTTTTGCCCTCTTTTGTCAACCATTATTACTTTTTAACTTAACTTCATCTATAATACTTTAGAGGGTCAGATTGCGATCAACCTTAAACCTTTATCTTAAACCTTTATCTTAAACTTTTATCTTAAACTTTTATCTTAAACTTTTATCTGAAACCTTTATCTTAAACTTTTATCTTAAACCTTTGTCTTAAACTTTTATCTTAAACTTTTATCTTAAACTTTTATCTTAAACCTTTATCTTAAACCTTTATCTTAAACCTTTATCTTAAACCTTTATCTTAAACTTTTATCTTAAACTTTTATCTTAAACTTTTATCTTAAACTTTTATCTGAAACCTTTATCTTAAACTTTTATCTTAAACCTTTGTCTTAAACTTTTATCTTAAACCTTTGTCTTAAACTTTTATCTTAAACCTTTGTCTTAAACTTTTATCTTAAACCTTTGTCTTAAACTTTTATCTTAAACCTTTGTCTTAAACTTTTATCTTAAACTTTTAACTCAACTTTTAACTCAACTTTTATCTTGAACTTCTATCTGAACTTTTAACTTAACTTTTCAACTTTTAACTCAACTTTTTAATTAACTTTTATCTTCAACTTTTATCTTAACTTTTATCTTAACTTTTATCTTAACTTTTATCTTAACTTTTATCTTAACTTTTAACTTCAACTTTTATCTTCAACATTTATCTTCAACTTTTATCTTAACTTTTATCTTAACTTTTATCTTAACTTTTAACTTCAACTTTTATCTTCAACATTTATCTTAACTTTTATCTTAACTTTTATCTTCAACTTTTAACTTAACTTTTATCTTCAACTTTTATCTTCAACTTTTATCTTCAACTTTTATCTTCAACTTTTATCTTAACTTTTATCTTAACTTTTAACTTTTTTATCTTAACTTTTAACTTAAGTTTTATCTTCAACTTTTATCTTCAACTTTTATCTTAACTTTTATCTTCAACTTTTAAACTTAACTTTTATCTTCAACTTTTAACTTAACTTTTATCTTCAACTTTTATCTTCAACTTTTATCTTAACTTTTATCTTCAACTTTTATCTTAACTTTTATCTTAACTTTTAACTTTTTTATCTTAACTTTTAACTTAACTTTTATCTTCAACTTTTATCTTCAACTTTTATCTTCACTTTTATCTTAACTTTTAACTTTTTTATCTTAACTTTTAACTTCAACTTTTATCTTCAACTTTTATCTTCAACTTTTATCTTAACTTTTATCTTCAACTTTTAAACTTAACTTTTATCTTAACTTTTATCTTCAACTTTTATCTTCAACTTTTATCTTAACTTTTAACTTATGCTGGACAGCTTTCACCGCTTCTTGCGTTTCTCAAGCTGACTCAGATTGGCTCACTGTTCTGTTTACGAGGGCAGTACTCCCCGGGGTAAAACCAGACAAAACCCAGCCTTTACCTTTGCCGCGTCCGGCAGAAGGGGGGACGGCCAGTTCCCACTGCTTCCAGCCAATCAACCTTTACTTTCTTTCTTTTTTTATTTTCTTTTTTTATGCTCCTATGAATAATGAAACACTTTGACAAACCAGCGGAAAGCAGTACTATAATCAAATAACAACTTAGACAACTCAGTGAAAAGCAATATTGACAACGGCTGATAACTGGAATTTAGACAACCCAGGGAAACAGTACAATGGTGTGTATTAAGGAAAAAGCTTCCTCACCTTTCGTGGGCCCAACACCAGAGTACTTTATCCGGCAGGCTGCGCCCAAACAGCCAGTCCAATCTCTGCTCGTGTCTCAACACGCAACCATCCTCTGCTACCAATTGTTGTGAAAAACCATCATGTATTCTAAACCCGATAGACCAAAAGCGTGCAAGCGCACGAGCAGCAAATCAGCCAACACAAAGCAATCAGACTTTACGTTTTTTATTCTTTTTTAGCGCTAAAAAAAGAGACGCTTACCATCACAGACTAGAATTGAAAACCAGCGGCCCCGTGTCTATACAGAATGTGTTTAAAAACGGGAAGATTCGTTGCTTATGATCTAAGAACACGCCCAGTGGTCATCCGATGTCCTGCGTCACCTAAATCTCTATTTGCTTGGAGATGGGAGTGAGGAGATGATTCAGTTTCTGTATCTGTTACAAATACAAAGGCCTTTGTGTGAAAGTATGAGAGTGTAATGTGTGTAGAAGCATATGTGTGTATTTGACCTTGGTAAGCGCCTCAACACAATATATATTGTTGTTTAGTTGCCA
The DNA here is from genome assembly GCF_027474105.1 of Poeciliopsis prolifica. Lineage (NCBI taxonomy): Eukaryota > Metazoa > Chordata > Actinopteri > Cyprinodontiformes > Poeciliidae > Poeciliopsis > Poeciliopsis prolifica. The sequence continues at coordinate 138,649 of NW_026562549.1, forward strand.
TGAGAGAGGGAGTTGATTCCAGATTTCAGGATCAGAGTTCAATAGATATTCCAAATGTTTAATATTTTATCAAATGTTTTTGAGATTGATTGATGTATTTTGTTGATGAATTATTCAGATCTTTTAGTGTTTTTTTTATCATAATCTATCTCTTCTGCCTTTGACCTTTCTCCTGATAACAAAATACATCAATCGATCTCAAAAACATCTGATAAAATATCAGTCAAATTCAAAAATACTCTTTTGACCCCAAATTGAAATTAAATGTTGAAGCTCATATGAATTCAAGTTTTTTAAAGAGTTATTGTTGTTTACATGTTGTCCATGTAAACCTATTCACACCAGTGGAGTCTAAAAAAATCAGCTTCAAAACATCAGGAAATGATGTAAAACACCACTAACGTGTATCTACATGTTTCAGTGGATCGGTGTAATAAATATCGACCTGAACAGGATAACTTATCTGCTCCTGCTGATTGGTTTAAAAGCTCACATTGATTTCCAATATCAGTCAGTGAGGCGGCGCACCTCGTTGTTTTGGTCTCAAACCGGATCCGGCTGCGTCTCTTCCATGTTTAAATTCTGCTCTGCTTTATCCTGCTGCTTTTTCTCCAGCAGTTTACCCCTTAATCCTCACATCTGACTCTCACGGTGGATTTCAATCCACAGTTTTCTCTCACTTTCCCCCTGATAAGGTTTGCTCAGCACTTTCACTTCAGTGCCGCTAAATAGTGAACCATTTATAGTGAAACGATACACAGACCGGCAGCTTGTGCTCATTAAATGTGTGCAGCGATACGCTCCTATTTCATAAGATCTTGTTCTGTTTAGATATTTTGCATTTTAATTTATGCAAATAAGTGAACCATTTATAGTGAAACGATACACAGATACAAAGAAGGCTGACAGGAATCTGCTAAGGAAAGACATTCAACAAATATTGTCTGGTCCGGGAATCAAACCCGTGACGGCCGTGTGGAGGATTGAAGGCCTCCAAACGTGGGTTGCGCTACCACAGATGAAGAACATTTTCATTTTAGTTTTTGTTAAACTGAAGGGTTCATTGTGTGACCTCATATTTTGACTTTTTTGTCCAGATCTCCCACAATGCAGTGTGTGCAAAGAGGAGGAGGATCTAAATGAGCTCAGAAACCCGGAGAGAAACTTCACTTCAGATCAAGATCATCCAGAACCTCTGAACATAAAACAGGAACAAGAGGAACCAGAACCTCTGCAGATGAAAGTGGAACAAGAGGAACCAGAACCTCTGCAGATGAAACTGGAACAAGAGGAACCAGAACCTCTGCAGATGAAACTGGAACAAGAGGAACCAGAACCTCTGCAGATGAAACTGGATCAAGAGGAACCAGAACCTCTGCAGATGAAACTGGATCAAGAGGAACCAGAACCTCTGCAGATAAAACTGGAACAAGAGGAACCAGAACCTCTACAGATAAAACTGGATCAAGAGGAACCAGAACCTCTGCAGATGAAACTGGAACAAGAGGAACCAGAACCTCTGCAGATCAAAGAGGAAGAGGAGCAACTTTCCATCAGTCAGGATGAAGAGAATCTTGTGATGAAACAGGAAATTGATGACATTTTGAACAAACAGCAGAAAACCCAAAAGAGACTTCAGAACAAGAAACACACATGAAAGCTCAACCAGACCAAAATCTATATTCTTGTCAAATTTGTGATAAAACCTTTTCTCAAAATAATTCCTTGATGAATCACATGAAAAGTCACACGGCTAAGAAACCTTTCAAATGTTCCACCTGTGGAAAACGTTACCCTAGAGAGAGTCGTTTAATTGATCACATGAGAATTCATACAGGTGAAAAACCGTTCACTTGTGCAGCTTGTGGAAAATGTTTCCATCTAAACGACTCTTTAAACAGACACAAGAGAATTTTTTTTGGTGAGAAATCTTACACATGCACTATCTGTGGAAAAAATGTTGTGTCTATATGTCAGTTACTTGCTCATATGACGATTCATACAGGTGAGAAACCTTTCTCCTGTGAGACTTGTGGAAAAAGTTTCCAGAGGAAATCTCGGTTAGTTAGTCACATCAGAATTCACACAGGTGAGAAACCTTTCTCATGTGAGACCTGTGGGAAAAGTTTCCGGAGTAAACATAAAATAGTTAATCACATCAGAATTCACACAGGTGAGAAACCTTTCTCATGTGAGACCTGTGGAAAAAGGTTCACTCAAATGCAAAGTTTAACTGTTCACATGAGATCTCACACAGGTGAGAAACCTTTCTCATGTGGGATTTGTGGAAAAAGTTTCACTCAAAAACACAACTTAACTTCTCACAACAGAATTCACACAGGTGAGAAGCCATTCTCATGTGGGATTTGTGGAAAAAGTTTCACTCAAAAACAGCACTTAATTTCTCACAACAAAATTCACTCAGGTGAGAAACCTTTCTCATGTGGGATCTGTGGAAAACGTTTCACTCGAAAACAGAACTTAATTTCTCACAACAGAATTCACACAGGTGAGAAGCCTTTCTCATGTGGGATTTGTGGAAAAAGTTTCACTCAAAAACAGCACTTAACTTCTCACAACAGAATTCACACTGGTGAGAAGTAGCTGTGCATTGATTTATCAGCTGGCTGATTAATAAATGTTGATTTTCTTAATTTTGGGACATTGGTGAGCAGCAGATACATGCATGTGAAGCTGATCTGATTCCTCAACGTTATTGACCTCAGCCACTGTTCTGTTCTCCGCTGTGAGGTTTGACTATTAGACCAGCTCACCATGTCATGTCTGCACCCTTAGTGAAAAGCGAGGAAAATGTTTTGTGTATAGATCCAGTTTAAGTCATCACATGAAGATTCACACGGGTTGGAAGCTTTTATTTTGTAGATTCATTAGAAAAAGGTTCACTCAAAACAAATGTAACTGTTCACATGAGAACTCGCACAGGTTTGATGGCACAATGTGAACCTCAAGATTCTCAGTAAGTTGCTGTTTGGAAGTGGAGTAATTGCAACCGACTTGGATTTTATTCTGGCAGTTTTATATTTCTATTTTATTTAATCAGACTGAGGGAGAGATTGTCTCTAAAGAAACGATGACTTTAAATGATTTGAGATTTAGACTTCTAAAATGTTGGAAACTTTATTGTGTTTTTATTCTTTGTACTTATTTATTTTATTTCAATGATTTGGAGAAATGGATGCATTTCTTTGACATTGTTTTAATTTTTCCTTCTTAGAAAATGTATTGATGATATGAATTGAATTTCAGATTGAAACTATTAATGTAATTTTAGAAAATAAACTATTATAATGATGATCCTTTTCTTTTTTCCTGTTTAGTAGAAAACTGTGTGAAAGACTAGATTTACATAATTATAGAGGCTGGAATAAAACCTGTTTAAAACAAAAAGTAAATCAGGAAAACCTTCATATACATAAACAGCAGCAGTCCACAGAGATCATCTATTCCTCAATGTTGCATACATTCTAATAAAGTCGATATTCTTTTCATTCAACATTTATATTGAGTTCTATATTTATACTAATAAGAGATAAAACAAAATGAGCCATAATTTAACAAAGAATGAACCTAAATAATCAAAACTTTAAAATTCAAAGCAAGTACAATTAATCATTTTAAACAACCTTCAGTACTTAAACTGGTGAGTTAGAAGTGAAGGAGTCATGGAACATAAACTATATTTTGATCTTATATAATAGTAAAGGTCAGGGTTTATCATTCTATTTATTTAATATTCCTGCTGGAACAATGTTCTTCCTCTGTATTTTCTTTTGAAGTATTTGGTGAATTACTGAGTAACTGATCATAACACCTAATTCAATATTCAGTGTCTCCTCAGACTGACAAAAGTATAACAGTTATGTGAATATTCTGGTATTTTAAAGAGAATTTCTGAAAATATTGATACCAATAAGGAGTTTGGTTTAGAGGCCAAATTTACCACAAGGGCCAATGTGATCGGTTTCATGACGACACTTAAAAAAGAATGAAACAAAACAACAGATCAATATTTTATAGTTTGATATAATAAATGAGCCAAAGAGCCTCTTGAGTCTCCAGAGATCCAGGTTGCAGAAACCTGGCAGATTGAACAGCAGCTAAAAGTGCAGCAATTTATTAAAGTAAAATTAGGAAGGTTAAATAAATCTACCTCTAAATATTAACAAAATGCTTTATATTTAAACCAACAGAACAATAAAAGCATCCTGGTTAACTTCACACTTATCTGAAATATCTTTATAAAAATAGACAATATATATGTTACTTTCACAGAATCAGGATTTTATTAGTTATTGCAAGAACAACAAAAACATCATCAGTGTTTTCTCCAGACTGATCTATTGTAACTAAACCACAGGAGTCAAACTCCAGTCCTCAAGGTGACCTGCAGTGTTTTTAGATGAGCCACAGGTACAAAACACTGCAATGAAATCACCATAATTACCTCCTCCTTGTGTGGATCAGATCTGCAGAGCCTTAATGACCTAATTACTCTATTCAGGTGGTGCAGCAGAGGCTCAGCTAAAGGTTTCAGGGCATCAGCCCTCCAGGACTTTAAAAGAAGAGACTCAGCAGAAAATTTAAAGCCAAACTAATAATCACTTCCAGGTTCTTCAGCACAGCAACAGTGAAACACGTGAAAAATAAAAACAGAGCAAATGTCTGGCTTTACTTTTCCTCTTGAAGACTGTTTTGCAGTTTAGTTAAATATTTCTGTGTTTAATGGAAAAATGTCTTCAGTTCAGCCTCAGAGAGTTTATCAAGCAGCAGGAAACTCCTGCTGAAGAAACATTCAGAGTGGAAAGAAATCAACGTTAAGATGGAGGAAGAGAAGGACGATCAGCGCAGACTGATGGATTTTACCCGGATACCCAAGATCATCTTGCACCGGATAGGTAGGAAACAGCTGCAGTAGCTGTCATTATTTTAATTGATTGTATACATTGATATTAATTTAATTGGTGAATCAATAAAACCAGAGCACACAGAGCATGCTCATTGCTCTGTGATAGTTCTGTGCTGCCTGGCTTCATGCAGCAGGAGAAAAAGTGAGAACTGTCACAGTGTTTGGTTATTTCTGCTTGTTGCTCCTTGGTCTGTGTTCATGATGGAGCGTTGTTTACCACTAGTGCATTGCCTTAATTGCTATGTTTAATAGTGCAGACAGTGGTGGTTTCTGATATGAGAAATATGGGCAACCGCCCAGGGCGTTAACTTTTAGTTGGCATGAGACTTCCATGGATTGTAGCACAGAGCAAAGTAGAACAAAGAGTTTGAATTGATAATATGTTAAATTGATTTGTTTTTATGGGAATGTGGATCTTTCAGACCAATTTGATTAGCACTTTTGCTAATATTTCACATTTTATTGTCATGTGGCGGCTGGTCTTGGTCTCTGCTTAGATGGTCTTGACTATAACACTATGTAAAGCTATTTAAAGGGCCGTTTCATTTAACTAAAAAGAAATGTCATAATACTAATGGTCAGATATTGACTTAGCAAGCAGAGTTAATAGAGACGGTTCAGTTTAAATATTTAGTACTTTACTGTAAGTTACAGTGTGGGACCATTATTTGATAAGCGCCATCATATTCTGTGTCCATAAGAATAGCAAAGTATGATGTAAACCTGCAACAGCGCCTCCTACAGTCACAATGTGCAGTGGTCACAGAATATGGTGTAACGTCCCTGTTGGTGAGAAGCGAATCTTGAAGGGGAGTTAACGTCAGCTAGCCAGACTGCATATTTCCAAATGTTGGCACATTTGACGGCACTAAAGTTTAATTGCTGGTAAAATTATTAACCACATGCAGACATTGTTTATTCTAAATAAGGTAAATAACAATCTCTCGGAAAGACGATGGAAGAGATTTCATTTTGTAATGTTTTGCTGAGAATTACATTTTCCTCCTGGGGGTTTCTGTGGGCTCTAGTGTCCCTTATAAGAAAGAAGGCTGACAGGAATGTAGTAAGGAAAGACATGCGGCAAATATCGTCTGGTCCGGTAATCAAACCCGGAACGGCCGTGTGGAGGATTGAAGGCCTCCAATCGTGGGTTGCGCTACTACAGCACGCCCCCTGATGAAGAATATTTTTCATTTAGTTTTTAAACTGATGGGTTCATTGTGTGACGTCACATTTTGACTTTTTTCCAGATTTCCCACAATGCAGTGTGTGCAAAGACGAGGAGAATCTAAATGAGCTCAGAAACCAGGAGAGAAACTTCACTTCAGATCAAGATCATCCAGAACCTCTGCAGATAAAACTGGAACAAGAGGAACCAGAACCTCTGCAGATAAAACTGGAACAAGAGGAACCAGAACCTCTGCAGATGAAACTGGAACAAGAGGAACCAGAACCTCTGCAGATGAAACTGGATCAAGAGGAACCAGAACCTCTGCAGATGAAACGGGAACAAGAGGAACCAGAACCTCTGCAGATGAAACTGGATCAAGAGGAACCAGAACCTCTGCAGATGAAACTGGATCAAGAGGAACCAGAACCTCTGCAGATGAAACTGGATCAAGAGGAACCAGAACCTCTGCAGATGAAACAGGAACAAGAGGAACCAGAACCTCTGCAGAAAACGGGAACAAGAGGAACCAGAACCTCTGCAGATGAAACGGGATCAAGAGGAACCAGAACCTGCAGATGAAACTGGATCAAGAGGAACCAGAACCTCTGCAGATGAAACTGGATCAAGAAGAACCAGAACCTCTGCAGATGAAACAGGAACAAGAGGAACCAGAACCTCTGCAGATGAAACTGGATCAAGAGGAACCAGAACCAGAACCTCTGCAGATGAAACTGGATCAAGAGGAACCAGAACCTCTGCAGATGAAACTGGATCAAGAGGAACCAGAACCTCTGCAGATGAAACTGGATCAAGAGGAACCAGAACCTCTGCAGATAAAACAGGATCAAGAGGAACCAGAACCTCTGCAGATAAAACGGGATCAAGAGGAACCAGAACCTCTGCAGATGAAACGGGAACAAGAGGAACCAGAACCTCTGCAGATCAAAGAGGAAGAGGAGCAACTTTCCATCAGTCAGGATGAAGAGCATCTTGTGATGAAACAGGAAACTGATGACATTTTGAACAAACAGCAGAAAAACTCAACACAGACTTCAGAACAAGAAACGCACATGAAAGCTCAACCAGACCAAAATCTATATTCTTGTCAAATTTGTGATGAAACCTTTTCTCAAAATAGTTCCTTGATGAATCACATAAAAACTCATACGGCTAAGAAACCTTTTAAATGTTCCACCTGTGGAAAACGTTACCCTTACAAGAGTCGTTTAAATGATCACATGAGAACTCATACAGGTGAAAAACCGTTCACTTGTGCAGCTTGTGGAAAATGTTTCCATCTAAACGACTCTTTAAACAGACACAAGAGAATTTTCTTTGGTGAGAAATCTTACACATGCACAATCTGTGGAAAAAATTTTGTGTCTAAATGTCAGTTACTTCCTCATATGACGATTCATACAGGTGAGAAACCTTTCTCATGTGAGACCTGTGGAAAAAGTTTCCAGAGGAAATCTCAGTTAGTTAATCACATTAGAATTCACACGGGTGAGAAACCTTTCTCATGTGAGACCTGTGGGAAAAGTTTCACTCAAAAACACAACTTAACTTGTCACAACAGAATTCACACAGGTGAGAAGCCATTCTCATGTGAGGCCTGTGGAAAATGTTTCCCTCATAAAAAAAGTTTAACTGTTCACATGAGATCTCACACAGGTGAGAAACCTTTCTCATGTGGGATTTGTGGCAGAAGTTTCACTCAAAAAAACAACTTAACTTCTCACAACAGAATTCACACAGGTGAGAAGCCATTCTCATGTGAGGCCTGTGGAAAATGTTTCCCTCATAAAAAAAGTTTAACTGTTCACATGAGATCTCACACAGGTGAGAAACCTTTCTCATGTGGGATTTGTGGAAAAGGTTTCACTCACAAACACAACTTAACTTCTCACAACAGAATTCACACAGGTGAGAAGTAGCTGTGCATTGATTTATCAGCTGGCTGATTAATAAATGTTGATTTCCTTAATTTTGGGACATTGGTGAGCAGCAGATACATGCATGTGAAGCTGATCTGATTCCTCAATGTTATGACCTCAGCCACTGTTCTGTTCTCCGCTGTGAGGTTTGAATATTAGACCAGCTCACCATGTCATGTCTGCACCCTTAGTGAAAAGCGAGGAAAATGTTTTGTGTATAGATCCAGTTTTAAGTCATCACATGAAGATTCACACGGGTTGGAAGCTTTTATTTTGTAGATTCAGTAGAAAAAGGTTCACTCAAAACAAATGTAACTGTTCACATGAGAACTTGCAGGTTTGATGGCACAATGTGAACCTCAAGATTCTCAGTAAGTTGCTGTTTGGAAGTGGAGTAATTGCAACCGACTTAAATTCTTAAATGTAGCAGGTTTTGCTTACAAAGCATTTTAATCTAGATATTTAGCTGAAATTCGTAAAAATTTTATTCTTCCAGTTTTATATTTCCATTTTACTGAATGAGACTGAGGGAGAGATCGTCTAACAATGAGTTTGAATGCTTTGAGATTTAGACTTCTGAAATTTTGGAGTCTTTATTGTGTTTTTATCCTTTGTACATATTTTTATTTAATGATTTGGAGAAATGGATGCATTTCTTTGACATGGTTTTAAATAAATTTTCTGCTTACAAAATGATTTGACGATGTGGATTGAATTTCAGATAAAAAAAATCATTGAAACTTTTTCTATAATTTTAGATGATAAAGTATCATAATGATGGTCTTTTTCTATTTTTCTGTTTAGTCAAAGACTGTGACAGAATCGATTTACATAAACATAGAGACTGAAATAAAACCTGTTTGAAACAAAAAGTAAATCAGGAAAACCTTCATATATAAACAGTTAACTTCTCACATGTCATTAATTTGATTTCAGCACCTCTGAGATCTAGAATTATAAGGCTGAGATATCAAGGTAAACAAAGAGAACCCAGTAGCTGCTGGTAGGGGCCCTCCAGACATTATTACAAAATATAAATAGAAACTGGTTTTTATAACTTCAACATCAGACCTATGTTTTTATTCACAAGTGTACGTTAGAAAAATTAATTATTGCCCAAAAGTTGACCGTTAGAGGTCACAGTTCAGCCCCGCTCTTCCTCGCCACGGACCCGGTGTCTGAACAACGTGGAGGCAGAAGGACTGGGAATCCTCATAATTAGACCAAGGGCAGCCAGACTCATTAGTTTGCTAGGTGTTATATTTAGAGGCACAAGAAGGCCTCCTGACACAAAAGACTCAAGTTGAAAACAAAAATAAACTCAAAAAGGGCTCTGGGGGCATCAAGGGTAAAAGGGGCAGGGCTCAAGCCCTCTCCAGACCCCCTCTGCATGTGCCTGCATATGAATGCTTGTCTTTCTAAGTTACCATCCAATAAAATATCTGAAAATACAATTTAAACGATGTTAGAAAATGGCTCTGCAAACTCCGGCATTATTACTTCCTGCACCTCCTGGTTTTAGCTGTAGATTGTTGATCCACTTTTCTCTTTGTTAGGTGAGTTTTTTTCTAAATTAACTTCCTTGTGACCGACTACCTTCAAAACACAAAGATAAAGTTTTTCTTTCTCTCTATTAGAACGGTTGGAACAACCACACATGCACAGACTTAAGACATTTTGATGTTTAAGTCAAAATGCCTAAATGTGCTGCATTTACTTTCTGACCCCCACCTCCATGGTAAGGCATCGGTGCTACATCATCTGAAACCCAGCAATTTATGGGAAAAAAGAATAATACACTGCCTTAAAATGTAAAATACTTTATTTCAAGTCATACATGTAAAAGTCAACAATGTAAAAGCTGAACTCAATACTACATGACACAGAACTGCAAGACACCTGAAATCCACAGAAATTAAACCTTCCTGAAGACATTCCCCTCTTTAACTTCAGTATCTAATGGACACTGATGGGAACCTTAAGTACAAATGTGACTGAGAAATAAAACAAAAAACTGATTTTAGAAAAACAAAGCTGGTAGACAAAAAATGGACCTCAAGTCTATCTTAGTACAAGACATTCAGAGCATCGACTTGGCTTTGGATGAATGGATATTTTTGTGCAGAATTGGCATGGATTTAATTTATAAGTAAAGGTAAGATGGGAAAAAACATGTTTTTGTTTAGTTTTTTAATGAAATGTGCATTTTGTGGGCCACAGTCTGTATGTCTAAAGAATTCAGTAAAGTAGAAATGTTAGCTAATCTACCACAGCAATGATTTATTAATAAAACACTAAGACTAAAACAAAACTACTGCAAAAAACTCAATGTTCTATTCAGTGACCAAAATTCTTTATTTTTTATGTTAAATCCTAAAACATGGCATTGTTTCAGTTGCTATTGCAACGAGTCTGCATGTAGCTTGGGTGATGCAGAGTGAGAAAGTGGTTTAGGTTTCTCCCTTTGCTGTGGATCATAACACGAAACAATACCTACATTTCTAAGTTTAACCTGGTTACTACAGCTATGGATGACGTGTAAAAGAACGGTCTTTCTGCCCTCCAGCGTTGTATGCATGAGCAAAATTTCTGAGTAACCAATAACATACATGGTGTCTGTATTTATACATCGTAAAGCCTCACCGCACGTCACTGTTTCGCATCCATATGAATCTTTATGTGTTTAAGTAATTGTCGTTTCATCCTGAAACTCTTTCCACAGGTCCCACATGAGAAAGGCTTCTCACCTGTATGAATTCTCATATGCTGAGTTAAAGTCCCTCTGTCACTGAAACTCTTTCCACAGGTCTCACACCAGAAAGGCCTCTCACCTGTGTGAATTCTCATATGCTGAGTTAAAGTCCCTCTGACACTGAAACTCTTTCCACAGTTTGAACAAGTGAAAGGCTTCTCACCTGTGTGAATTCTCATATGTTTAATTAAAGTCCCTCTGTCACTGAAACTCTTTCCACAGTTTGAACAAGTGAAAGGCTTCTCACCTGTGTGAATTCTCATATGCGTAGTTAAAGTCCCTCTGTCACTGAAACTCTTTCCACAGGTTGAACAAGTGAAAGGCTTCTCACCTGTGTGAATTCTTATATGCCAAGTTAAATCGTTTTTTGTCTGTAACTCTTTCCACAGGTCCCACATGAGAAAGGCTTCTCACCTGTATGAATTCTCATATGCTGAGTTAAAGTCCCTCTGTCACTGAAACTCTTTCCACAGGTTGAACAAGTGAAAGGCTTCTCACCTGTGTGAATTCTCATATGACAGATTAAACCATGTTTTTGACTGTAACCTTTCCCACAGGTTGAACAAGTGAAAGGTTTTACTCCTGTGTGAGTTCTCATGTGTCTCTTCAAATTACTGTTTAGAGAAAAGGTTTATCACAAATTTTACAAGAATATATTTTTGCCCTCTGTGAGTTTTCTTCTGTGGTTTTTGTTTTTCAGCATCAGTTCTGTCTTTCTGCTGTTTGGTTTTCTCATATCTCTCCTTTGATTTATGTTCTTCCTTTCTCTTTTTTCCTGGGTCTTCAGAATTGCTTCCTTCCTGATCCTGGTTCTCAGTTTCTGCAGAGCCATGAGAGATGAGTTGGTCCTCTGTGGTTTTTGTCATTGAGAATCTCCTCTTCTTCACACACACAACATTGTGGAAAATCTGGGAAATAGACAAAAAAAGTTTTTTAAATGTCAATCAAACAAGAAATCCACTTTGATGCCTTCATGTATCGAAAAGATTTTCTTAGGTTATTCGAAAATTACAATCTTACAGAATGAACATTAACTCAACTAAGAAGTTAACGTTCTATGTTCTAGAACATAGGATGTTCTAGAATGGAACTATGACCAGAACTAGTTTCATTCTGGTCATTGCTCCATTCTAATGACCAGACTGGAACTATTCTTGAGTCAAAATATGATATAAAGAATCTCCAGGTGAGCAAATAAGATGGCAATCGCTTAATCTAGTAGCTTCCTGACAAATATTACATAAAATCTTCTTCCTCCATGTAGAGACAGGAAGAAGACGCCTACATGGAGGAGGAGTCAGATGTTCAGGTCACCTGACTTTTGGACAAGTACCCTGACCACACACACGGTGTCGCAATCCGACTGGGAGATTGTGGTGATGCGGGCTGTGTGCCTGTAATGGGCGCAGGGGAAGTGCACCCATTATATGTCACCAGATATATATCACATTAAAGAGTGACATAAAATGCCTAAAGGGAAACCATAAAGTGATTTTTAATCTCACCCGCTGATATTGTCAGACATTGCTCCGCTCACACACTCAACACAAACGTTCAAAAGCACAACTAAATCTCAGCCTTTACTTTCCTGGGATTCACAGCAGAATTGGTAGCAGTGGGTGATTGTTGTTAATCGCACACATGCAGAAAATAATGGCAAAATGAACCAATTGAAAATATTTGACATGAATATTGGACAATTTGGAAGATTAAATATGAAAGGTGAAAATGTACAATGATAAAATGATTTAACGCGTTTATTTAAGACACAATGTAGTTAATAAGTCATTTACTAAGTTACATTATGAAAATGGAAATTTAGCAGCCAGACAAGACAGTTACTAAATATGCTTTTGATTGTTGTGATCATTATTATCACCTGGTTGCAGTTCCTGTCGTGTCACCATAAAATAATTCCCCAATGAAAGTGGAGGGCGGGGCTTTGGGCAGGTCTAACACTGACCTTCTTTAACATAAATTTGAGCCGTTATTCTGTCAGAATAGCTGACATGCATTGAGTACAAATGAGCATTAAGAGGCGCTGTCAGCTCAGCATATGTGACAGATAAAAGAGAAAGTCAATAAATATTTTCTAGTGATAACTGGATGGATAGTAGCGTTGCTGTAAACAAATATTTCAGTAACTGAGTAATCTATTAATTATTCTGATGATTAATCGAGTAATCGGATTAAAAACATATATAAAATAAATATTGGTAAATTTGCTATAACACCAGTGTTACTATCAGATATCAATATCAATCCAATTTTTCATATTGGAGCATCCCTAACAGTCATTTCTTTGTAGTTTAGAAAACTGACCTGTAACAATAACATCAAATAACATAACATTGGAAGACGCACATTCTAGGCTAAACAATCACAGAGAAGTTTGATAGGGGAATTAAAAAACTGTGTCGGCGATATTCAGGGTGCACAGTGGGTCAGGAGAGGAACCGCAGACCCGTCAGAACCTAAAGAACCAGACATCAGTTCTTCATCCCTCAGTGATAGAGACTGAGAAATAATATGAATGGCAATTTACAGAACAAATCATACAAATAGGTTAATAAATATTGCGAAGAGAAACCGACTCAGAGACAGTGCAATAATATTAGCCTGCATGATCTTTTCCTCTCAGGTTAGGGCTCTGCTTTGCTGCACAAGCATCAGACTTTTCCTGCAATAAGCTTCTAGCTATTTTTATTACTTATTAGCCAAGTTTAGGACCCTGAATGCAGGAAGTCAATGTAAGACAACATTGTAATGATGCCCCACATGCTACTAGCAGCATTTAGGCTAACATTAGCATTTTGGCTCATTTTAGATTATACACTAATTTTAACAAACTGAATGGAGGAAGTCCATGTTAGTCAACATGTTTGTGACTTTCCACAGGCTATTGACTATAATTCAGTTTAGCTGAGCATTGATGCTAATTGTTAGAATCAGAGCGCTGGGTCCAAACTGGGGCCACACTTTAGCAGGCCCGGTTACATTTCTCCAGGGATTTTCTATTTTTACTTAATTTACTTTAAATACGTTTACAAACACAACGATTATTTATCTGTAAAAACTCTCTTTAACCTCACTAATCAGTAAACCGTGAAGCTGTTTCGTACCTATCCGGTGCAAGATGATCTTGGGTATCCGGGTAAAATCCATCAGTCTGCGCTGATCGTCCATCTCTTCCTCCATCTTAACGTTGATTTCTTTCCACTCTGTGAATGTTTTCAGCAGGAGTTTCCTGCTGCTTGATAAACTCTCTGAGGCTGAACTGAAGACATTTTTACATTAAACACGGAAAAAATTAGTTGAACCTCAAACTCTTCTCCAAAGGAAAAGCTAAAGCGAGCCCGCGTGCTCTGTTTTCATCTTTCCCGCCTTCTTCTTCTTCTTCTTCTTCTTCTTCTTCTTCTTCTTCTTCTTCTTCTTCTTCTTCTTCTTCTTCTTCTTTTTTTCATGGCGGTTGGCAAGAAACTTATTGATGTGAATTACCGCCATCTACTGGAATGGAGTGTGAAACGGGATGCTACATAAATATTCTCCCACACCCAAAAAATTATTATTATTATTATTATTATTATTATTATTATTATTATTATTATTATTATTATTATTATTATTATTATTATTATTATTATTATTATTATTATTATTATTATTATTATAAATAAAATGTTCTTTCTACCAATTTCGTTTTCTTAAGGTGATTTATTAAATAACAAATATATTCAGAAATGTTCCCCGTGTTTCACTGGAACTGTAATGAAGAAACTGTGAACGATTCAAAGTTCCGCTTAATATACCACATTTTCTTTCATATTTTAATTTATTGAGCATGATTAGATCTGTTTAATTAGAACAAAGCACGTATAGTTATTATATCGACACAGGAGGTTTAAGTTTGTAGGTTCTGATTCATTTTTAAAGTTAAACAGTATGAAGCCACATTGGTTTAGAGTAATGTATTCAACTTGAACATTTGAAATAAAATTAAAAAAACGTCTCACAATAGATAACTGACTTCAACACACATTTATGAAATACAACTTTTTGTTGTTGGTCTGATTCCATGTTATTGAACATGACTGTTTAAACATACTCCTGCATATAAAATCCATTGAAATGAATTCAGTCGCACAGACCGTAGAAAAATAGCTCTTTGTAGGTGTAGTACCAGGTTCTTGTCAGTAGGTGGCAGGATAAAGGGGCTTCTGTGTCACATTTCTGATTTAAAATGCTTTTATCATACTTTGAAAGTTTAAAAAAACATTCCACATATTAAAAAAAAACGTTAGTAAATGTGTTAAAAAAACATAAAACTTAATAATTAATTAAAAAGACTTGAAAAAATATACTGTGTTTCACTCGGGTCAACTGAGGAACTGAATGAATAGTAATGGAAAAAGGAAATGAATCAGAAAGAATTTACTCTAATTTGCTATCACTCTTAGTTACCAAGGTAATCAAACAGTTATTGTCATCATCAGTGTTTTTCCAGACTGATCTGAGCTGATCGTTCATCTCTTCCTGCATCTTAACGTTGATTTATTTCCACTCTGTGGATGTTTCTTCAGCAGGAGTTCTGACTAAACCACAGGTGTCAAACTCCAGTCCTCAAGGTGACCTGCAGTGTTTAGATGAGCCACAGGTACAAAACACTGCAATGAAATCACCATAATTACCTCCTCCTTGTGTGGATCAGATCTGCAGAGCCTTAATGACCTAATTACTCTATTCAGGTTGGTGCAAAGGCTCAGCTAAAGGTTTCAGGGCATCAGCCCTCCAGGACTTTAAAAGAAGAGACTCAGCAGAAAATTTAAAGCCAAACTAATAATCACTTCCAGTTTCTTCAGCACACAACAGTGAAACTCGTGAAACATAAAAACAGAGCAAATGTCTGGCTTTACTTTTCCTCTTGATGACTGTTTTGCAGTTTAGTTAAATATTTCTGTGTTTTCATTGAAAATGTCTTCAGTTCAGCCTCAGAGAGAGTTTATCAAGCAGCAGGAAACTCCTGCTGAAGAAACATTCACAGAGTGGAAAGAAATCAACGTTAAGATGGAGGAAGAGATGGACGATCAGCGCAGACTGATGGATTTTACCCGGATACCCAAGATCATCTTGCAGCGGATAGGTACGAAACATCTGCAGTAGCTGTCATTATTTTAATTGTTTGTATACATTGATATTAATTTAATTGGTGAATCAATAAAACCAGAGCACACAGAGCATGCTCATTGCTCTGTGATAGTTCTGTGCTGCCTGGCTTCATGCAGCAGGAGAAAAAGTGAGAACTGTCACAGTGTTTGGTTATTTCTGCTTGTTGCTCCTTGGTCTGTGTTCATGATGGAGCGTTGTTTACCACTAGTGCATTGCCTTAATTGCTATGTTTAATAGAGCAGACAGTGGTGGTTTCTGATATGAGCAATATGGGCAACAGCCCAGGGCGTTAACTTTTAGGGTTGGCATGAGACTTCCATGGATTGTAGCACAGAGCAAAGTAGAACAAAGAGTTTGAATTGCTAATATTGGTTAAATTGATTTGTTTTTATGGGAATGTGGATCTTTCAGACCAATTTGATTAGCACTTTTGCTAATATTTCACATTTTATTGTCATGTGGTGGCTGGTCTTGGTCTCTGCTTAGATGGTCTTGACTATAACACTATGTAAAGCTATTTAAAGGGCCGTTTCATTTAACTAAAAAGAAATGTCATAATACTAATGGTCAGATATTGACTTAGCAAGCAGAGTTAATAGAAACGGTTCAGTTTAAATATTTAGTACTTTACTGTAAGTTACAGTGTGGGACCATTATTTGATAAGCGCCATCACATTCTGTGTCCATAAGAATAGCAAAGTATGATGTAAACCTGCAACAGCGCCTCCTACAGTCACAATGTGCAGTGGTCACAGAATATGGTGTAACGTCCCTGTTGGCGAGAAGCGAATCTTGAAGGGGAGTTAACGTCAGCTAGCCAGACTGCATATTTCCAAATGTTGGCACATTTGACGGCACTAAAGTTTAATTGCTGGTAAAATTATTGACCACATGCAGACATTGTTTATTCTAAATAAGGTAAATAACAATCTCTCTGAAAGACGATGGAAGAGATTTCATTTTGGAATTTTTGCTGATGGATATATATATTGTTTTTTTCCTCCTGGGGGTTTCTGTGGGCTCTAGTGTCCCTTATAAGAAAGAAGGCTGACAGGAATGTAGTAAGGAAAGACATGCGGCAAATATCGTCGGGTCCGGAAATCAAACCCGGAACGGCCGTGTGGAGGATTGAAGGCCTCCAAACGTGGGTTGTGCTACCACAGCACGCCCCCTGATGAAGAATATTTTTATTTTAGTTTTTAATTAAACTGAAGAGTTCATTGTGTGACCTCACATTTTGACTTTTTTTTCCAGATCTCCCACAATGCAGTGTGTGCAAAGAGGAGGAGGATCTAAATGAGCTCAGAAACCCGGAGAGAAACTTCACTTCATATCAAGATCATCCAGAACCTCTGCACATAAAACTGGAACAAGATGAACCAGAACCTTTGCAGATAAAACTGGATCAAGAGGAACCAGAACCTCTGCAGATAAAACTGGAACAAGAGGAACCAGAACCTCTGCAGATAAAACTGGAACAAGAGGAACCAGAACCTCTGCAGATGAAACTGGAACAAGATGAACCAGAACCTTTGCAGATAAAACTGGATCAAGAGGAACCAGAACCTCTGCAGATGAAACTGGAAAAAGAGGAACCAGAACCTCTGCAGATGAAACTGGAAAAAGAGGAACCAGAACCTCTGCAGATGAAACTGGAAAAAGAGGAACCAGAACCTATGCAGATAAAACTGGAACAATAGGAACCAGAACCAGAACCTCTGCAGATGAAACTGGATCAAGAGGAACCAGAACCTCTGCAGATGAAACAGGAACAAGAGGAACCAGAACCTCTGCAGATGAAACTGGATCAAGAGGAACCAGAACCTCTGCAGATAAAACAGGAACAAGAGGAACCAGAACCTCTGCAGATGAAACAGGAACAAGAGGAACCAGAATCTCTGCAGATGAAACTGGACCAAAAAGAACCAGAACCTCTGCAGATCAAAGAGGAAGAGGAGCAACTTTCCATCAGTCAGGATGAAGAGCATCTTGTGATGAAACAGGAAACTGATGACATTTTGAACAAACAGCAGAAAAACTCAACAGAGACTTCAGAACAAGAAACGCACATGAAAGCTCAACCAGACCAAAATCTATATTCTTGTCAAATTTGTGATAAAACCTTTTCTCGAAATAGTTCCTTGATGAATCACAAGAAAACTCACATGGCTAAGAAACATTTCAAATGTTCCACCTGTGGAAAACGTTACCCTTACAAGAGTCGTTTAAAGGATCACATGAGAATTTATACAGGTGAAAAACCGTTCACTTGTCCAGATTGTGGAAAAGGTTTCCGTCTAAACGACTCTTTAAAAAGACACAAGAGAATTCACTCGGGTGAGAAACCTTACACCTGCACAACCTGTGGGAAAAGTTTTTTGTTTAAATCTCATTTACTTGCTCATATGACGATTCATACAGGTGAGAAACCTTTCTCCTGTGAGACTTGTGGAAAAAGTTTCCGGAGGAAACATAAGTTAGTTAATCACATCAGAATTCACACGGGTGAGAAACCTTTCTCATGTGGGATTTGTGGAAAAAGTTTCACTCAAAAACAGAACTTAACTTCTCACAACAGAATTCACACAGGTGAGAAACCTTTCTCATGTGGGATTTGTGGAAAAGGTTTCACTCACAAACATAGATTAACTTCTCACATCAGAATTCACACTGGTGAGAAGCCATTCTCATGTGAGGCCTGTGGAAAATGTTTCCCTCATAAAAAAAGTTTAACTGTTCACATGAGATCTCACACAGGTGAGAAACCTTTCTCATGTGGTATTTGTGGAAAAAGTTTCACTCAAAAACAGCACTTAACATCTCACAACAGAATTCACACTGGTGAAAAGTAGCTTGCATTGATTTATCAGCTGGCTGATTAATAAATGTTGATTTTCTTAATTTTGGGACATTGGTGAGCAGCAGATACATGCATGTGAAGCTGATCTGATTCCTCAACGTTATTGACCTCAGCCACTGTTCTGTTCTCCGCTGTGAGGTTTGACTATTAGACCAGCTCACCATGTCATGTCTGCACCCTTAGTGAAAAGCGAGGAAAATGTTTTGTGTATAGATCCAGTTTAAGTCATCACATGAAGATTCACACGGGTTGGAAGCTTTATTTTGTAGATTCATTAGAAAAAGGTTCACTCAAAACAAATGTAACTGTTCACATGAGAACTTGCACAGGTTTGATGGCACAATGTGAACCTCAAGATTCTCAGTAAGTTGCTGTTTGGAAGTGGAGTAATTGCAACCGACTTGGATTTTATTCTGGCAGTTTTATATTTTTATTTTATTTAATCAGTCTGAGGGAGAGATTGTCTCTAAAGAAACGATGACTTTAAATGCTTTGAGAGTTAGACTTCTAAAATGTTGGAAACTTTAATGTGTTTTTATTCTTTGTACTTATTTATTTTATTTCAATGATTTGGAGAAATGGATGCATTTCTTTGACATGGTTTTAATTTTCCTGCTTAGAAAATGTATTGATGATATGAATTGAATTTCAGATTGAAACTATTTATATAATTTTAGAAAATAAACTATTATAATGCTGATCTTTTTCTTTTTTCCTGTTTAGTAGAAAACTGTGTGAAAGACTAGATTTACATAATTATAGAGGCTGGAATAAAAACCTGTTTAAAACAAAAAGTAAATCAGGAAAACCTTCATATACATAAACAGCAGCAGTCCACAGAGATCATCTCTTCCTCAACGTTGCATACATTCTAATAAAGTCGATATTCTTTTCATTCAACACTTAACAGACTGAGTTCTATATTTATACAAATAAGAGATAAAACAAAATGAGCCATAATTTAACAAAGAATGAACCTAAATAATCAAAACTTTAAAATTCAAAGCAAGTACAATTAATCATTTTAAACAACCTTCAGTACTTAAACTGGTGAGTTAGAAGTGAAGGAGTCATGGAACATAAACTATATTTTGATCTTATATAATAGTAAAGGTCAGGGTTTATCATTCTATTTATTTAATATTCCTGCTGGAACAATGTTCTTCCTCTGTATTTTCTTTTGAAGTATTTGGTGAATTACTGAGTAACTGATCATAACACCTAATTCAATATTCAGTGTCTCCTCAGACTGACAAAAGTATAACAGTTATATGAATATTCTGGTATTTTAAAGAGAATTTCTGAAAATATTGATACCAATAAGGAGTTTGGTTTAGAGGCCAAATTTACCACAAGGGCCAATGTGATCGGTTTCATGACGACACTTAAAAAAGAATGAAACAAAACAACAGATCAATATTTAATAATTTGATATAATAAATGAGCCAAAGAGCCTCTTGAGTCTCCAGAGATCCAGGTTGCAGAAACCTGGCAGATTGAACAGCAGCTAAAAGTGCAAAAATTTATTAAAGTAAAATTAGGAAGGTTAAATAAATCTACCTCTAAATATTAACTAAAGGCTTTAAATTTAAACCAACAGAACAATAAAAGCATCCTGGTTAACTTCATACTTTTCTGAAATATCTTTATAAAAATAGAAAATATATATGTGACTTTCACAGAATCAGGATTTTATTAGTTATTGCAAGAACAACAAAACATCATCAGTGTTTTCTCAAGACTGATCTATTGTAACTAAACCACAGGTGTCAAACTCCAGTCCTCAAGGTGACCTGCAGTGTTTAGATGAGCCACAGGTACAAAACACTGCAATGAAATCACCATAATTACCTCCTCCTTGTGTGGATCAGATCTGCAGAGCCTTAATGACCTAATTACTCTATTCAGGTGGTGCAGCAGAGGCTCAGCTAAAGGTTTCAGGGCATCAGCCCTCCAGGACTTTAAAAGAAGAGACTCAGCAGAAATTTAAAGCCAAACTAATAATCACTTCCAGTTTCTTCAGCACAGCAACAGTGAAACACGTGAAACATAAAAACAGAGCAAATGTCTGGCTTTACTTTTCCTCTTGAAGACTGTTTTGCAGTTTAGTTAAATATTTCTGTGTTTAATGTAAAAATGTCTTCAGTTCAGCCTCAGAGAGTTTATCAAGCAGCAGGAAACTCCTGCTGAAGAAACATTCACAGAGTGGAAAGAAATCAACGTTAAGATGGAGGAAGAGATGGACGATCAGCGCAGACTGATGGATTTTACCCGGATACCCAAGATCATCTTGCAGCGGATAGGTACGAAACAGCTGCAGTAGCTGTCATTATTTTAATTGATTGTATACATTGATATTAATTTAATTGGTGAATCAATAAAACCAGAGCACACAGAGCATGCTCATTGCTCTGTGATAGTTCTGTGCTGCCTGGCTTCATGCAGCAGGAGAAAAAGTGAGAACTGTCACAGTGTTTGGTTATTTCTGCTTGTTGCTCCTTGGTCTGTGTTCATGATGGAGCGTTGTTTACCACTAGTGCATTGCCTTAATTGCTATGTTTAATAGTGCAGACAGTGGTGGTTTCTGATATGAGCAATATGGGCAGCCGCCCAGGGTGTTAACTTTTAGGGTTGGCATGAGACTTCCATGGATTGTAGCACAGAGCAAAGTAGAACAAAGAGTTTGAATTGATAATATTGGTTAAATTGATTTGCTTTTATGGGAATGTGGATCTTTCAGATCAATTTGATTAGCACTTTTGCTAATATTTCACATTTAATTCTTATGTGGCGGCTGGTCTTGGTCTCTGCTTAGATGGTCTTGACTATAAAACTGTGTAAAGCTATTAAAGGGCCGTTTAATTTAACTAAAAAGAAATGTCATAATACTAATGGTCAGATATTGACTTAGCAAGCAGAGTTAATAGAGACGGTTCAGTTTAAATATTTAGTACTTTACTGTAAGTTACAGTGTGGGACCATTATTTGATAAGCGCCATCACATTCTGTGTCCATAAGAATAGCAAAGTATGATGTAAACCTGCAACAGCGCCTCCTACAGTCACAATGTGCAGTGGTCACAGAATATGGTGTAACGTCCCTGTTGGCGAGAAGCGAATCTTGAAGGGGAGTTAACGTCAGCTAGCCAGACTGCATATTTCCAAATGTTGGCACATTTGACGGCACTAAAGTTTAATTGCTGGTAAAATTATTGACCACATGCAGACATTGTTTATTCTAAATAAGGTAAATAACAATCTCTCTGAAAGACGATGGAAGAGATTTCATTTTGTAATGTTTGCTGATTGATATATATACATTTTCCCCTCCTGGGGGTTTCTGTGGGCTCTAGTGTCCCTTATAAGTAAGAAGGCTGACAGGAATGTAGTAAGGAAAGACATGCGGCAAATATCGTCGGGTCCGGAAATCAAACCCGTGACGGCCGTGTGGAGGATTGAAGGCCTCCAATCGTGGGTTGCGCTACCACAGCACGCCCCCTGCTGAGGAATATTTTCATTTTAATTTTAGTTAATTAAACTGATGGGATCATTGTGTGACGTCACATTTTGACTTTTTTTTCCAGATCTCCCACAAGGCAGTGTGTGCAAAGAGGAGGAGGATCTAAATGAGCTCAGAAACCCAGAGAGAAACTTCACTTCAGATCAAGATCATCCAGAACCTCTGCAGATAAAACTGGAACAAGAGGAACCAGAACCTCTGCAGATGAAACTGGATCAAGAAGAACCAGTTCCTCTGCAGATGATACTGGATCAAGAGGAACCAGAACCTCTGCAGATGAAACTGGATCAAGAGGAACCAGAACCTCTGCAGATGAAACGGGAACAAGAGGAACCAGAACCTCTGCAGATAAAACTGGAACAAGAGGAACCAGAACCTCTGCAGATGAAACTGGATCAAGAGGAACCAGAACCTCTGCAGATGAAACTGGATCAAGAAGAACGAGATCCTCTGCAGATGAAACTGGATCAAGAAGAACCAGATCCTCTGCAGATGAAACTGGATCAAGAGGAACCAGAACCTCTGCAGATGAAACTAGAGCAAGAGGAACCAGAACCAGAACCTCTGCAGATGAAACTGGAAAAAGAGGAACCAGAACCTCTGCATATAAAAGAGGAACAAGAGGAACCAGAACCTCTGCAGATCAAACAGGAAGAGGAGCAACTTTCCATCAGTCAGGATGAAGAGCATCTTGTGATGAAACAGGAAACTGATGACATTTTGAACAAACAGCAGAAAAACTCAACAGAGACTTCAGAACAAGAAACGCACATGAAAGCTCAACCAGACCAAAATCTATATTCTTGTCAAATTTGTGATAAAACCTTTTCTCAAAATAGTTCCTTGATGAATCACAAGAAAACTCACACGGCTAAGAAACCTTTCAAATGTTCCACCTGTGGAAAAAGTTACCCTTACAAGAGTCGTTTGAATAATCACAAGAGAATTCATACAGGTGAAAAATCGTTCACTTGTGCAGCTTGTGGAAAAGGTTTCCGTCTAAACGACTCTTTAAACAGACACAAGAGAATTTTCTTTGGTGAGAAATCTTACACATGCACAATCTGTGGAAAAGATTTTGTGTCTAAATGTCAGTTACTTGCTCATATGACGATTCATACAGGTGAGAAACCTTTCTCCTGTGAGACTTGTGGAAAAAGTTTCCAGAGGAAATATAAATTAGTTAATCACATCAGAATTCACACGGGTGAGAAACCTTTCTCATGTGAGACCTGTGGAAAAAGTTTCTCTCAAAAGCAAATTTTAACTGTTCACATGAGATCTCACACAGGTGAGAAACCTTTCTCATGTGGGATTTGTGGAAGAAGTTTCACTCAAAAAAACAACTTAACTTCTCACAACAGAATTCACACAGGTGAGAAGCCATTCTCATGTGAGGCCTGTGGAAAATGTTTCCCTCATAAAAAAAGTTTAACTGTTCACATGAGATCTCACACAGGTGAGAAACCTTTCTCATGTGGGATTTGTGGAAAAGGTTTCTCTCACAAACACAACTTAACTTCTCACATCAGAATTCACACTGGTGAGAAGTAGCTTGCATTGATTTATCAGCTGGCTGATTAATAAATGTTGATTTCCTTAATTTTGGGACATTGGTGAGCAGCAGATACATGCATGTGAAGCTGATCTGATTCCTCAACGTTATTGACCTCAGCCACTGTTCTGTTCTCCGCTGTGAGGTTTGACTATTAGACCAGCTCACCATGTCATGTCCGCACCCTTAGTGAAAAGTGAGGAAAATGTTTTGTGTATAGATCCAGTTTAAGTCATCACATGAAGATTCACACGGGTTGGAAGCTTTTATTTTGTAGATTCATTAGAAAAAGGTTCACTCTAAATAAATGTAACTGTTCACATGAGAACTTGCACAGGTTTGATGGCACAATGTGAACCTCAAGATTCTCAGTAAGTTGCTGTTTGGAAGTGGAGTAATTGCAACCGACTTAAATTCTTAAATGTAGCAGGTTTTGCTTACAAAGCATTTTAATCTGGATATTTAGCTGAAATTCTAAAAAATTAATTTTATTCTTCCAGTTTTATATTTCCATTTTACTGAATGAGACCGAGGGAGAGATTGTCTAACAAACAATGAGTTTGAATGCTTTGAGATTTAGACTTCTGAAATTTTGGAGTCTTTATTGTGTTTTTATCCTTTGTACATATTTTTATTTTAATGATTTGGAGAAATGGATGCATTTCTTTGACATGGTTTTAAATAAATTTTCTGCTTACAAAATGGTTTGATGATGTGGATTGAATTTCAGATAGAAAAATCATTGAAACTTTTCTATAATTTTAGATGATAAAGTATCATAATGATGGTCTTTTTCTATTTTCTGTTTAGTCAAAGACTGTGACAGAATCGATTTACATAAACATAGAGACTGAAATAAAACCTGTTTGAAACAAATAGTAAATCAGGAAAACCTTCATATATAAACAGTTAACTTCTCACATGTCATTAATTTGATTTCAGCACCTCTGAGATCTAGAATTATAAGGCTGAGATATCAAGGTAAACAAAGAGAACCCAGTAGCTGCTGGTAGGGGCCCTCCAGACATTATTACAAATATAAATAGAAACTGGTTTTATAACTTCAACATCAGACCTATGTTTTTATTCACAAGTGTACGTTAGAAAAAAATTAATTATTGCCCAAAATTTGACCGTTAGAGGTCACAGTTCAGCCCCGCTCTTCCTCGCCACGGACCCGGTGTCTGAACAACGTGGAGGCAGAAGGACTGGGAATCCTCATAATTAGACCAAGGGCAGCCAGACTCATTAGTTTTGCTAGGTGTTATATTTAGAGGCACAAGAAGGCCTCCTGACACAAAAGACTCAAGTTGAAAACAAAAATAAACTCAAAAAGGGCTCTGGGGGCATCAAGGGTAAAAGGGGCAGGCTCAAGCCCTCTCCAGACCCCCTCTGCATGTGCCTGCATATGAATGTTTGTCTTTCTAAGTTACATCCAATAAAATATCTGAAAATACAATTTAAATGATGTTAGAAAAGTGGCTCTGCAAACTCCCGCATTATTACTTCCTGCACCTCCTGGTTTTAGCTGTAGATTGTTGATCCACTTTTCTCTTTGTTAGGTGAGTTTTTTCTAAATTAACTTCCTTGTGACCGACTACCTTCAAAACAAAGATAAAGTTTTTCTTTCTCTCTATTAGAACGGTTGGAACAACCACACATGGCACAGACTTAAGACATTTTGATGTTTAAGTCAAAATGCCTAAATGTGCTGCATTTACTTTCTGACCCCCACCTCCATGGTAAGGCATCGGTGCTACATCATCTGAAACCCAGCAATTTATGGGAAAAAAGAATAATACACTGCTTTAAAATGTAAAATACTTTATTTCAAGTCATACATGTAAAAGTCAACAATGTAAAAGCTGAACTCAATAACTACATGACACAGAACTGCAAGACACCTGAAATCCACAGAATTAAACCTTCCTGAAGACATTCCCCTCTTTAACTTCAGTATCTAATGGGACACTGATGGGAACCTTAAGTACAAATGTGACTGAGAAATAAAACAAAAAACTGATTTTAGAAAAACAAAGCTGGTAGACAAAAATGGACCTCAAGTCTATCTTAGTACAAGACATTCAGAGCATCGACTTGGCTTTGGATGAATGGATATTTTTGTGCAGAATTGGCATGGATTTAATTTATAAGTAAAGGTAAGATGGAAAAAAAAACATGTTTTTGTTTAGTTTTTTAATGAAATGTGCATTTTGTGGGCCACAGTCTGTATGTCTAAAGAATTCAGTAAAGTAGAAATGTTAGCTAATCTACCACAGCAATGATTTATTAATAAAACACTAAGACTAAAACAAACTACTGCAAAAAACTCAATGTTCTATTCAGTGACCAAAATTCTTTTTTTTTTTTTTTTTGTTAAATCCTAAAACATGGCATTGTTATCAGTTGCTATTGCAACGAGTCTGCATGTAGCTTGGGTGATGCAGAGTGAGAAAGTGGTTTAGGTTTCTCCCTTTGCTGTGGATCATAACACGAAACAATACCTACATTTCTAGGTTTCACCTGGTTACTACAGCTATGGATGACTTGTAAAAGAACGGTCTTTCTGCCCTCCAGCGTTGTATGCATGAGCAAAATTTCTGAGTAACCAATAACACATGGTGTCTGTATTTATACATCGTAAAGCCTCACCGCACGTCACTGTTTCACACCCATATGAATCTTTATGTGTTTAAGTAATTGTTGTTTCATCCTGAAACTCTTTCCACAGGTCCCACATGAGAAAGGCTTCTCACCTGTATGAATTCTCATATGCTGAGTTAAAGTCCCTCTGTCACTGAAACTCTTTCCACAGGTCTCACACCAGAAAGGCCTCTCACCTGTGTGAATTCTCATATGCTGAGTTAAAGTCCCTCTGACACTGAAACTCTTTCCACAGTTTGAACAAGTGAAAGGCTTCTCACCTGTGTGAATTCTCATGTTAATTAAAGTCCCTCTGTCACTGAAACTCTTTCCACAGTTTGAACAAGTGAAAGGCTTCTCACCTGTGTGAATTCTCATATGCGTAGTTAAAGTCCCTCTGTCACTGAAAACTCTTTCCACAGGTTGAACAAGTGAAAGGCCTCTCACGAGTGTGAATTCTCATATGCCAAGTTAAAATCGTTTTTTGTCTGTAACTCTTTCCACAGGTCCCACATGAGAAAGGCTTCTCACCTGTATGAATTCTCATATGCGTAGTTAAAGTCCCTCTGTCACTGAAACTCTTTCCACAGGTTGAACAAGTGAAAGGCTTCTCACCTGTGTGAATTCTCATATGACAGATTAAACCATGTTTTTGACTGTAACTTTTCCACAGGTTGAACAAGTGAAAGGTTTACTCCTGTGTGAGTTCTCATGTGTCTCTTCAAAATTACTGTTTAGAGAAAAGGTTTTATCAGAAATTTTACAAGAATATATTTTTGCCCTCTGTGAGTTTTCTTCTGTGGTTTGTGTTTTCAGCATCAGTTCTGTCTTTCTGCTGTTTTGTTTTCTCATATCTCTCCTTTGGTTTATGTTCTTCCTTTCTCTTTTTTCCTGGGTCTTCAGAATTGCTTCCTTCCTGATCCTGGTTCTCAGTTTCTGCAGAGCCATGAGAGATGAGTTGGTTCCTCTGTGGTTTTGTGTCATTGAGAATCTCCTCTCTTCACACACACAACATTGTGGAAAATCTGGGAAATAGACAAAAAAATAGTTTTTTAAATGTCAATCAAACAAGAAATCCACTTTGATGCCTTCATGTATAGAAACAAGATTTTCTTAGGTTATTCGAAAATTACAATCTTACAAGAATGAACATTAACTCAACTAAGAAGTTAACGTTCTATGTTCTAGAACATAGGATGTTCTAGAATGGAACTATGACCAGAAACTAGTTTCATTCTGGTCATTGCTCCATTCTAATGACCAGACTGGAACTATTCTTGAGTCAAAATATGATATTAAGGATCTCCAGGTGAGCAAATAAGATGGCAATCGCTTAATCTAGTACTTCCTGACAAATATTACATAAAATCTTCTTCCTCCATGTAGAGACAGGAAGAAGACGCCTACATGGAGGAGGAGTCAGATGTTCAGGTCACCTGACTTTTGGACGTGTACCTGACCACACACACAGTGTCGCAATCCGACTGGGAGATTGTGGACCAACGCTGGTGGTGATGCGGGCTGTGTGCCTGTAATGGGCGCAGGGGAAGTGCACCCATTATATGTCACCAGATATATATCACATTAAAGAGTGACATAAAATGCCTAAAGGGAAACCATAAAGTAATTTTAATCTCACCCGCTGATATTGTCAGACATTGCTCCGCTCACACACTCAACACAAACGTTCAAAAGCACAACTAAATCTCAGCCTTTACTTTCCTGGGATTCACAGCAGAATTGGTAGCATTGGGGTGATTGTTGTTAATCGCACATGCAGAAATAATGGCAAAATGAACCAATTGAAAATATTTGACATGAATATTGGACAATTTGGAAGATTAAATATGAAAGGTGAAAATGTACAATGATAAAATTATTTAACGAGTTTATTTAAGACACAAGTTAGTTAATAAGTCATTTACTATGTTTACATTATGAAAATGGAAACTTAGCAGCCAGACAAGACAATTACTAAATATGCTTTTGATTGTTGTGATCATTATTATCACCTGGTTGCAGTTCCTGTCGTGTCACCATAAAATAATTCCCCAATGAAAGTGGAGGGCGGGGCTTTGGGCAGGTCTAACACTGACCTTCTTTAACTTAAATTTGAGCCGTTATTCTGTCAGAATAGCTGACATGCATTGAGTACAAATGAGCATTAAGAGGCGCTGTCAGCTCAGCATATGTGACAAGATACAAGAGAAAGTCAATAAATATTTCTAGTGATAAACTGGATGGATAGTAGCGTTGCTGTAAACAAATATTTCAGTAACTGAGTAATCTATTAATTTTCTTATGATTAATCAAGTAATCGGATTAAAATTTATATAAAATAAAATATTGGTAATCTGCTATAACACCAGTTTTACTATCAGATATCAATATCAATCCAATTTTTCATATTGGAGCATCCCTAACAGTCATTTCTTTGTAGTTTAGAAAACTAACCTGTAACAATGACATCAAATAACATAACATTGGAAGATGCACATTCTAGGCTAAACAATCACAGAGAAGTTTGATAGGGGAATTAAAAAACTGTGTCGGCGATATTCAGGGTGCACAGTGGGTCAGGAGAGGAACCGCAGACCCGTCAGAACCTAAAGAACCAGACATCAGTCTCTTCATCCCCTCAGTGATAGAGACTGAGAAATAATATGAATGGCAATTTACAGAACAAATCATACAAATAGGTTAATAAATATTGCGAAGAGAAACCGACTCAGAGACAGTGCAATAATATTAGCCTGCATGATCTTTTCCTCTCAGGTTAGGGCTCTGCTTTGCTGCACAAGCATCAGCCTTTTCCTGAAATAAGCCTTCTAGCTATTTTTATTATTTATTAGCCATGTTTAGGACCCTGAATGCAGGAAGTCAATGTAAGACCACATTGTAATGATGCCCCACATGCTACTAGCAGCATTTAGGCTAACATTAGCATTTTGGCTCATTTTAGATTATACACTAATTTTAAACAAACTGAATGGAGGAAGTCCATGTTAGCAACATGCTTGTGACTTTCCACAGGCTATTGACTATAATTCAGTTTAGCTTAGCATTGATGCTAATTGTTAGCATCAGAGCGCTGGGTCCAAACTGGGGCCACACTTTAGCAGGCCCGGTTACATTTCCCCAGGGATTTTCTATTTTACTTAATTTACTTTAAATACGTTTACACAAACACAACGATTATTTATCTGTAAAAACTCTCTTTAACCTCACTAATCAGTAAACCGTGAAGTTGTTTCGTACCTATCCGGTGCAAGATGATCTGGGTATCCGGGGTAAAATCCATCAGTCTGCGCTGATCGTCCATCTCTTCCTCCATCTTAACGTTGATTTCTTTCCACTCTGTGAATGTTTCTTCAGCAGGAGTTTCCTGCTGCTTGATAAACTCTCTGAGGCTGAACTGAAGACATTTTCACTGAAAACACGGAAAAAATTAGTGAACCTCAACTCTTCTCCAAATAAACCGTCTAACAAAGGAAAAGTTAAAGCGAGCCCGCGTGCTCTGTTTCATCTTCCCCGCCTTTCTTCTTCTTCTTCTTCTTCTTTCTTCGTGTGAGAGGAGGGTGTGTGAGGAAGAGCGGAAGGAGAGTGAAAGAGAGCGTGATGTATATCTTTTTCTTTGTCTTTTTTCTGACTGTTTTCTTCACTGGGTGTTTAATTTACTTCTTTATTTGTTTTTTTTCTGTTTTTGTTTTTATCACGTTTTAAGGGTTTTTTTTTTTTGTTCGTTTGTTTGGGGTGTGGCCGTCGGCCGTGCCTGGCTTGCCGGCGTCTGACGGCGCCATGGTGGGTGTTAGCGGTGGTGGGTCTTTCTCCACGCTGACACGGAAGAACGGGATTAAGGTGGGTGCTGGTTCTCCGTGCAGCGTGGAGGAAGTTTGTTTGGCGGTGGGTGAGATGATTGGACACGGGAACATAAGGTCGGCTGCACGTATGAATGGGGCAGTGGTGTTGTTTGTTGAGCGAGTGGAACATGCACAACAGGTGGTGGAAAAGGGTGTCACGGTGAACGGTTTGTTTTTACAAGTTTCACCTCTCACGTTACCAGCCACTAAGGTAATGTTGTCAAATGTTCCTCCATTCATTAGCGACGAGTTCTTGATTAAAGAACTATCAAGACACGGCAAAGTGGTGTCGCCAGTAAAGAAAATCCCTTCCGGGTGTAAATCACCACTACTGAAACATGTTGTCTCCCACCGGAGACAACTTTTCATGATTCTGAATAGAAAAGATGAAGAAATGAACTTACGTTTTCATGTTAGAGTGGACGATTTTGATTATGTGCTGTTTGCCACATCGGGTCAAATAAGGTGTTTTGGATGTGGACAGGAGGGCCACGTTATAAAGATGTGCCCTGATAAGGCAGAGCCGGCTAGGCCGGACTCAGCTCAGCAGCAGTCTGCTGCTGCTGGGCAGGGTGGAGGAACGGGCGGCGAGATTGTTGTGGAGGGGGAACCTGCCGCTGCGGTGGCGGGGGAACCTGCCGCTGCGGTGGCGGGGGAACCTGCCGCTGCGGTGGCGGGGGAACCTGCCGCTGCGGTGGCGGGGGAACCTGCCGCTGCGGTGGCGGGGGAACCTGCCGCTGCGGTGGCGGGGGAACCTGCCGCTGCGGTGGCGGGGGAACCTGCCGCTGCGGTGGCGGGGGAACCTGCCGCTGCGGTGGCGGGGGAACCCGCCGCTGCGGTGGCGGGGGAACCCGCCGCTGCGGTGGCGGGGGAACCCGCCGCTACGGTGGCGGGGGAACCCGCCGCTGCGGTGGCGGGGGAACCCGCCGCTGCGGCGGCGGGGGAGCTGGAGGTAGTGGAGGAGGTGTTGGCAGAAGCCATTGTTGAGGAGTCAGTGGAGGACAGTGGTAGAAGTGTGTGTGTTGGAGAGGATGAGAGCACGGTGGTGAATGGTGGTGGGATGATTGGTGGTGTAGGCGAGAATGTAGAGGGCGAGGGAGGTGATGTGCAGGAAGGGCAGGAGGGGGTGAAGGATGATGTGGAGCATCTAGTATGTGGAGATAAGGGGGAGAGAGGAGAGGTGCAGGCGGATGGACAGGTTAAAGGACAAAATAGTGAAAAGTCAGTTATAGGAGGTGGAACAGGGAGGGATATGGGTGAGGCAGAGGAGGAGATGGATTTAGAGGTTTGTACTCCAACAAAGAGACGTAGCAAGAGAAGAAATGTGGTGACTGCTGAGCAGGCTAGTAAACAGGCCAGCAAGTTAGCTGGGGAGAGGAAAGAGATGTCAGAGAGCAGCGATGAAGAGAGCTGGTTTTCCGACACCAGTGAGGCCTCTGTGTCACAAGTTATCAAAGAACCAAGATACCCAGTGGAAACATTCAGAACCTTTTTAAAACAAACTAAAGGATTAAGAGGAATAAAAATTGAAAGTTTCTTCCCAGATTTAAGTATATTTTGTTCCTCTGCGAGGCATTATGTAAAACACAAAGAAGTGTCAGGTTTTACAGATACAGAAGTTTTTAGATTAAAGAAAATAATGACCAAAGTCAGAAAACAGCTTTTATGATACACAGTAGCTTTTTAATATTTCTTATTGGTTTTTTGGACGTTGCTTTTAGCCTTTTACTCATTATGGATTCTTTTAAAATTGCATCTTTGAATCTTAACGGGGCGAGGGAGCTAAAAAACGTGCTTTAGTGTATCAGATGTTGAATCAAAAAAGAATTGATGTTATTTTCCTACAAGAAATGCACAGCGATCACTTGATCGAAACGGACTGGGGTAGAGAGTGGAGGGGGAGGTGATTTTGAGTCACGGCACCTCCAAGAGTGCAGGGGTAGGCTTTGTTTTTTCTAAAGCTTTTACCCCACTTTCTATCGAAATCGAACACGTTATACAAGGAAGGTGTCTTTTAGTAAAGACAAAGTTCGACTTTTTTAACATGGTTTTTATTAACATCTATGCTCCAATCGCCAATGCAGAGAAGAAACGTTTTTATAAAAAAATTGGGGAAAGGTTGGGTGATTGCGGGTCTGAAGATTATGTTTTTATAGGTGGAGATTTTAATTGCACAGAAAACGAGTTTTTAGATCGTAATCACGCAGAGCCGCACCCGGCGGCCCAACACGTCTTGAAGCAGCTGGTCTCGTCTCACGGCCTGGTGGACGTATGGAGGAGGATGCATGCAGGCTCCAGGCAGTTTACATGGTCCCACATCAAGGAAGGTAAAATCTCTTTGGCTCGTTTAGATCGTTTTTATTGTTTTAAACACCATTTTAATGTGTTTAAAACATGCCAGATTTTACCAGTGGCTTTTACGGACCATTCTTTGCTTTTAGGTAGTGTTTTTATCAGAAACATTTTACCTAGAAGCGCGTACTGGCATTTTAATTCTGCTTTGATTTACGATCAGAGTTTTAAAGAGGTTTTGACTTATTTTTGGACTGGTTTTAGAAAAACGAAGGCTGATTTTAGCTCTCTTAGACAGTGGTGGGACTATGGAAAGGTCCAAATTAAACTGCTGAGTCAGCAGCACACTGTCAATGTCACTTGTGACATTTCCGGATCTATCAGAGATCTGGAGATAAGCATAGTGGAATTGGAACGACTTAGTGACGCCACAGGAAATCGAGAGCATTTTGAGGCTCTCAAATCTAAAAGGCTAACTTTAGCAAACCTGCTGGAAAACAAAGTACAAGGCGCGTTGGTCAGATCCCGGATACAGGACATCACAGAGATGGATGCTCCCTCTGGCTTTTTCTTTGGCCTGGAGAGAAAACACGGACAGAGGAAAATGATCCACTCCTTGCTGTCGGACACGGGGCAGCATTTGAGCGAACCGGGGCAGATAAGGAGGAGGGCTGTGGAGTTTTACCGTTCTCTGTTCCAAAGTGAACACAGGGAGAACGATGAACTGCTAGAGGAGTTCTGTGAGGAACTACCTCAGGTCTCCGCGGAGACCAACATCGAGTTGGAGCGCCCTCTGGGCGTGCAGGAGCTCCACACAGCCCTCCTAGGCATGCAGGGCCAGAAGTCCCCGGGCGTTTGATGGGCTCACGGTTGAGTTTTACAAGGCCTACTGGGATCTTCTGGCCCAGGACGTGCTTGAGGTGTGCAATGAGAGTCTGGCTACCGGTTCGCTCCCCCTATCCTGCCGCAGGGCAGTCATCACCCTGCTGCCCAAAAAGGGCAACCTGCAGGATATAAAGAACTGGCGCCCCGTGTCTCTCCTCTGTACCGACTATAAGATCCTCTCCAAGGCCCTGGCCACGAGGGTAAGGAAAGCCATGGAGCAAGTCATCCACCGGGATCAGACCTATTGCGTCCCCGGCAGGTCAATGGTAGATAATATCTACCTAATTCGGGATATTTTGGAAGTCTCCGGTTCATTGGGTCTACAGACAGGCTTGATCTCATTGGATCAAGAAAAGGCTTTTGACCGCGTTGAGCACGGCTTCCTCTGGAAAATTATGAGGAAGTTTGGTTTCAGCGAGGGTCTTATCGCTAAGATCCAGGTGCTGTACAGTGACATTGAGAGTGTGCTGAAGATCAATGGTAGCCTGTGTGCTCCTTTTAGGGTGTGTAGAGGCGTCCGGCAGGGCTGCGCGCTCTCGGGGATGCTCTATGCACTCTCCCTGGAACCCCTTCTACAAAAAATGCGCTTAGAACTTAATGGCATGGTTTTACCTGGTTTTAACAACAAGTTGGTTTTATCCGCCTATGCTGACGATCTTGTGGTTTTTGTCAAAGACCAAAGAGACGTCAGCGTTTTAACCGAGATTATAAAAAAATTCTCCATATGTCTGCCGCCAAAGTGAATTGGGGAAAGAGCGAGGCCCTGGCCGTTGGCGAGTGGCTCAATGGACTTCCAGCTCTCCCCAAAGGTATGACCTGGAGGAAGGATGGTTTTAAATATCTCGGCGTCTATTTAGGCAGAAAGAGTTTTGTTGAAAAGAATTGGGAAAACATAGAACAAAAGATAAAAAACAACTTGCCAAATGGAAATGGCTACATGACAAGATGTCCTACCGAGGAAGAGTGTTGGTGCTAAACAATCTGGTCGCCTCACAATTATGGCATAAACTTGTCGTATTAGACCCGCCATCAAGACTGTTGGTCAAAATCCAAACAGAAATGGTAAATTTCTTTTGGAACAGTCGTCACTGGGTGCCGCAATCGGTGTTGTTTTTACCCAGAGAAGAGGGGGGCCAGGGCCTTGTCCACCTGGCTAGTAGAGTGGTTGTTTTTAGAATACAGTTTTTACAAAAATATTTGATAAGATCTCCTGTATGGAGAGATGTGGCCAGCTGTATTTTGAGACGTGTGAACTTTCTGGGGTTGGATGCTGCTCTGTTTTTAACAAATGTTAGTCTTTTAAAGTTAAAGGAAATTCCGCAATTTTATCAGAGCGTTTTTAAATCGTGCGCTCTTTTTAAATTGCGAAGATCGGAAACGACTGATTCTCTGCATTGGCTTTTAGAAGAGCCGCTGATCTGCGGAGCGAGACTGGATGTCGGAGGGGACACGCTCCTAGGACTGTCGGAGAAGTTAACTGGAGCCGGCATGGTGACGCTGAAGCGGCTGATCCAAGTCTCTGGAGTGGATTTTGGTGGCGCCCAGGAGGTTGCCGCTGCAATCAAAGTACAGTCTGCCAGAACGATAGAGCGTGTTCTGAGGAAAGTGAAGGAGAAACTGACTGCAGAGGAGAGGAGGCTCCTGCAGTCATATAAAGAGGGAGAATGCCTGCCGAGAGACACAGATCCTTTCCCAAGAGTGCTACTGAGCCCAGGTTTTGAAGAGGACAGCGGTCCTCTTTTAAAAAACACGGACTCAGAAATGGATCTGTGCAAAGTTTTTCCAAAGACACTGTACAAAAACTGTGTAAAAATCCTAAACAGGAAAACACTTGAGAAGAGGGCTGTCAGCGTGTGGGCTGAGAAACTGAAAGGACAACCGATACACTGGAGGACTCTATACAAACCGCCAATTAAAAAAAGGACTGGTGACCTCCAGTGGAGGATACTCCACGGCGCTATCGCCACAAATGCATTTTTATCGGTCATCAGTCCTGGTTTTGTAAATGAGTGTCCCTTTTGCAGTTTGTCAGAGAGTGTTTTTCATGTTTTTATAGATTGTGCACGTTTAACTGGATTTTTTAGTTTTTTAATCCACCATTTTTAGTCTTTTTAAAATGCTTTTTACCAATTCAGTATTTATTAATGGTGTACATCACAGCAAGGCTACTAGTTTTAAATCACGCCTTTTAAATTATTTATTAGCTGAAGCTAAACTAGCTGTCTACATCACTCGGCGAGACAAACTGCAGGCTGGACCTCAACTGGATGCTGTGGCTCTGTGGAAAGTAAACATCAAGGCGAGGTTGAGGTTGGAGTTTGCTTTCCACAGAGCCACCGGGAACTTACAGAGGTTTTTGGACTTGTGGGGATGTGACAACGTACTGTGCATCATTTCAGAGAGCAATGAATTAATCTATAACAAAATATTATCATAATGTGTTTCTTTTATTGATGTGAGACAAAATGTGGTGAATTGTATATATATTTATTGTTATAATAAATGTATTGGTAAAAATCAAAAAAAAAATCTTCTTCTTCTTCTTCTTCTTCTTCTTCTTCTTCTTCTTCGTGTGAGAGGAGGGTGTGTGAGGAAGAGCGGAAGGAGAGTGAAAGAGAACGTGTTTGTATATCTTTATCTTTTCTTACTGTCTTTTCACTGGGTGTCTAGTTTTATTTGTTTAATTGTAATTTTGTGTTAGTTGTATCACGTTTTAAGGGGTTTTTTGTTCGTTTGTTTGGGGTGTGGCCGTCGGGCGTGCCTGGCTTGCCGGCGTCTGACGGCAACAATGGTGGGTGTTGGTGGTGGGTCTTTCTCCACGCTGACACGGAAGAACGGCATCAAGGTGGGTGCCGGCTCTCCGTGCAGCGTGGAGGAAGTTTGTTTAGCGGTTGGAGAGGTGATTGGGCACGGGTCTATTCGGTCGGCTGCACGGATGAATGGGGCGGTGGTTTTATTTGTGGAAAAAGTCGAACAAGCTCAACAGTTGGTGGAGGCGGGCGTGTCCGTCAAC
This sequence comes from Poeciliopsis prolifica, assembly GCF_027474105.1. NCBI lineage: Eukaryota > Metazoa > Chordata > Actinopteri > Cyprinodontiformes > Poeciliidae > Poeciliopsis > Poeciliopsis prolifica. Next base: position 175,229 of record NW_026562549.1, read on the forward strand.
GGCTTATTTCTGCAAGTGTCACCGTTAACGCTACCAGCAAAAAAGGTGACACTATCGAATGTACCGCCGTTCATTAGCGATGATTTTCTAGTAAAGGAGCTATCGAGGCATGGTAAGGTGGTTTCACCTGTTAAGAAGGTACCATCAGGGTGTAAATCACCTTTATTGAAGCATGTAGTTTCTCATAGAAGACAACTGTTCATGCTTCTAAACAAAAAAGATGAGGAACTAAACTTACGTTTTCATGTGAGACTAGATGACTTCGACTACGTGCTTTTTGCAACCACTTCAAATATGAAGTGCTTTGGTTGTGGACAAGAGGGACACATTATAAAATGTGTCCCGACAGGGCCGGGCTAGCCGCTTCGGTATCGGAGGAAAAGCAGCCCCCTGCTGGGCAAGATGGCGAGGCCGCTATTGCTGCTGCGGCGGGGGAACCCGCTGCTGCGGCGGGGGAACCCGCTGCTGCGGCGGGGGAACCCGCTGCTGCGGCGGGGGAACCCGCTGCTGCGGCGGGGGAACCCGCTGCTGCGGCGGGGAACCCGCTGCTGCGGCGGGGGAACCCGCTGCTGCGGCGGGGGAACCCGCTGCTGCGGCGGGGGAACCCGCTGCTGCGGCGGGGGAACCCGCTGCTGCGGCGGGGGAACCCGCTGCTGCGGCGGGGGAACCCGCTGCTGCGGCGGGGAACCCGCTGCTGCGGCGGGGGAACCGGAGAATGTTGATGAAGGGTCAGTGGAGGACGGAGATAAGAGTGGGAATGTCGGAAAAGGTGAGAGCATGGCGGTGTGTGGTGATGGGGTGAATGGTGGTGTGAGTGAGAGTGTGGAGCAGGTGAATGACGGTGTGGAAAGAGATCTGGAAGATGTGAGGGGCGATGAGGAGTGTCGAGTGTATGAAGGTGAGGGAAGAGAAGCTCAGGCAGAAGGACAAAGCAAAAGGAAAGGCAGTGTAGAGTCGGTGGTAGGGGATGGAGCAGAGAGAGAAACGGGTGAAGTAGAGGAAGACATGGACTTTGAAGCCAGTGTCCCGGCAAAGAGACGCAGCAAAAGGCAGAATGTAGTGGCTGCTGCAAAAGCTAGCAAACAAGCTAGCAAGTTGACTGTAGAGAGGAGGGAGGTGTCAGACAGCAGTGATACAGAGAGCTGGTTCTCTGACGCCAGCGAAGCCTCTGTATCAAAAATGGACAAAGAACCGAGATACCCAGCAGAAGCCTTTACAACCTTTTTAAGGCAAACAAAAGGGTTAAAGGGGGTAAAATTAGAAAAATATTTCCCTAATTTAAGAACGTTTTATTTCTCTGCCAGACATCACATCAGACACAAAGAAGAATCAGATTTTACGGACACAGAAATTTACAGGTTAAAAAAGATAATGTCAAAAGTTAGAAAACAATTTTAATGATATATAGTGATTATTTATTATTTATTGTAGTGTTTTGGTGGGTTGGTTTAGTTTTTTACACAAGATGGAGTCTTTTAAAATAGCATCTTTGAATTTAAATGGGGCCAGAGAGGTTGAAAAACGGGCTTTAATTTATCAAATGTTAAAACAAAAGAAAATTGATGTAATTTTTCTGCAAGAGACACACAGTGATCACATATTAGAAACGGAATGGCGCAGAGAGTGGAAGGGAGAGGTCATATTAAGTCATGGCACATCTATGAGTGCAGGGGTAGGCTTTCTTTTTTCTAAAGCTTTTACCCCTATTGCTATTGAAACAGAACACGTTATAAAAGGGAGGTGTCTTTTAATAAAGACAAAATTTGATTTTTTTAGCATGGTTTTTATTAATATTTATGCTCCGACTACCAATGCAGAGAAGAAACATTTTATGAAAAAATTGGGGAAAGACTAGGTGATTGCGGGCCAGAAGATTATGTTTTCATAGGTGGGGATTTTAATTGCACTGAGAACGAGTTTTTAGACCGCAATCATGCAGAGCCGCACCCGATAGCCCAACATGTCTTGAAGCAGCTGGTCTCGTCTCATGGCCTGGTGGACGTATGGAGGAGGATGCATGCAGGCTCCAGGCAGTACACATGGTCCCACATTAAGGAAGGTAAAATCTCTTTAGCTCGTTTAGATCGTTTTTATTGTTTTAAACACCATTTTAACGTGTTTAAAACATGCCAGATTTTACCCGTGGCTTTTACGGATCATTTGTTGCTTTTAGGTAGTGTTTTTATCAGGAACATTTTACCCAGAAGTGCGTACTGGCATTTTAATTCTGCTTTGACTTACGATCAGAGTTTTAAAGAGGTTTTAACTTATTTTTGGAACGGTTTTAGACAAACGAAGGCTGATTTTATCTCCATCAGACAGTGGTGGGACTATGGAAAGGTCCAGATCAAACTGCTGAGTCAACAGCACACTGTCAATGTCACTTGTGACATTGCCGGATCTATCAGAGATCTGGAGATGAGCATAGTGGAGCTAGAACGACTTAGTGACGCCACAGGAAATCGAGAGCATATTGAAGCTCTCAAATCAAAAAGGCTAACTTTGGCCAACCTGCTGGAGAATAAAGTCCAAGGCGCGTTGGTCAGATCCCGGATGCAAGACATCGCAGAGATGGATGCTCCCTCTGGCTTTTTCTTTGGCCTGGAGAGGAAGCACGGGCAGAGGAAAATGATCCACTCGTTGCTGTCGGACACGGGGCAGCATTTGAGCGAACCAGGGCAGATAAGGAGGAGGGCTGTCGATTTCTACCGTTCACTGTTCCAAAGCGAGAACAGGGAGAACGACGAACTGATGGAGGAGTTCTGTGAGGAACTGCCTCAGGTCTCTGAGGAGACCAACAGCGAGTTGGAGCGCCCTCTGAGCATGCAAGAACTCCACACAGCCCTCCTGGGCATGCAGGGCCAGAAGTCCCCGGGTGTTGATGGGCTCACGGTGGAGTTTTTCAAGACCTACTGGGATCTTCTGGCCCAGGACATGCTTGAGGTGTGTAATGAAAGTCTGGCCACTGGTTCGCTCCCCTTGTCCTGTCGTAGGGCGGTCATCGCCCTGCTGCCCAAGAAAGGAAACCTGCAGGATATAAAGAACTGGCGCCCCGTGTCCCTTCTCTGCACCGACTATAAAATCCTCTCCAAGGCCCTAGCCACGAGGTTAGGAAGAGCCATGGAGCAGGTCATCCACCGGGATCAGACCTATTGCGTCCCCGGCAGGTCTATGGTAGATAATATCTACCTAATTCGGGATGTTTTGGAAGTCTCCGGTTCATTGGGTTTACAAACTGGCTTGATTTCACTAGATCAAGAAAAGGCATTTGACCGCGTTGAACACGGCTTCCTCTGGAAAATTATGGGGAAGTTCGGGTTCAGCGAGGGTTTTATCGCCAAGATCCAGGTATTGTACAGTGACATTGAGAGTGTGCTGAAGATCAACGGTAGCCTGTGTGCTCCTTTTAGGGTGTGTAGAGGTGTCCGACAGGGCTGCGCGCTCTCGGGAATGCTCTACGCACTCTCCCTGGAACCCCTCCTGCAAAAAATGCGCTCAGAGATCCATGGCATGGTTTTACCTGGTTTTAACAACAAATTGGTTTTATCCGCCTATGCTGACGATCTCGTGGTTTTTATTAAAGATCAAAGAGACGTCAGCGCTTTAACCGAGATCATACAGAAATTCTCCATGTTGTCTGCTGCCAAGGTGAATTGGGAAAAGAGCGAGGCCCTGGCTGTTGGCAAGTGGGCTGAAGGACTCCCGGCTCTCCCCAAGGGCATGACTTGGAGGAAAGATGGCTTGAAATATCTTGGTGTTTTTTTAGGCGGAAAGGACTTTGAAGAAAAGAACTGGGGAAACGTAGAACAAAAGATAACAAATAAACTTGCCAAATGGAAATGGCTACACGGCAAAATGTCTTATCGAGGAAGAGTGCTGGTGTTAAATAACCTGGTTGCCTCACAACTATGGCATAAACTTGTTGTGTTAGACCCGCCATCAAGGCTGTTGGCTAAAATCCAAACAGAAATGGTGAATTTCTTTTGGAATAACCATCACTGGGTACCGCAATCAGTGTTGTTTTTACCTAGAGAGGAGGGGGGCAGGGCCTTGTCCACCTGGCTAGTAGAGTGGTTGTTTTTAGATTGCAGTTTTTACAGAAATATTTGACAGGATCTCCTGTATGGAGAGATGTGGCCAGCTGCATTTTGAGACGTGTGAATTTATTGGAGTTGGATGCTGCTCTGTTTTTAACAAATTTTAGTCTTTTAAAGTTAAGGGAGATTCCGCAATTTTATCAGAGCGTTTTTAAATCGTGTGCTCTTTTTAAATTGCGTAGATCGGAAACGAATGACTCTCTGCATTGGCTTTTAGAAGAACCATTGGTCTGCGGAGCAAGATTAGACGTCGAAAAAGACACGTTCCTAGGACTATCAGAGACTTTGAGCAGAGCTGGACTGGTGACTTTAAAGCGGCTGATCCAATTTTCTGGAGCGGATTTTGGAGACGCCCAGGGGGTTGCCGCTGCAGTCAAAATGAAGTCCACCAGAACAATGGAACGTGTCCTGGGGAAAGTAAAGGAGAGACTGGCTGCAGAGGAGAAGGATTTACTGCAGTCATACAAAGAGAAGGAATGCCTACCAAGAGACACGGATCCATTCCCAAAGGTACTCCTGAGTCCGGGCTTTGAAGAGGACAGTGGTCCCCTTTTAAAGAACACGGACTCGGAAATGGACCTGTGCAAGGTAATGCCAAAGACACTGTACAAAAACTGTGTAAAAATCCTAAACAGGAAAACACTCCAGGGGAGAGCTGTCAGCGTGTGGGCTGATAAGCTAAAAGGACAGCCGATACAATGGAGGACGCTATATAAACTGCCAATTAAAAAAAGGACTGGTGACCTCCAGTGGAGGGTGCTCCACGGCGCCATTGCCACAAACGCTTTTTTATCGGTCATCAATCATAATATTGTAAATGAGTGTCCTTTTTGTACCTTATCAGAGAATGTTTTTCATGTTTTTATAGATTGTACACGTTTAACTGTTTTTTTTAGTTTTTTATCGACCGTTTTTAGTCTTTTTAAAATGCTTTTTACCAATGCAGTATTTATTAACGGTGTACCTCATAGTAAAGCAACTAGTTTTAGATCTCGGCTTTTAAACTATTTATTGGCTGAAGCTAAACTAGCTATTTATATCACTCGAAGAGATAGGATGCAGGATGGACCTCAGTTGGATGCTGTGACCCTGTGGAAAGTGAACATAAAGGCGAGATTGAGATTGGAGTTTGCTTTCCACAGGGCCACCGGGAATTTGGAAAAGTTTTTGGATTTGTGGGGATGCGATAACGCACTATGCATCATCTCAGAGAGAAACGAACTAATTTATAGAAAAATACTATTATAATGATTTTATTGATGTAAAGAGAAACATTGTGAATTGTGTATATATATTTGTTTAATAAATGTATTGGTAAAAATCAAAAAAAATCTTCTTCTTCTTCTTCTTCTTCTTCTTCTTCTTCTTCTTCTTCTTCGAGTGAGAGGAGGGTGTGTGAGGAGGAGCGGAGGAAGAGTGAAAGCAAGAGTGCTTGAATATCTTTTCTTTATCTTTTTCTTACTGTTTTTCTGGGTGTTTGGTTTACTTGTTTAATTGTTTTTTCTTGTGTTTAGTTTTATCACGTTTTAAGGGGTTTTTGTTCATTTGTTTGGGGTGTGGCCGTCGGGCGTGCCTGGCTTGCCGGCGTCTGACGGCAACAATGGTGGGTGTTGTCGGTGGTGGTCTTTCTCCCACGCTGACACGGAAGAACGGCATCAAGGTGGGTGCTGGTTCTCCGTGCAGCGTGGAGGAAGTTTGTTTGGCGGTGGGTGAGATCATTGGGCACGGGAATATAAAGTCGGCTGCACATATGAATGGGGCAGTGGTGTTGTTTGTGGAGAAGGTGGAACATGCACAGCAGGTGGTGGAAAAGGGTGTTTCGGTGAATGGGTTGTTTTTACAAGTTTCACCGCTCACGTTACCATCCACTAAGATAATGTTGTCAAACGTACCTCCTTTCATCAGTGATGAATTTTTGATTAAAGAACTGTCGAGACACGGAAAGGTGGTGTCGCCGGTGAAAAAAGTCCTTTCCGGGTGTAAATCACCGCTATTGAAACATGTTGTTTCTCACCGTAGACAGTTATTTATGATACTGAACAGAAAGGACGAGGAAATGAATTTGCGTTTCCACGTTAGAGTGGATGATTTCGACTATGTTTTGTTTGCCACATCAGGGCAGATGAAATGTTTTGGTTGTGGGCAGGAGGGCCACATCATAAAGATGTGCCCTGATAAGGCAGAACTGGCCAAGCCGGACTCGGCAAAGCAGCAGCAGCCCGTTGCCGCTGAGCAGGGTAAAAAAACAAATAGTGAGGAGGATGTTGTGGAGGGAGACACTGCTAATGTTGCGGCGGGAGAACCCGCCGCTGCTGCCGCTGCTGCTGCTGGCGCGACTGCCGCTGCGGGGGAACCAGCGGTGGTAGAGGAGGATGTGACAGGAAACATTGTTAAAGAGGCGGTGGAGGATGGTGGTAATGGTGCGAGTATAGGAGAGGATGAGAGCACGGTGGTGTGTGGTGATGGGCTGAATGGTGGTGTGGGTGGAAGTGTAGGGAAGGAGAGTGATGGTGTGCAGAAAGAACAGGAGGATGTGAGGGGTGATGAGGAGCATCGAGTGTGTGGAGATCAGAGCGAGGGGGGAGAGGTTCAGGGGGAGAAACAGGTACAAAGAAAAGACGGTGTGGAGTCGTTTATAGTGGCTGGAGTGGAGGGAGAAACAGGTGAGGTGGAGGAGGAAATGGAGCTGGAAGCTTGTGTCCCGGTGAAACGGCGCAGCAAGAGGAAAAATGTGGTGGCTGCTGTGCAGGCCAGTAAGAAGGAAGTAAGTCGGTTGTGGAGAAGAGAGAGGTATCGGACAGCAGTGATGAAGAGAGTTATTTCTCAGATACCAGTGAAGCTTCCGTATCTCAGACGAGTAGAGAACCGAGATACCCGGTTGAAACATTTAGAACCTTTTAAAACAAACAAAAGGTCTCAGAGGGATAAAACTTGAGAGCTATTTCCCAAATTTAAGACTTTTCTATTTTTCCGCAAGGCATCACATTAGACATAAAGAGGACTCAGGTTTCACAGACACAGAAATTTTTAGGTTAAAGAAAATAATGTCTAAAGCCAGAAAACAATTTTTATGATGTACCGTAGTTTTTTAATATCTATTTTAATGTTTCGGTGTGTTTGTTTTAGCCTTTTACCTAAGATGGATTCATTTAAAATAGCATCCTTGAATCTAAATGGGGGGAGGGAGGCTGAAAAACGGGCATTGATTTATCAGATGATGAAACAAAAGAAAATTGATATCGTCTATCTACAGGAGACACATAGTGATTGTACAATAGAAACAGACTGGGGCAAGGAGTGGGAGGGAGAGGTGATTTTAAGTCATGGCACCTCCAAGAGTGCAGGGGTGGGTTTTCTTTTTTCAAAAGCTTTCACCCCACTTTCTATAGAAATTGAACATGTGGTGCAAGGGAGATGTCTTTTAGTAAAGACAAAATTTGATTGTTTAAACATGTTTTTTATTAATATCTATGCTCCGATAGCCAATGCAGAGAAGAAATGTTTTTATGAGAAAATTGGGGAGAGGCTGGGTGATTGCGGGACCGAGAATTATGTTTTTATAGGTGGGGATTTTAATTGTACTGAGAACGAGTTTTTAGATCGCAATCACGCAGAGCCACATCCGGCGGCCCAACGGGTCTTGAAGCAACTGGTCTCGTCTCATGGCCTGGTGGACGTATGGAGGAGGATGCATGCAGGCGCCAGGCAGTATACATGGTCCCACATTGTTGATAGTAAAATCTCTTTAGCTCGTTTAGATCGTTTTTATTGTTTTAAACACCATTTTAACGTGTTTAAAACATGCCAGATTTTACCAGTGGCTTTTACAGACCATTCGTTGCTTTTAGGTAGTGTTTTTATCAGAAACATTTTACCTAGAAGCGCGTACTGGCATTTTAATTCTGCTTTAACTTATGATCAGAGCTTTAAGGAGGTTTTAACTTATTTTTGGACTGGTTTTAGGGAAAGGAAAGCTGATTTTAGCTCTCTTAGACAGTGGTGGGACTATGGAAAGGTTCAAATAAAACTGCTGAGTCAACAGCACACTGTCAATGTCACTCGTGACATTGCCGGATCTATCAGAGATCTGGAGATGAGTATAGTGGAATTAGAACGACTTAGTGACTCCACAGGAAATCGAGAGTATTTTGAAGCTCTCAAATCTAAAAAGCTAACTTTAGCAAACCTGCTGGAAAATAAAGTCCAAGGCGCATTGGTCAGATCCCGGATACAGGACATCACAGAGATGGATGCTCCCTCTGGCTTTTTCTTCAGCCTGGAGAGGAAACACGGACAGAGGAAAATGATCCACTCCTTGCTGTCGGACACGGGGCAGCATTTGAGCGAACCGGGGCAGATAAGGAGGAGGGCTGTGGAATTTTACCGTTCTCTGTTCCGCAGCGAACACAGAGAGAACGACGAACTGTTGGAGGAGTTCTGTGAGGAACTACCTCAGGTCTCTGCGGAGACCAACCTGGAGTTGGAACGGCCTCTGAGCCTGCAGGAACTACACACAGCCCTCCTTGGCATGAAGGGTCGGAAGTCTCCAGGCGTTGACGGGCTCACGGTCGAGTTCTACAAGGCCTATTGGGAGCTTCTGGCCCAAGACGTGCTCGACGTATTCAACGAGAGTCTGTCTACCGGTTCGCTCCCCTTGTCTTGCCGCAGGGCAGTTATCACCCTGCTGCCTAAGAAGGGAAACTTGCAAGAGATTAAGAACTGGCGCCCCGTGTCCCTCCTTTGTACAGATTATAAAATCCTCTCCAAGGCCCTGGGCCACTAGGCTAGGGAAAGCCATGGAGCAGGTCATCCACCGGGATCAGACCTATTGCGTCCCCGGCAGGTCCATGGTGGACAATGTCTACCTAATTCGGGATATTTTGGAAGTCTCCGTTCATTGGGTCTACAGACAGGCTTGATTTCATTAGATCAAGAAAAGGCTTTTGACCGCGTTGAACACGACTTCCTCTGGAAAGTAATGAGGAGGTTTGGGTTCAGCGAGGGTCTTATCGCCAAGATCCAGGTGTTGTACGGTGACATTGAGAGTGTGCTGAAGATCAATGGCAGCCTGTGTGCTCCTTTTAGAGTGTGTAGAGGCGTTCGACAGGGCTGCGCGCTCTCGGGAATGCTCTATGCACTCTCCCTGGAACCCTTTTAAAGAAGATGCGATCAGACATTCACGGCTTGGTTTTACCCGGTTTTTAAAGACAAATTGGTTTTATCTGCCTATGCTGACGATCTCGTGGTTTTTATTAAAGATCAAAGAGACGTCAGCGTTTTAACAGAAATCATAAGAAGTTCTCCATGCTGTCTGCCGCCAAAGTAAATTGGGGAAAAGTGAAGCCCTGGCTGTTGGCGAGTGGCCCCGACGGACTCCCGGCTCTCCCCAAAGGCATGACCTGGAGAAAAGATGGCCTAAAATATCTAGGCGTGTATTTAGGCGAGAAAAGTTTTGTTGAAAAAAACTGGAAAACCTAGAACAAAAAATATCAAACAAACTTGCGAACTGGAAATGGTTGCATGAAAAAATGTCGTACAGAGGAAGAGTGTTAGTGCTTAATAATCTGGTCGCATCACAACTCTGGCACAAGCTCATTGTACTAGATCCACCGTCAGGGCTGCTGACAAGAATACAGACGGAAATGGTTAATTTTTTCTGGAACAATCGTCACTGGGTGCCACAGTCGGTGCTGTTTTTATCCAGAGAAGAGGGGGGCCAGGGCCTTGTCCACCTGGCCAGTAGAGTCACTGTGTTTAGGATACAGTTTTTTACAAAAGTCTGATAGAATCTCCTGTGTGGAAGGATGTAGCCAGTTGCATTCTAAGACGCGTGAATTCCTTGGGATTGGATGCTGCTCTGTTTTTAAACAAATTTTAGTCTTCTAAGGTTTAAAGGAACTCCGCAATTTTATCAGAGCGTTTTTAAATCATGTGCTCTTTTTAGATTGCGTAGAGCGGAAATGACTGATTCTCTGCATTGGCTATTAGAAGAACCTTGGTGTACGGAGCAAGACTGGATGTTGAAGAGGACACGTTCCTGGGGCTAACAGAGACGCTGTCTAGAGCCGGAATGGTGACCTTAAAGAGGCTGATTCGAGCGTCAGGAGCAGACTTTGGCGATGCCAGAAGGTCGCTGCCGCACTGAAAGTAAGGTCTACAAGAATGATGGAACGTGTCCTGATGAGAATAAGAGAAAGATTGACTAGAAAAGAGAAGAGTTTATTGCAGGCATACAAGGATGGAGAATGCCTGCCAAAAGAAACAGATCCTTTTCCTAAGGTTCTTCTGAGTCCAAGCTTTGAAGAGGACAGCGGTCCTCTGCTAAAGACCATGGACTCAGAAATGGATTTGTGCAAAGTGGCACCAAAGACTTTATATAAAAACTGTGTGAAAATTCTAAACAAGAGAACGCTTCGAAAGAGGGACGTCAGCGTGTGGGTTGAAAGACTGAAAGGACAACCAATCCACTGGAGGACAATGTACAAACCGCCGATTAGAAAAAAGATTGGCGACCTCCAGTGGAGGATACTCCATGGCGCTATAGCCACCAACGCGTTTTTATCGGTGATTAGTCCTGGTTTTATAAATGAGTGTCCATTTTGTAGGTTGTCAGAGAGTGTTTTTCATGTTTTTATAGATTGCACACGTTTGATAGTCTTTTTTAGTTTTTATCGACTGTTTTTAGTCTTTGTAAAATGATTTTTACCGATGCACTATTTATTAACGGAGTACGTCATAGTAAAGCGACTAGTTTTAAGTCAAGGCTTTTAAATTATTTATTAACCGAGGCAAAATTAGCTATATATATAACTCGAAGAGACAAGATGCAGGATGGACCTCAAGTTGATGTTGTGGCTCTGTGGAAGGTAAACATCAAGGCGAGGCTGAAGTTGGAGTTTGCTTTCCACAGAGCCACTGGGAATGTGCAGGGGTTTTTAGAGTTATGGGGATGTGACAAAGTGTTGTGCATCATTTCAGAAAATAATGAACTAATTTATACAGACGTTTTATTATAATGTATTTGTTTGACATAGGATTATTGTAAAACAACAAAAAAAGGAAATTGTTTTATTATTATTGTAAATAAATGTTTTGGTAAAAATCAAAAAAAATCTTCTTCTTCTTCTTCTTCTTCTCTTCTTCTTCTTCTTCTTCTTCTTCTTCTTCTTCTTCGAGTGAGAGGAGGGTGTGTGAGGAGGAGCGGAGGAAGAGTGAAAGCAAGAGTGCTTGAATATCTTTTCTTTATCTTTTTCTTACTGTTTTTCTGGGTGTTTGGTTTACTTGTTTAATTGTTTTTTCTTGTGTTTAGTTTTATCACGTTTTAAGGGGTTTTTGTTCGTTTGTTTGGGGTGTGGCCGTCGGGCGTGCCTGGCTTGCCGGCGTCTGACGGCAACAATGGTGGGTGTTGTCGGTGGTGGGTCTTTCTCCACGCTGACACGGAAGAACGGCATCAAGGTGGGTGCTGGTTCTCCGTGCAGCGTGGAGGAAGTTTGTTTGGCGGTGGGTGAGATCATTGGGCACGGGAATATAAAGTCGGCTGCACACATGATGGGGCAGTGGTGTTGTTTGTGGAGAAGGTGGAACATGCACAGCAGGTGGTGGAAAAGGGTGTTTCGGTGAATGGGTTGTTTTTACAAGTTTCACCGCTCACGTTACCATCCACTAAGATAATGTTGTCAAACGTACCTCCTTTCATCAGTGATGAATTTTTGATTAAAGAACTGTCGAGACACGGAAAGGTGGTGTCGCCGGTGAAAAAAGTCCTTTCCGGGTGTAAATCACCGCTATTGAAACATGTTGTTTCTCACCGTAGACAGTTATTTATGATACTGAACAGAAAGGATGAGGAATGAATTTGCGTTTCCACGTTAGAGTGGATGATTTTGATGTTTTGTTTGCCACATCAGGGCAGATGAAATGTTTTGGTTGTGGGCAGGAGGGCCACATCATAAAGATGTGCCCTGATAAGGCAGAACTGGCCAAGCCGGACTCGGAAAAGCAGCAGCCCGTTGCCGCTGAGCAGGGTAAAAAAACAAATAGTGAGGAGGATGTTGTGGAGGGAGACACTGCTAATGTTGCGGCGGGAGAACCCGCCGCTGCTGCTGCTGCTGCTGCGACTGCCGCTGCGGGGGAACCAGCGGTGGTGGAGGAGGATGTGACAGGAAACATTTTAAAGAGGCGGTGGAGGACGGTGGTAATGGTGCGAGTATAGGAGAGGATGAGAGCACGGTGGTGTGTGGTGATGGGCTGAATGGTGGTGTGGGTGGAAGTGTAGGGAAGGAGAGTGATGGTGTGCAGAAAGAACAGGAGGATGTGAGGGGTGATGAGGAGCATCGAGTGTGTGGAGATCAGAGCGAGGGGAGAGAGGTTCAGGGGGAGAAACAGGTACAAAGAAAGACGGTGTGGAGTCGTTTATAGTGGCTGGAGTGGAGGGAGAAACAGGTGAGGTGGAGGAGGAAATGGAGCTGGAAGCTTGTGTCCCGGTGAAACGGCGCAGCAAGAGGAAAAATGTGGTGGCTGCTGTGCAGGCCAGTAAGAAGGAAAGTAAGTCGGTTGTGGAGAAGAGAGAGGTATCGGACAGCAGTGATGAAGAGAGTTATTTCTCAGATACCAGTGAAGCTTCCGTATCTCAGACGAGTAGAGAACCGAGATACCCGGTTGAAACATTTAGAACCTTTTTAAAACAAACAAAAGGTCTCAGAGGGATAAAACTTGAGAGCTATTTCCCAAATTTAAGACTTTTCTATTTTTCCGCAAGGCATCACATTAGACATAAAGAGGACTCAGGTTTCACAGACACAGAAATTTTTAGGTTAAAGAAAATAATGTCTAAAGCCAGAAACAATTTTTGATGTACAGTAGTTTTTAATATCTATTTTAATGTTTCGGTGTGTTTGTTTTAGCCTTTTACCTAAGATGGATTCATTTAAAATAGCATCCTTGAATCTAAATGGGGGGAGGGAGGCTGAAAAACGGGCATTGATTTATCAGATGATGAAACAAAAGAAAATTGATATCGTCTATCTACAGGAGACACATAGTGATTGTACAATAGAAACAGACTGGGGCAAGGAGTGGGAGGGAGAGGTGATTTTAAGTCATGGCACCTCCAAGAGTGCAGGGGTGGGTTTTCTTTTTTCAAAAGCTTTCACCCCACTTTCTATAGAAATTGAACATGTGGTGCAAGGAGATGTCTTTTAGTAAAGACAAAATTTGATTGTTTAAACATGTTTTTTATTAATATCTATGCTCCGATAGCCAATGCAGAGAAGAAATGTTTTTATGAGAAAATTGGGGAGAGGCTGGGTGATTGCGGGACCGAGAATTATGTTTTTATAGGTGGGGATTTTAATTGTACTGAGAACGAGTTTTTAGATCGCAATCACGCAGAGCCACATCCGGCGGCCCAACGGGTCTTGAAGCAACTGGTCTCGTCTCATGGCCTGGTGGACGTATGGAGGAGGATGCATGCAGGCGCCAGGCAGTATACATGGTCCCACATTGTTGATAGTAAAATCTCTTTAGCTCGTTTAGATCGTTTTTTGTTTTAAACACCATTTTAACGTGTTTAAAACATGCCAGATTTTACCAGTGGCTTTTACAGACCATTCGTTGCTTTTAGGTAGTGTTTTTATCAGAAACATTTTACCTAGAAGCGCGTACTGGCATTTTAATTCTGCTTTAACTTATGATCAGAGCTTTAAGGAGGTTTTAACTTATTTTTGGACTGGTTTTAGGGAAAGGAAAGCTGATTTTAGCTCTCTTAGACAGTGGTGGGACTATGGAAAGGTTCAAATAAAACTGCTGAGTCAACAGCACACTGTCAATGTCACTCGTGACATTGCCGGATCTATCAGAGATCTGGAGATGAGTATAGTGGAATTAGAACGACTTAGTGACTCCACAGGAAATCGAGAGTATTTTGAAGCTCTCAAATCTAAAAGCTAACTTTAGCAAACCTGCTGGAAAATAAAGTCCAAGGCGCATTGGTCAGATCCCGGATACAGGACATCACAGAGATGGATGCTCCCTCTGGCTTTTTCTTCAGCCTGGAGAGGAAACACGGACAGAGGAAAATGATCCACTCCTTGCTGTCGGACACGGGGCAGCATTTGAGCGAACCGGGGCAGATAAGGAGGAGGGCTGTGGAATTTTACCGTTCTCTGTTCCGCAGCGAACACAGAGAGAACGACGAACTGTTGGAGGAGTTCTGTGAGGAACTACCTCAGGTCTCTGCGGAGACCAACCTGGAGTTGGAACGGCCTCTGAGCCTGCAGGAACTACACACAGCCCTCCTTGGCATGAAGGGTCGGAAGTCTCCAGGCGTTGACGGGCTCACGGTCGAGTTCTACAAGGCCTATTGGGAGCTTCTGGCCCAAGACGTGCTCGACGTATTCAACGAGAGTCTGTCTACCGGTTCGCTCCCCTTGTCTTGCCGCAGGGCAGTTATCACCCTGCTGCCTAAGAAGGGAAACTTGCAAGAGATTAAGAACTGGCGCCCCGTGTCCCTCCTTTGTACAGATTATAAAATCCTCTCCAAGGCCCTGGCCACTAGGCTAGGGAAAGCCATGGAGCAGGTCATCCACCGGATCAGACCTATTGCGTCCCCGGCAGGTCCATGGTGGACAATGTCTACCTAATTCGGGATATTTTGGAAGTCTCCGGTTCATTGGGTCTACAGACAGGCTTGATTTCATTAGATCAAGAAAAGGCTTTTGACCGCGTTGAACACGACTTCCTCTGGAAAGTAATGAGGAGGTTTGGGTTCAGCGAGGGTCTTATCGCCAAGATCCAGGTGTTGTACGGTGACATTGAGAGTGTGCTGAAGATCAATGGCAGCCTGTGTGCTCCTTTTAGAGTGTGTAGAGGCGTTCGACAGGCTGCGCGCTCTCGGGAATGCTCTATGCACTCTCCCTGGAACCCCTTTTAAAGAAGATGCGATCAGACATTCACGGCTTGGTTTTACCCGGTTTTAAAGACAAATTGGTTTTATCTGCCTATGCTGACGATCTCGTGGTTTTTATTAAAGATCAAAGAGACGTCAGCGTTTTAACAGAAATCATAAGAAAGTTCTCCATGCTGTCTGCCGCCAAAGTAAATTGGGGAAAAAGTGAAGCCCTGGCTGTTGGCGAGTGGCCCGACGGACTCCCGGCTCTCCCCAAAGGCATGACCTGGAGAAAAGATGGCCTAAAATATCTAGGCGTGTATTTAGGCGAGAAAAGTTTTGTTGAAAAAACTGGGAAAACCTAGAACAAAAAATATCAAACAAACTTGCGAAATGGAAATGGTTGCATGAAAAAAATGTCGTACAGAGGAAGAGTGTTAGTGCTTAATAATCTGGTCGCATCACAACTCTGGCACAAGCTCATTGTACTAGATCCACCGTCAGGGCTGCTGGCAAGAATACAGACGGAAATGGTTAATTTTTTCTGGAACAATCGTCACTGGGTGCCACAGTCGGTGCTGTTTTTATCCAGAGAAGAGGGGGGCCAGGGCCTTGTCCACCTGGCCAGTAGAGTCACTGTGTTTAGGATACAGTTTTTACAAAAGTACCTGATAGGATCTCCTGTGTGGAAGGATGTAGCCAGTTGCATTCTAAGACGCGTGAATTCCTTGGGATTGGATGCTGCTCTGTTTTTAACAAATTTTAGTCTTCTAAGGTTTAAAGGAACTCCGCAATTTTATCAGAGCGTTTTTAAATCATGTGCTCTTTTTAGATTGCGTAGAGCGGAAATGACTGATTCTCTGCATTGGCTATTAGAAGAACCCTTGGTGTACGGAGCAAGACTGGATGTTGAAGAGGACACGTTCCTGGGGCTAACAGAGACGCTGTCTAGAGCCGGAATGGTGACCTTAAAGAGGCTGATTCGAGCGTCAGGAGCAGACTTTGGCGATGCCCAGAAGGTCGCTGCCGCACTGAAAGTAAGGTCTACAAGAATGATGGAACGTGTCCTGATGAGAATAAGAGAAAGATTGACTGGAAAAGAGAAGAGTTTATTGCAGGCATACAAGGATGGAGAATGCCTGCCAAAAGAAACAGATCCTTTTCCTAAGGTTCTTCTGAGTCCAAGCTTTGAAGAGGACAGCGGTCCTCTGCTAAAGACCATGGACTCAGAAATGGATTTGTGCAAAGTGGCACCAAAGACTTTATATAAAAACTGTGTGAAAATTCTAAACAAGAGAACGCTTCGAAAGAGGGACGTCAGCGTGTGGGTTGAAAGACTGAAAGGACAACCAATCCACTGGAGGACAATGTACAAACCGCCGATTAGAAAAAAGATTGGCGACCTCCAGTGGAGGATACTCCATGGCGCTATAGCCACCAACGCATTTTTATCGGTGATTAGTCCTGGTTTTATAAATGAGTGTCCATTTTGTAGGTTGTCAGAGAGTGTTTTTCATGTTTTATAGATTGCACACGTTTGATAGTCTTTTTTAGTTTTTTATCGACTGTTTTTAGTCTTTTTAAAATGATTTTTACCGATGCACTATTTATTAACGGAGTACGTCATAGTAAAGCGACTAGTTTAAGTCAAGGCTTTTAAATTATTTATTAGCCGAGGCAAATTAGCTATATATATAACTCGAAGAGACAAGATGCAGGATGGACCTCAGTTGATGTTGTGGCTCTGTGGAAGGTAAACATCAAGGCGAGGCTGAAGTTGGAGTTTGCTTTCCACAGAGCCACTGGGAATGTGCAGGGGTTTTTAGAGTTATGGGGATGTGACAAAGTGTTGTGCATCATTTCAGAAAATAATGAACTAATTTATACTGATGTTTTTTATAATGTATTTGTTTGACATAGGATTATTGTAAAACAACAAAAAAAGGAAATTGTTTTATTATTATTGTAAATAAATGTTTTGGTAAAAATCAAAAAAATCTCTTCTTCTTCTTCTTCTTCTTTCTTCTTCTTCTTCTTCTTCTTCATGGCGGTTGGCAAGAAACTTATTGATGTGAATTACCGCCATCTACTGGAATGGAGTGTGAAACGGATGCTACATAAATATTCTCCCGCACCCAAAAAATTATTATTATTATTATTATTATATTATTAAATATTCTTTCTACCAATTTCGTTTTCTTAAGGTGATTATTAAAGAACAAATATATTCAGAAATCTTCCCCGTGTTTCACTGGAACTGTACTGAAGAACCTGTGAACGATTCAAAAGTCCCGCTTTAATATACCACATTTTCTTTCATATTTTAATTTATTGAGCATGATTAGATCTGTTTAATTAGAACAACCATGTACAGTTATTATATCGACACATGAGGTTTTAGTTTTGTAGGTTCTGATTCATTTTTAAAGTTAAACAGTATGAGCCACATGTGGTTTAGAGTAATGTATTCAACTTGAACATTTGAAATAAATTAAAAAAACGTCTCACAATAGATAACTGACTTCAAACACATGTAACCGGATCCGATCTGCGTTGTGCTGGTTTTAAATGATCAGGCCGTGGTTCACCTTTAAAAGGGGTTATTCTGACAAGAATAACAGATAGAAAATAACCGTGTTACAGGCTGCCCGATCCAAGCCCTACATAAACAAAAGTACATAACAGAAATTAACTTAATAAATTTATAAATGAACTGGATGTATTTAGATACAAAATAAATAATACACACCTCTCCCACAGGACAACATGACAAAAGGATAGGGTCTAAGGGACACAAACATTTTAAAGACAATACCACAGAGGAAGAAACAAAAGGGAGGGGCTTCTGTTCTTAAAGTAACACAGTTAAAACAATGAGAGATTTCAGTCAGGTAGGAACCCATACAAATAACCAAAGAAAAACATTTTGAGCAATTGTGACTTCCTCCCCAATACACAGCACACAGCGGAGACCAGTTGGGTAAATTTCTGTAATGAGTTCAACAATAACAAAAAACACAGTAAGCCTCTCTACTGGTTCGCCAACTCTGGGTACACAGTGGAGTTCCTGACAGACTGTGTCCTACAATAATCATTACAAATGCATTTTTATAACAGGTGATCGTATAGTGGATTTTTATTGATAACAAAACTTTCAAATAAAATTTACACAATATTTCTCTTATAAATCATAAAATCAGAAAAAAACATAGGCAGCAGTCAAATTTAACTAATTAACTATTTAACAGTAACTTCCAACTGAAACAGAGAACAAACAAACTGACAGACAGGCAAATACAACAAAAACTGACAACATAATAAACACACTGACAAACTTAACTGAAAAATAACTGACAACATAAATTTCTGACATTTAACATAATATAATTACCTGTAATGAGTGTCAACAATAACAAAAAACACAGTAAGCCTCCCTACTGGTTCGCCAACTCTGGGTACTGCAACAAAACTCCACGTTAGTCTCAGAGCACAACCACCACTACTGTTCAGAAAGGAACTGGACTTGATGACCTACCACAGTGGAGTTCCTGACAGACTGTGTGGAATCTGCAGTTTCTTCCTCCTTTTATAGGCAACCAGTAGGGGGCGCCAAAAAAAACTCATCACAGGACAACCATAAAACCCATACTAGCAGAATTTAAACTGAATCATTTCAACTATGTTACACAACTATAACAACAGACAAATTCAACCAGGAAACACACACATTTATGAAATACAACTTTTTTGTTGTTGGTCTGATTCCATGTTATTGAACATGACTGTTTAAACATACTCCTGCATATGAAATCCATGGAAATGAATTCAGTCGCACAAACTGTAGAAAATAGCTCTTTGTAGGTGTAGTACCAGGTCTTGTCAGTAGGTGGCAGCATAAAGGGGCTTCTGTGTCATATTTCTGATTTATAATGTTTTCATCATACATTGATAGTTTAAAAAATATTCCACATATAAAAAAAAAATAGTAATGTGTTAAAAAAAAATAAAACTTAATAATTAATTAAAATGACTTGAAAAAAAATTATACTGTGTTTTCACTCGGATCAACTGAGGAACTGAATGAATAGTAATGGAAAAAAGGAAATGAATCAGAGAGAATTTACTCTAATTTGCTATCACTCTTAGTTACCAAGGTAATCAATCAGTTATTGTCATCATCAGTGTTTTTCCAGACTGATCTGAGCTGATCGTTCATCTCTTCCTGCATCTTAACGTTGATTTATTTCCACTCTGTGGATGTTTCTTCAGCAGGAGTTCTGACTAAACCACAGGTGTGAAACTCCAGTCCTCAAGGTGACCTGCAGTGTTTAGATGACCCCAGGTACAAAACACTGCAATGAAATCACCATAATTACCTCCTCCTTGTGTGGATCAGATCTGCAGAGCCTTAATGACCTAATTACTCTATTCAGGTGGTGCAGCAGAGGCTCAGCTAAAGGTTTTAGGGCATCAGCCCTCCAGGACTTTAAAAGAAGAGACTCAGCAGAAAATTTAAAGCCAAACTAATAATCACTTCCAGTTTCTCAGCACAGCAACAGTAAAACACGTAAAAAATAAAAACAGAGCAAATATCTGGTTTTACTTTTCCTCTTAAAGACTGTTTTGCAGTTTAGTTAATGTTTCTGTGTTTTTCAGTAAAAATGTCTTCAGTTCAGCCCCAGAGAGTTTATCAAGCAGCAGGAAACTCCTGCTGAAGAAACATTCACAGAGTGGAAGAAATCAACGTTAAGATGGAGGAAGAGATGGACGATCAGCGCAGACTGATGGATTTTACCGGATACCCAAGATCATCTTGCAGCGGATAGGTACGAAACAGCTGCAGTAGCTGTCATTATTTTAATTGATTGTATACATTGATATTAATTTAATTGGTGAATCAATAAACCAGAGCACACAGAGCATGCTCATTGCTCTGTGATTGTTCTGTGCTGCCTGGCTTCATGTAGCAGGAGAAAAAGTGAGAACTGTCACAGTGTTTGGTTATTTCTGCTTGTTGCTCCTTGGTCTGTGTTCATGATGGAGCGTTGTTTACCACTAGTGCATTGCCTTAATTGCTATGTTTAATAGTGCAGACAGTGGTGGTTTCTGACATGAGCAATATGGGCATCCGCCCAGGGCGTTATCTTTTAGGGTTGGCATGAGACTTCCATGGATTGTAGCACAGAGCAAAGTAGAACAAAGAGTTTGAATTGATAATATTGGTTAAATTGATTTGTTTTTATGGGAATGTGGATCTTTCAGACCAATTTGATTAGCACTTTGCTAATATTTCACATTTTATAGTCATGTGGCGGCTGGTCTGGTCTCTGCTTAGATGGTCTTGACTATAACACTATGTAAGCTATTTAAAGGGCCGTTTCATTTAACTAAAAGAAATTCATAATACTAATGGTCAGATATTGACTTAGCAAGCAGAGTTAATAGAGATGGTTCAGTTTAAATATTTAGTACTTTACTGTAAGTTACAGTGTGGGACCATTATTTGATAAGCGCCATCATTCTGTGTCCATAAGAATAGCAAAGTATGATGTAAACCTGCACCAGCGCCTCCTACAGTCACAATGTGCAGTGGTCCAGAATATGGTGTAACGTCCCCTGTTGGTGAGAAGCGAATCTTGAAGGGGAGTTAACGTCAGCTAGCCAGACTGCATATTTCCAAATGTTGGCACATTTGACGGCACTAAAGTTTAATTCCTGGTAAAAACTATTAACCACATGCAGACATTGTTTATTCTAAATAAGGTAAATAACAATCTCTCTGAAAGACGATGGAAGAGATTTCATTTGTAATGTTTGCTGAGATATCTTTACATTTTCCCCTCCTGGGGGTTTCTGTGGGCTCTAGTGTCCCTTATAAGAAAGAAGGCTGACAGGAATGTAGTAAGGAAAGACATGCGGCAAATATCGTCTGGTCCGGAAATCAAACCCGTGACGGCTGTGTGGAGGATTGAAGGCCTCCAAACGTGGGTTGCGCTACCACAGCACGCCCCCTGCTGAAGAATATTTTCATTTTAGTTTTTAATTAAAGGGTTCATTGTGTGACGTCACATTTTGACTTTTTTTCCAGATTTCCCACAATGCAGTGTGTGCAAAGAGGAGGAGGATCTAAATGAGATAAGAAACACGGAGAGAAACTTCACTTTAGATCAAGATCATCCAGAACCTCTGCAGATAAAACTGGAACAAGAGGAACCAGAACTTCTGCAGATGAAACTGGAAAAAGAGGAACCAGAACCGCTGCAGATGAAACTGGATCAAGAGAAACCAGAACCTCTGCAGATAAAACTGGAAAAAGAGGAACCAGAACCTCTGCAGATGAAACAGGAACAAGAGGAACCAGAACTTCTGCAGATGAAACAGGAACAAGAGGAACCAGAACCTCTGCAGATGAAACAGGAACAAGAGGAACCAGAACCTCTGCAGATCAAAGAGGAAGAGGAGCAACTTTCCATCAGTCAGGATGAAGAGAATCTTGTGATGAAACAGGAAACTGATGACATTTTGAACAAACAGCAGAAAAACTCAACAGAGACTTCAGAACAAGAAACGAACATGAAAGCTCAACCAGACCAAAATCTATATTCTTGTCAAATTTGTGATAAAACCTTTTCTCAAAATAGTTCCTTGATGAATCACAAGAAAACTCACATGGCTAAGAAACCTTTCCAATGTTCCACCTGTGGAAAATGTTACCCTAAAGAGAGTCGTTTAATTGATCACATGAGAATTCATACAGGTGAAAAACCGTTTACTTGTCCAGCTTGTGGAAAAGGTTTCCGTCTAAACGACTCTTTAAACAGACACAAGAGAATTTTCTTTGGTGAGAAATCTTACACATGCACAATCTGTGGAAAAAATGTTGTGTCTAAATGTCAGTTACTTACTCATATGGCGATTCATACAGGTGAGAAACCTTTTTCCTGTGAGACTTGTGGAAAAAGTTTCCGGAGGAAATATAAGTTAGTTAATCACATCAGAATTCACACGGGTGAGAAACCTTTCTCATGTGAGACCTGTGGAAGAAGTTTCACTCATAAAAAAAGTTTAACTGTTCACATGAGATCTCACACAGGTGAGAAACCTTTCTCATGTGGGATTTGTGGAAAAGTTTTCACTCACAAACAGAGCTTAACTTCTCACATGAGAATTCACACTGGTGAGAAGCCATTCTCATGTGAGGCCTGTGGAAAATGTTTTCCTCATAAAAAAAGTTTAACTGTTCACATGAGATCTCACACAGGTGAGAAACCTTTCTCATGTGGGATTTGTGGAAAAGGTTTCACTCACAAACACAACTTAACTTCTCACAACAGAATTCACACTAGTGAGAAGCCATTCTCATGTGAGGCCTGTGGAAAATGTTTCCCTCATAAAAAAAGGTTAACTGTTCACATGAGATCTCACACAGGTGAGAAACCTTTCTCATGTGGGATTTGTGGAAAAAGTTTCACTCAAAAACAGTGCTTAACATCTCACAACAGAATTCACACAGGTGAGAAGTAGCTGCGCATTGATTTATCAGCTGGCTGATTAATAAATGTTGATTTCCTTAATTTTGGGACATTGGTGAGCAGCAGATACATGCATGTGAAGCTGATCTGATTCCTCGATGTTATTGACCTCAGCCACTGTTCTGTTCTCCGCTGTGAGGTTTGACTATTAGACCAGCTCACCATGTCATGTCTGCACCCTTAGTGAAAAGCGAGGAAAATGTTTTGTGTATAGATCCAGTTTAAGTCATCACATGAAGATTCACACGGGTTGGAAGCTTTTATTTTGTGGATTCAGTAGAAAAAGGTTCACTCTAAACAAATGTAACTGTTCAAATGAGAACTCGCACAGGTTTGATGGCACAATGTGAACCTCAAGATTCTCAGTAAGTTGCTGTTTGGAAGTGGAGTAATTGCAACCGACTTAAATTCTTAAATGTAGCAGGTTTTGCTTACAAAGCATTTTAATCTAGATATTTAGCTGAAATTCTTAAAAATTTTATTCTGCCAGTTTTATATTTCCATTTTATTGAATGAGACTGAGGGAGAGATTGTCTAACAAACAATGAGTTTGAATGCTTTGAGATTAAGACTTCTGAAATTTTGGAGTCTTTATTGTGTTTTTATCCTTTGTACATATTTTTATTTTAATGATTTGGAGAAATGGATGCATTTCTTTGACATGGTTTTAAATAAATTTTCTGCTTACAAAATGGTTTGACGATGTGGATTGAATTTCAGATAAAAAAAATCATTTAAACTTTTTCTATAATTTTAGATGATAAAGTATCATAATGATGGTCTTTTTCTATTTTTCTGTTTAGTCAAAGACTGTGACAGAATCGATTTACATAAACATAGAGACTGAAATAAAACCTGTTTGAAACAAAAAGTAAATCAGGAAAACCTTCATATATAAACAGTTAACTTCTCACATGTCATTAATTTGATTTCAGCACCTCTGAGATCTAGAATTATAAGGCTGAGATATCAAGGTAAACAAAGAGAACCCAGTAGCTGCTGGTAGGGGCCCTCCAGACATTATTACAAAATATAAATAGAAACTGGTTTTATAACTTCAACATCAGACCTATGTTTTTATTCACAAGTGTACGTTAGAAAAAAATTAATTATTGCCCAAAAGTTGACCGTTAGAGGTCACAGTTCAGCCCCGCTCTTCCTCGCCACGGACCCGGTGTCTGAACAACGTGGAGGCAGAAGGACTGGGAATCCTCATAATTAGACCAAGGGCAGCCAGACTCATTAGTTTTGCTAGGTGTTATATTTAGATGCACAAGAAGGCCTCCTGACACAAAAGACTCAAGTAGAAAACAAAAATAAACTCAAAAAGGGCTCTGGGGGCATCAAGGGTAAAAGGGGCAGGGCTCAAGCCCTCTCCAGACCCCCTCTGCATGTGCCTGCATATGAATGCTTGTCTTTCTAAGTTACCATCCAATAAAATATCTGAAAATACAATTTAAACGATGTTAGAAAAATGGCTCTGCAAACTCCGGCATTATTACTTCCTGCACCTCCTGGTTTTAGCTGTAGATTGTTGATCCACTTTTCTCTTTGTTAGGT
Source organism: Poeciliopsis prolifica (assembly GCF_027474105.1). Classification (NCBI taxonomy): domain Eukaryota; kingdom Metazoa; phylum Chordata; class Actinopteri; order Cyprinodontiformes; family Poeciliidae; genus Poeciliopsis; species Poeciliopsis prolifica. The sequence goes on from NW_026562549.1 coordinate 199,303, forward strand.
GAGTTTTTTCTAAATTAACTTCCTTGTGACCGACTACCTTCAAAACACAAAGATAAAGTTTTTCTTTCTCTCTTTTAGAATGGTTGGAACAACCACACATGGCACAGACTTAAGACATTTTGATGTTTAAGTCAAAATGCCTAAATGTGCTGCATTTACTTTCTGACCCCCACCTCCATGGTAAGGCATCGGTGCTACATCATCTGAAACCCAGCAAGTTATGGGAAAAAAGAATAATACACTGCCTTAAAATGTAAAATACTTTATTTCAAGTCATACATGTAAAAGTCAACAATGTAAAAGCTGAACTCAATAACTACATGACACAGAACTGCAAGACACCTGAAATCCACAGAAATTAAACCTTCCTGAAGACATTCCCCTCTTTAACTTCAGTATCTAATGGGACACTGATGGGAACCTTAAGTACAAATGTGACTGAAATAAAACAAAAAAAAAACAAAAAACTGATTTTAGAAAAACAAAGCTGGTAGACAAAAATGGACCTCAAGTCTATCTTAGTACAAGACATTCAGAGCATCGACTTGGCTTTGGATGAATGGATATTTTTGTGCAGAATTGGCATGGATTTAATTTATAAGTAAAGGTAAGATGGGAAAAAACATGTTTTTGTTTAGTTTTTTAATGAAATGTGCATTTTGTGGGCCACAGTCTGTATGTCTAAAGAATTCAGTAAAGTAGAAATGTTAGCTAATCTACCACAGCAATAATTTATTAATAAAACACTAAGACTAAAACAAACTACTGCAAAAAACTCAATGTTCTGTTCTGTGACCAAAATTCTTTATTTTTTTATGTTAAATCCTAAAACATGGCATTGTTATCAGTTGCTATTGCAACGAGTCTGCATGTAGCTTGGGTGATGCAGAGTGAGAAAGTGGTTTAGGTTTCTCCCTTTGCTGTGGATCATAACACGAAACAATACCTACATTTCTAAGTTTCACCTGGTTACTACAGCTATGGATGACGTGTAAAAGAACGGTCTTTCTGCCCTCCAGCGTTGTATGCATGAGCAAAATTTCTGAGTAACCAATAACATACATGGTGTCTGTATTTATACATCGTAAAGCCTCACCGCACGTCACTGTTTCACACCATATGAATCTTTATGTGTTTAAGTAATTGTTGTTTCATCCTGAAACTCTTTCCACAGGTCCCACATGAGAAAGGCTTCTCACCTGTATGAATTCTCATATGCCTAGTTAAATTCAGTTTTTCTCTGTAAGTCTTTCCACAGGTTGAACAAGTGAAAGGTTTTACTCCTGTGTGAATTCTCATGTGTCTCTTCAAGTTACTGTTTAGAGAAAAGGTTCTATCAGAAATTTTACAAGAATATATTTTTTGCCCTTTCTGAGTTTTCTTCTGTGGTTTTTGTTTCTCAGCATCAGTTCTGTCTTTCTGCTGTTTGGTTTTCTCATATCTCTCCTTTGGTTTATGTTCTTCCTTTCTCTTTTTTCCTGGGTCTTCAGAATTGCTTCCTTCCTGATCCTGGTTCTCAGTTTCTGCAGAGCCATGAGAGATGAGTTGGTTCCTCTGTGGTTTTGTGTCATTGAGAATCTCCTCTTCTTCACACACACAACATTGTGGAAGATCTGGGAAATAGACAAAAAAAAAAGTTTTTTAAATGTCAATCAAACAAGAAATCCACTTTGATGCCTTAATGTATCGAAACAGGATTTTCTTAGGTTATTCGAAAATTACAATCTTACAAGAATGAACATTAACTCAACTAAGAAGTTAACGTTCTATGTTCTAGAACATTGGATGTTCTAGAATGGAACTATGATCAGAACTAGTTTCATTCTGGTCATAGCTCCATTCTAATGACCAGACTGGAACTAGACTTGAGTCAAAATATGATATTAAGAATCTCCAGGTGAGCAAATAAGATGGCAATCGCTTAATCTAGTAGCTTCCTGACAAATATTACATAAAATCTTCTTCCTCCATGTAGAGAGAGGAAGAAGACGCCTACATGGAGGAGGAGTCAGATGTTCAGGTCACCTGACTTTTGGACGTGTACCCTGACCACACACACGGTGTCGCAATCCGACTGGGAGATTGTGGACCAACGCTGGTGGTGATGCAGGCAGTGTGCCTGTAATGGGCGCAGGGGAAGTGCACCCATTATATGTCACCAGATATATATCACATTAAAGAGTGACATAAAATGCCTAAAGGGAAACCATAAAGTAATTTTTAATCTCACCCGCTGATATTGTCAGACATTGCTCCGCTCACACACTCAACACAAACGTTCAAAAGCACAACTAAATCTCAGCCTTTACTTTCCTGGGATTCACAGCAGAATTGGTAGCAGTGGGTGATTGTTGTTAATCGCACACATGCAGAAAATAATGGCAAAATGAACCAATGGAAATATTTGACATGAATATTGGACAATTTGGAAGATTAAATATGAAAGGTGAAAATGTACAATGATAAAATTATTTAACGAGTTTATTTAAGACACAATTTAGTTAATAAGTCATTTACTAAGTTTACATTATGAAAATGGAAACTTAGCAGCCAGACAAGACAGTTACTAAATATGCTTTTGATTGTTGTGATCATTATTATCACCTGGTTGCAGTTCCTGTCGTGTCACCATAAAATAATTCCCCAATGAAAGTGGAGGGCGGGGCTTTGGGCGGGTCTAACACTGACCTTCTTTAACTTAAATTTGAGCCGTTATTCTGTCAGAATAGCTGACATGCATTGAAGAAGAAGAAGAAGAAGAAGAAGAAGAAGAAGAAGAAGAAGAATAGCATTTATTGTCATTGAACAGGATTCAACGAAATTTCTATTGCAACTCCCGTGCAAAAAGTCAAAATATACAATATTAAATAAACAACACACAATAATAATAATATATACAACTAAAATTAACTAAAGGCACTCAACCACACCAAAGAAGAAGCAGCAGGTCCAATTATGGTAAAGTGCAGATGATGTGACAGTGCAAGTGCAATGGCTGTGTGTGGGGTGGGGGTATGTGAGGTTATGATATGTGTGGGAGGGGGCGGCAGGGAGTAATGGCTCTGACGGCTGTGGGGAAGAAACTGTTTCTCAGTCTGTTTGTTGTAGTCTGTATATTCCTGAACCGCTTGCCTGATGGCAGCGGCACAAACAGTCTGTGGCCCGGGTGGCTGGAATCCATGGCTATGGATCCAGCTCTCTTCTTGACCCGGCCTATGTAAATAGAGTCCAGGTCCGGGAGGGGGCATCCCACAATGCCTTGTGCTGTTCTCACCACCCGTGTCAGTTGTTTCCTCTCCAGTGCTGTGCAGCCACCATACCACACAGTCACGTTGAGGCAGAGGACGCTCTCGATCGTCGCCCTGTAAAAGTTCAGGAGCAGCCGTGAGGAAAGTCCAGCCCGTCTCAGTTTCCTGAGGAAGAAGAGCCTTTGTTGTGCTTTCTTCACCAGGTGGGAGGTGTTTGTATTCCAGGAGAGGTCAGACGTGATGTGGAGGCCCAGGAACTTGATGTTGTCCACACGCTCCACCTCTTCTCCATCTATGAGAAGGGGAGAGTGACCCGTCCTCCTGGACCTTCTGTAGTCCACAATGACCTCCTTGGTCTTCCCTGTGTTCAGTACCAAGTTATTGGCTGAACACCACTGAGTGAGTTGCTGAATCTCCTCTCTGTAGTGGGTCTTGTTGTTGTCTGAAATGAGACCCACTACTGTTGTGTCGTCCGCGAACTTGACGACTGTGTTGGTGGGGTGGATGGCAACGCAGTCGTGTGTAAACAGGGTGAAGAGAGCTGGGCTGAGAACACAGCCCTGTGGCGTGCCTGTGTTGAGGACCAGTGGGGACGATGTTGAGCCACCTATTCTCACCACCTGAGGCCTGTTGGTGAGGAAGTCTCTGATCCAGTGGCACAGTGAAGCAGGCAGCCCCACCTTGAGTAGCTTCAGCACCAGCTTGTCTGGGATGACGGTGTTAAATGCTGAGCTGAAGTCTACAAATAGCATCCTGACGTAGGTGTTGGGATGCTGCAGATGGGTCAGGGCTGTGTGCAGAGTGATGGAGACAGCATCCTCTGTTGACCGGTTCGCTCTGTAGGCGAACTGGAGGCTGTCCAGGTCTGCAGGGATGAAGTGTCTGATGTACCTCAGAAGAATCCTGTCAAAGCACTTCATGATCACCGGGGTCAGAGCGATGGACCGTAATCGTTCAGGCTGGTGATGGTCGTCTTCTTCGGTACAGGGATGATGGGGAAGACTTGAGACACTCAGGAACCATGGTGAACTGTAGGGACAGATTGAAAATGTCCAGAAACACTCCTGCCAGCTGGTCGGCGCACGTTTTCAGCGTCTGGCCTGACACCTTGTCCGGTCCTGTAGCTTTGCGGGTGTTGATCCTCCTCAGGGTGGACGTCACCTGGTGCTGCTGCAGGACGAGAGGCTGGTACTGCTCTTCCAGTCGGGGTAGATGTACAGCTTCTCTGCTGCCCACTGTGTCAAAGCGGGCAAAGAAGCTGTTTAAGGTGTCAGGCAGGGTGGGGTCGCGGCTGGTCAGCTGAGTGCTGTGTTTGTAGTCCGTCATGGTCCTGATGCCTCTCCACATGCTTCGGGGGTTGTTGTTGATGAAGTGTTCCTCAATCCGCTGTTTGTACTGGAGCTTGGCCTGCTTAATTCCTTTTTTCAGTTCCGACCGGGCCCTGCTATAAGCCAACCTGTCTCCAGATCTGTAGGCAGCATCCCGGGCTTTCAGCAGGGCCCGTACTGTGCTGTCCAGCCATGGTTTCTGGTTTGGAAACACTTTTATGGTCTTAACCGGGAGGACAGCATCGGTGCAGAACTGAATATAGGACAGAACGGACGATGAGTATTCCTCCAAGTCTGCTCCGTCCCTGAACACACTCCAGTCTGTGTGCTCAAAGCAGTCCTGAAGTGCAGAGGAGGCCTCCTCAGTCCAGACCTGAACTATTCTGGTGGTCGGCTTAGTTCTGCAGGCCAGAGGCTTGTAGACAGGAATCAGCTCCACTGAGATGTGGTCAGACATGCCCAGATGTGGACCTGCTACAGCCTTGTAGGCTCCGGGGGTATTGCAGTAAACCTGATCCAAAGTGTTATTGTCTCTGGTGGGAAAGTTTATGAACTTGTGGAATTTGGGAAACACAGCCTTCAGTTCCACGTGGTTAAAGTCCCCCCACAATCATGGCCGCCTCCGGGTTGGAGTTCATCTGCCCGCTGATCAGGCAGTATAGCTCCTCTAATGCTAACTTAGCATTAGCCCGCGGTGGTATGTAGACGGCCACGATCACAATGGACGAGAGTTCTCTCACCAACTTGAAGGGTCTGCATTTCACCGCCAGATATTCCAAGTCAGGAGAGCAGAATGTGCCGACAGAGTGTGTGGCTGTACACCAGGCATTGTGTACATACAATGCCAAACCTCCGCCTCTGCTCTTACCCGAAGCTGCCGTCCGATCCGCCCGGAACAGAGCGCGCCCCGTTATCTCCACCGCTGAGTCTGGATGTTTTCATCCAGCCAGGTCTCTGTGACAACAGTCACACAGCTGTCCATCCGGCGAGAGATAATTCGGAGTCGCACCTCGTCGATTTTGTGACGAGGGACCTGGCGTTGGCGAGGAAGAGGCTGGGGAGGGCCGGTCTGTGAGGGTTAGCTTGTAGCCTTGCACGCACGCCGGCTCTCTTGCCCCTCTTTTGTTTGCGCTGCCTCCTCCGTCGCCTTCGCAGCAGGGGGGGAATGATCATAGTCCCAGGTGTTCGAAGCAGCTCTGGAGGAATAAAGTCCAGCTTGGTGGGTGTGTGAAGTCCAAACTGTGCCCCTATGTTCCACAGTTCTGATCTGCTATAAGTTGTCAAGGCTTCCAGTAGTGTGTTGAGCGAAGACATCAATAAAAACAGGCTAACAAAAACGAAAACACGGGAGCTCCGAGCCGCTGCGTCTACACGCGCCGCCATCTTAACTTCATACTTATCTGAAATATTTTATAAAAATAGAAAATATATATGTGACTTTCACAGAATCAGGATTTTATTAGTTATTGCAAGAAGAACAAAACATCATCAGTGTTTTCTCCAGACTGATCTATTGTAACTAAACCACAGGTGTCAAACTCCAGTCCTCAAGGTGACCTGCAGTGTTTAGATGAGCCACAGGTACAAAACACTGCAATGAAATCACCATAATTACCTCCTCCTTGTGTGGATCAGATCTGCAGAGCCTTAATGACCTAATTACTCTATTCAGGTGGTGCAGCAGAGGCTCAGCTAAAGGTTTCAGGGCATCAGCCCTCCAGGACTTTAAAAGAAGAGACTCAGCAGAAAATTTAAAGCCAAACTAATAATCACTTCCAGGTTCTTCAGCACAGCAACAGTGAAACACGTGAAAAAAAAAAACAGAGCAAATGTCTGGCTTTACTTTTCCTCTTGAAGACTGTTTTGTAGTTTAGTTAAATATTTCTGTGTTTTCAGTGAAAATGTCTTCAGTTCAGCCTCAGAGAGTTTATCAAGCAGCAGGAAACTCCTGCTGAAGAAACATTCACAGAGTGGAAAGAAATCAACGTTAAGATGGAGGAAGAGATGGACGATCAGCGCAGACTGATGGATTTTACCCGGATACCCAAGATCATCTTGCACCGGATAGGTACGAAACAGCTGCAGTAGCTGTCATTATTTTAATTGATTGTATACATTGATATTAATTTATTTGGTGAATCAATAAAACCAGAGCACACAGAGCATGCTCATTGCTCTGTGATAGTTCTGTGCTGCCTGGCTTCATGCAGCAGGAGAAAAAGTGAGAACTGTCACAGTGTTTGGTTATTTCTGCTTGTTGCTCCTTGGTCTGTGTTCATGATGGAGCGTTGTTTACAACTAGTGCATTGCCTTAATTGCTATGTTTAATAGTGCAGACAATGGTGGTTTCTGACATGAGAAATATGGGCAACCGCTCAGGGCGTTAACTTTTAGGGTTGGCATGAGACTTCCATGGATTGTAGCACAGAGCAAAGTAGAACAAAGAGTTTGAATTGATAATATTGGTTAAATTGATTTGCTTTTATGGGAATGTGGATCTTTCAGACCAATTTGATTAGCACTTTTGCTAATATTTCACATTTTATAGTCATGTGGCGGCTGGTCTGGTCTTTGCTTAGGTGGTCTTGACTATAACACTATGTAAAGCTATTTAAAGGGCCGGTTCATTTAACTAAAAAGAAATGTCATAATACTAATGGTCAGATATTGACTTAGCAAGCAGAGTTAATAGAGACGGTTCAGTTTAAATATTTAGTACTTTACTGTAAGTTACAGTGTGGGACCATTAGTTGATAAGCGCCATCATATCTGTGTCCATAAGAATAGCAAAGTATGATGTAAACCTGCAACAGCGCCTCCTACAGTCACAATGTGCAGTGGTCACAGAATATGGTGTAACGTCCCTGTTGGCGAGAAGCGAATCTTGAAGGGGAGTTAACGTCAGCTAGCCAGACTGCATATTTCCAAATGTTGGCACATTTGACGGCACTAAAGTTTAATTGCTGGTAAAATTATTAACCACATGCAGACATTGTTTATTCTAAATAAGGTAAATAACAATCTCTCTGAAAGACGATGGAAGAGATTTCATTTTATAATGTTTGCTGAGAATATCTTTACATTTTCCCCTGGGGGTTTCTGTGGGATCTAGTGTCCCTTATAGGAAAGAAGGCTGACAGGAATGTAGTAAGGAAAGACATGCGGCAAATATCGTCTGGTCCGGAAATCAAACCCGGAACGGCCGTGTGGAGGATTGAAGGCCTCCAAACGTGGGTTACGCTACTACAGCACGCCCCCTGATGAAGAATATTTTCATTTCAGTTTTTGTTAAACTGAAGAGTTCATTGTGTGACCCACATTTTGACTTTTTTGTCCAGATCTCCCACAATGCAGTGTGTGCAAAGAGGAGGAGGATCTAAATGAGCTCAGAAACCCAGAGAGAAACTTCACTTCAGATCAAGATCATCCAGAACCTCTGCAGATAAAACTGGAACAAGAGGAACCAGAACCTCTACAGATGAAACTGGATCAAGAGGAACCAGAACCTCTACAGATAAAACTGGATCAAGAGGAACCAGAACCTCTGCAGATAAAAACTGGATCAAGAGGAACCAGAACCTCTACAGATAAAACTGGAACAAGAGGAACCAGAACCTCTGCAGATCAAAGAGGAAGAGGAGCAACTTTGCATTAGTCAGGATGAAGATCATCTTGTGATGAAACAGGAAACTGATGACATTTTGAACAAACAGCAGAAAAACTCAACAGAGACTTCAGAACAAGAAACGCACATGAAAGCTCAACCAGACCAAAATCTATATTCTTGTCAAATTTGTGATAAAACCTTTTCTAGAAATAATTCTTTGATGAATCACATGAAAACTCACACGGCTAAGAAACATTTCAAATGTTCCACCTGTGGAAAACGTTACCCTAAAGAGAGTCGTTTAAATGATCACATGAGAATTCATACAGGTGAAAAACCGTTCACTTGTCCAGCTTGTGGAAAATGTTTCCGTCTAAACACCTTTTTAAACAGACACAAGAAAATTTTCTTTGTTGAGAAATCTTACACATGCCCAATCTGTGGAAAAAATGTTGTGTCTAAATGTCAGTTACTTGCTCATATGACGATTCATACAGGTGAGAAACGTTTCTCTTGTGAAACTTGTGGAAAATGTTTCAGAAGAAATCTAAGTTAGTTAATCACATCAGAGTTCACACCGGTGAGAAACCTTTCTCATGTGAGACCTGTGGAAAAGGTTTCACTCAAAAAAACAACTTAACTTCTCTCACAACAGAATTCACACAGGTGAGAAGCCATTCTCATGTGAGGCCTGTGGAAAATGTTTCCCTCATAAAAAAAAGTTTAACGGATCACATGAGATCTCACACAGGTGAGAAACCTTTCTCATGTGGGATTTGTGGAAAAGGTTTCACTCACAAACATAGATTAACTTCTCACATCAGAATTCACACTGGTGAGAAGCCATTCTCATGTGAAGCATGTGGAAAATGTTTCCTTCATAAAAAAAGTTTAACTGTTCACATGAGATTTCACACGGGTGAGAAGGTTATCACTTGTGGCAATTGTGGAAGAAATTGTTTGACTAGATCTCAATTAGTTCATCACATGAGATCTCACACAGGTGAGAAAACCTTTCTCATGTGGGATCTGTGGAAAAAGTTTTACTCAAAAACACAACTTAATTTCTCACAACAGAATTCACACAGGTGAGAAGCCATTCTCATGTGAGGCCTGTGGAAAATGTTTCCCTCATAAAAAAAGTTTAACTGTTCACATGAGATCTCACACAGGTGAGAAACCTTTCTCATGTGGGATCTGTGGAAAAAGTTTTACTCAAAAACACAACTTAATTTCTCACAACAGAATTCACACAGGTGAGAAGCCATTCTCATGTGAGGCCTGTGGAAAATGTTTCCCTCATAAAAAAAGTTTAACGGATCACATGAGATCTCACACAGGTGAGAAACCTTTCTCATGTGGGATTTGTGGAAAAGGTTTCACTCACAAACATAGATTAAACTTCTCACATCAGAATTCACACTGGTGAGAAGCCATTCTCATGTGAAGCATGTGGAAATGTTTCCTTCATAAAAAAGTTTAACTGTTCACATGAGATTTCACATGGGTGAGAAGGTTATCACTTGTGGCAATTGTGGAAGAAATTGTTTGACTAGATCTCAATTAGTTCATCACATGAGATCTCACACAGGTGAGAAACCTTTCTCATGTGGGATCTGTGGAAAAAGTTTTACTCAAAAACACAACTTAATTTTCACAACAGAATTCACACAGGTGAGAAACCTTTCTCATGTGGGATTGTGTGGAAAAAGTTTCACTCAAAACAGCACTTAACTTCTCACAACAGAATTCACACAGGTGAGAAGTAGCTGCGCATTGATGTATCAGCTGGCTGATTAATAAATGTTGATTTCCTTAATTTTGGGACATTGGTGAGCAGCAGATACATGCATGTGAAGCTGATCTGATTCCTCAATGTTATTGACCTCAGCCACTGTTCTGTTCTCCGCTGTGAGGTTTGACTATTAGACCAGCTCACCATGTCATGTCTGCACCCTTAGTGAAAAGTGAGGAAAATGTTTTGTGTATAGATCCAGTTTAAGTCATCACATGAAGATTCACACGGGTTGGAAGCTTTTATTTTGTAGATTCGGTAGAAAAAGTTCACTCAAAACAAATGTAACTGTTCACATGAGAACTTGCACAGGTTTGATGGCACATGTGAACCTCAAGATTCTCAGTAAGTTGCTGTTTGGAAGTGGAGTAATTGCAACCGACTTAAATTCTTAAATGTAGCAGGTTTTGCTTACAAAGCATTTTAATCTGGATATTTAGCTGAAATTCTAAAAAATTAATTTTATTCTGCCAGTTTATATTTCCATTTTATTGAATGAGACTGAGGGAGAGATTGTCTAACAAACAATGAGTTTGAATGCTTTGAGATTTAGATTTTGGAGTCTTTATTGTGTTTTTATCCTTTGTACATATTTTTATTTTAATGATTTGGAGAAACGGATGCATTTCTTTGACATGGTTTTAAATAAATTTTCTGCTTACAAAATTATTGACGATGTGGATTGAATTTCAGATAGAAAAATCATTGAAACTTTATCTATAATTTTAGATGATAAAGTATAATAATGATGGTCTTTTTCTATTTTTCTGTTAGTCAAAGACTGTGACAGAATCGATTACATAAACATAGAGACTGAAATAAAACCTGTTTGAAACAAAAAGTAAATCAGGAAAACCTTCATATATAAACAGTTAACTTCTCACATGTATTAATTTGATTTCAGCACCTCTGAGATCTAGAATTATAAGGCTGAGATATCAAGGTAAACAAAGAGAACCCAGTAGCTGCTGGTAGGGGCCCTCCAGACATTATTACAAAATATAAATAGAAACTGGTTTTATAACTTCAAACATCAGACCTACGTTTTTATTCACAAGTGTACGTTAGAAAAATTAATTATTGCCCAAAAATTGACCGTTAGAGGTCACAGTTCAGCCCGCTCTTCCTCGCCACGGAACCCGGTGTCTGAACAACGTGGAGGCAGAAGGACTGGGAATCTCTCATAATTAGACCAAGGGCAGCCAGACTCATTAGTTTTGCTAGTGTTATATTTAGAGGCACAAGAAGGCCTCCTGACACAAAAAGACTCAAGTTGAAAACAAAAATAAACTCAAAAAGGGCTCTGGGGGCATCAAGGGTAAAAGGGGCAGGGCTCAAGCCCTCTCCAGACCCCCTCTGCATGTGCCTGCATATGAATGCTTGTCTTTCTAAGTTACCATCCAATAAAATATCTGAAAATACAATTTAAACGATGTTAGAAAAATGGCTCTGCAAACTCCGGCATTATTACTTCCTGCACCTCCTGGTTTTAGCTGTAGATTGTTGATCCACTTTTTCTCTTTGTTAGGTGAGTTTTCTAAATTAACTTCCTTGTGACCGACTACCTTCAAAACACAAAGATAAAGTTTTTCTTTCTCTCTTTTAGAATGGTTGGAACAACCACACATGGCACAGACTTAAGACATTTTGATGTTTAAGTCAAAATGCCTAAATGTGCTGCATTTACTTTCTGACCCCACCTCCATGGTAAGGCGTCGGTGCTACATCATCTGAAACCCAGCAATTTATGGGAAAAAAGAATAATACACTGCTTTAAAATGTAAAATACTTTATTTCAAGTCATACATGTAAAAGTCAACAAGTAAAAGCTGAACTCAATAACTACATGACACAGAACTGCAAGAACACCTGAAATCCACAGAAATTAAAGCTTCCTGAAGACATTCCCTCTTTAACTTCAGATCTAATGGGACACTGATGGGAACCTTAAGTACAAATGTGACTGAGAAATAAAACAAAAAACTGATTTTAGAAAAACAAAGCTGGTAGACAAAAATGGACCTCAAGTCTAATTTAGTTACAAGACATTCAGAGCATCGACTTGGCTTTGGATGAATGAATTTTTTGTGCAGAATTGTTATGGATTTAATTTATAAGTAAAGGTAGATGGGAAAAAACATGTTTTTGTTTAGTTTTTTTTAAAGAAATGTGCATTTTGTGGGCCACAGTCTGTATGTCTAAAGAATTCAGTAAAGTAGAAATGTTAGCTAATCTACCACAGCAATGATTTATTAATAAAACACTAAGACTAAAACAAACTACTGCAAAAAACTCAATGTTCTGTTCTGTGACCAAAATTCTTTCTTTTTTATGTTAAATCCTAAAACATGGCATTGTTATCAGTTGCTATTGCAACGAGTCTGCATGTAGCTTGGGTGATGCAGAGTGAGAAAGTGGTTTAGGTTCTCCCTTTGCTGTGGATCATAACACGAAACAATACCTACATTTCTAAGTTTCACCTGGTTACTACAGCTATGATGACGTGTAAAGAACGGTCTTTCTGCCCTCCAGCGTTGTATGCATGAGCAAAATTTCTGAGTAACCAATAACATACATGGTGTCTGTATTTATACATCGTAAAGCCTCACCACACGTCACTGTTTTGCATCCATATGAATCTTTATGTGTTTAAGTAATTGTTGTTTCATCCTGAAACTCTTTCCACAGGTCCCACATGAGAAAGGCTTCTCACTTATATGAATTCTCATATGCCGAGTTAAAGTCCCTCTGACACTGAAACTCTTTCCACAGGTCTCACACCAGAAAGGCCTCTCACCTGTGTGACTTCTCATATGCCGAGTTAAAGTAACTCTGTCACTGAAACTCTTTCCACAGGTTGAACAAATGAAAGGCTTCTCACCTGTGTGAATTCTCATATGCCTAGTTAAAGTCGTTTTTTGTCTGTAACTCTTTCACAAGTCCCACATGAGAAAGGCTTCTCACCTGTATGAATTCTCATATGCGCAGTTAAATTCGCTTTTACACTGAAACTCTTTCCACAGGTTGAACAATGAAAGGCTTCTCACCTGTGTGAATTCTCATATGCCTAGTTAAAGTCGTTTTTTGTCTGTAACTCTTTCCACAAGTCCCACATGAGAAAGGCTTCTCACTGTATGAATTCTCATATGCCGCAGTTAAATTCGCTTTACACTGAAACTCTTTCCACAGGTTGAACAAGTGAAAGCTTCTCACCTGTGTGAATTCTCATATGTTTGAGTTAAGTCCCTCTTTCATTGAAACTCTTCCACAGGTTGAACAAGTGAAAGGTTTTACTCCTGTGTGAATTCTCATGTGTGTCTTCAAGTTACTGTTTCCAGAAAAGGTTTTATCACAAATTTTACAAGAATGTATTTTTGCCCTTTGTGAGTTTTCTTCTGCGGTTTTTGTTTTTCAGCATCAGTTTCTGTCTTTCTGCTGTTTGGTTTTCTCATATCTCTCCTTTGGTTTCTGTTCTTCCTTTCTCTTTTTTCCTGGGTCTTCAGAATTGCTTCCTTCCTGATTCTGGTTCTCAGTTTCTGCAGAGCCATGAGAGATGAGTTGGTTCCTCTGTGGTTTTGTGTCATTGAGAATCTCCTTTTCTTCACACACACAACATTGTGGAAGATCTGGGAAATAGACAAAAAAAAAAGTTTTAAATGTCAATCAAACAAGAAATCCACTTAGATGCCTTCATGTATCGAAACAGGATTTTCTTAGGTTATTCTAAAATTACAATCTTACAAGAATGAACATTAACTCAACTAAGAAGTTAATGTTCTATGTTCTAGAACATTGGATGTTCTAGAATGGAACTATGATCAACTAGTTTCATTCTGGTCATTGCTCCATTCTAATGACCAGACTGGAACTAGACTTGAGTCAAATGATATAAAGGATCTCCAGGTGAGCAAATAAGATGGCAATCGCTTAATCTAGTAGCTTCCTGACAAATATTACATAAAATCTTCTTCCTCCATGTAGAGAGAGGAAGAAGACGCCTACATGGAGGAGGAGTCAGATGTTCAGGTCACCTGACTTTTGGACATGTACCCTGACCACACACACGGTGTCGCAATCCGACTGGGAGATTGTGGACCAACGCTGGTGGTGATGCGGGCTGTGTGCCTGTAATGGGCGCAGGGGTGCACCCATTATATGTCACCAGATATATATCACATTAAAGAGTGAATAAAATGCCTAAAGGGAAACCATAAAGTAATTTTTAATCTCACCCGCTGATATTGTCAGACATTGCTCCGCTCACACACTCAACACAAACGTTCAAAAGCACAACTAAATCTCAGCCTTTACTTTCCTGGGATTCACAGCAGAATTGGTAGCAGTGGGTGATTGTTGTTAATCGCACACATGCAGAAAATAATGGCAAAATGAACCAATGAAAATATTTAGACTTAGAGAGTCTTAGACTTAGACTTGACTTTATTGATCCCTTGGAAGACTCCCTCAGGAAATTATAGTTACCAGCATGAATATTGGACAATTTGGAAGATTAAATATGAAAGGTGAAAATGTACAATGATAAAATTATTTAACGAGTTTATTTAAGACACAAGTTAGTTAATAAGTCATTTACTAAGTTTACATTATGAAAATGGAAATTTAGCAGCCAGACAAGACAATTACTAAATATGCTTTTGATTGTTGTGATCATTATTATCACCTGGTTGCAGTTCCTGTCGTGTCACCATAAAATAATTCCCCAATGAAAGTGGAGGGCGCGGCTTTGGGCGGGTCTAACACTGACCTTCTAACTTAAATTTGAGCCGTTATTCTGTCAGAATAGCTGACATGCATTGAGTACAAATGAGCATTAAGAGGCGCTGTCAGCTCAGCATATGTGACAAGATACAAGAGAAAGTCAATAAATATTTTCTAGTGATAACTGGATGGATAGTAGCGTTGCTGTAAACAAATATTTCAGTAACTGAGTAATCTATTAATTATTCTTATGATTAATCAAGTAATCGGATTAAAAACGTATATAAAATAAAATATTGGTAAATCTGCTGTAACACCAGTTTTACTATCAGATATCAATATCAATCCAGTTTTTCATATTGGAGCAATCCCTAACAGTCATTTCTTTGTAGTTTAGAAACTGACCTGTAACAATAACATCAAATAACATAACATTGGAAGATGCACATTCTAGGCTAAACAATCACAGAGAAGTTTGATAGGGGAATTAAAAAACTGTGTCGGCGATATTCAGGGTGCACAGTGGGTCAGGAGAGGAACCGCAGACCCGTCAGAACCTAAAGAACCAGACATCAGTCTCTTCATCCCTCAGTGATAGAGACTGAGAAATAATATGAATGGCAATTTACAGAACAAATCATACAAATAGGTTAATAATATTGCGAAGAGAAACCAACTCAGAGACAGTGCAATAATATTAGCCTGCATGATCTTTTCCTCTCAGGTTAGGGCTCTGCTTTGCTGCACAAGCATCAGACTTTTCCCTGCAATAAGCTTCTAGCTATTTTTTACTTATTAGCCAAGTTTAGGACCCTGAATGCAGGAAGTCAATGTAAGACAACATTGTAATGATGCCCCACATGCTACTAGCAGCATTTAGGCTAACATTAGCATTTTGGCTCATTTTAGATTATACACTAATTTTAACAAACTGAATGGAGGAAGTCCTGTTAGTCAACATGCTTGTGACTTTCCACAGGTTATTGACTATAATTCAGTTTAGCTGAGCATTGATGCTAATTGTTAGAATCAGAGCGCTGGGTCCAAACTGGGGCCACACTTTAGCAGGCCCCGGTTACATTTCTCCAGGGATTTTCTATTTTTACTTAATTTAAGCAGATTCTTTAAATATGTCTACGAACAGAACGATTATTTATCTGTAAAAACTCTCTTTAACCTGACTAATCAGTAAACCGTGAAGCTGTTTCGTACCTATCCGGTGCAAGATGATCTTGGGTATCCGGGTAAAATCCATCAGTCTGCGCTGATCGTCCATCTCTTCCTCCATCTTAACGTTGATTTCTTTCCACTCTGTGAATGTTTCTTCAGCAGGAGTTTCCTGCTGCTTGATAAACTCTCTGAGGCTGAACTGAAGACATTTTCACTGAAAACACGGAAAAAATTAGTTGAACCTCTCTTCTTCAAACAACCGTCTAACAAAGAAAAGTTAAAGCGAGCCCGCGTGCTCTGTTTTCATCTTCCCCGCCTTCTTCTTCTTCTTCTTCTTCTCTTCTTCTTTTTTTCATGGCGGTTTGGCAAGAAACTTATGATGTGAATTACCGCCATCTACTGGAATGGAGTGTGAAAGGATGCTACATAAATATTCTCCCGCACCCAAATTATTATTATTATTATTATTATTATTGTATTATTATTATTATTATAAATAAAATATTCTTTCTACCAATTTCGTTTTCTTAAGGTGATTTATTAAATAAAAAATATATTCAAAATGTTCCCCGTGTTTCACTGGAACTGTACTGAAGAAACTGAACGATTCAAAAGTTCCGCTTTAATATACCACATTTTCTTTCATATTTTAATTTATTGAGCATGATTAGATCTGTTTAATTAGAACAAAGCACGTACAGTTATTATATCGACACAGGAGGTTTTAGTTTGTAGGTTCTGATTCATTTTTAAAGTTAAACAGTATGAAGCCACATGTGGTTTAGAGTAATGTATTCAACTTGAACATTTGAAATAAAATTAAAAAAAACGTCTCACAATAGATAACTGACTTCAAACACACATTTATGAAATACAATTTTTTGTTGTTGGTCTGATTCCATGTTATTGAACATGACTGTTTAAACATACTCCTGCATATGAAATCCATGGAAATGAAATTCAGTCGCACAGACCGTAGAAAAATAGCTCTTTGTAGGTGTAGTACCAGGTTCTTGTCAGTAGGTGGCAGCATAAAGGGGCTTCTGTGTCACATTTCTGATTTAAAATGTTTTTATTATACATTGAAAGTTTAATATAAACATTTTACATATATTTTAAAAAAACGGTTAGTAAATGCGTTTAAAAAAACATAAAACTTAATAATTAATTAAAATGACTTGAAAAAAATTATACTGTGTTTCACTCGGATCAACTGAGGAACTGAATGAATAGTAATGGAAAAAAGGAAATGAATCAGAAAGATTTACTCTAATTTGCTATCACTCTTAGTTACCAAGGTAATCAATCAGTATTGTTATCATCATTGTTTTTTCCAGACTGATCTGAGCTGATCGTTCATCTCTTCCTCCATCTTAACGTTGATTCATTTCCACTCTGTGGATGTTTCTTCAGCAGGAGTCTGACTAAACCACAGGTGTCAAACTCCAGTCCTCAAGGTGACCTGCAGTGTTTAGATGAGCCACAGGTACAAAACACTGCAATGAAATCACCATAATTACCTCCTCCTTGTGTGGATCAGATCTGCAGAGCTTAATGACCTAATTACTCTATTCAGGTGGTGCAGCAGAGGCTCAGCTAAAGGTTTCAGGGCATCAGCCCTCCAGGACTTTAAAAGAAGAGACTCAGCAGAAAATTTTAAAGCCAAACTAATAATCACTTCCAGTTTCTTCAGCACAGCAACAGTGAAACACGTGAAAATAAAAACAGAGCAAATGTCTGGTTTTACTTTTCCTCTTAAAGACTGTTTGCAGTTTAGTTAAATGTTTCTGTGTTTTCAGTAAAAATGTCTTCAGTTCAGCCTCAGAGTTTATCAAGCAGCAGGAAACTCCTGCTGAAGAAACATTCACAGAGTGGAAAGAATCAACGTTAAGATGAGGAAGAGATGGACGATCAGCGCAGACTGATGGTTTTACCCGGATACCCAAGATCATCTTGCAGCGGATAGGTACGAACAGCTGCAGTAGCTGTCATATTTTAATTGATTGTATACATTGATATTAATTTAATTGGTGAATCAATAAAACCAGAGCACACAGAGCATGCTCATTGCTCTGTGATAGTTCTGTGCTGCCTGGCTTCATGCAGCAGGAGAAAAAGTGAGAACTGTCACAGTGTTTGGTTATTTCTGCTTGTTGCTCCTTGGTCTGTGTTCATGATGGAGCGTTGTTTACCACTAGTGCATTGCCTTAATTGCTATGTTTAAATATGGGAATCCTTTCCTCTTTCATCCAGTTTTCACTCTGCGCCGTTGTTTTTTATTTTTAACCAGTTATGAGGAAAAGTGGTGAAACTTTAAACTGCGACTGTCAGTTGCTCAACGGAACTCGTTGCTAGGTAACCAGAGTGTTTTTTTTAACTTTATTTCAAACAAATAACATAACATACATACAGATGTTAATTCAAACGTATAATTAAATCAAATCAAGAATAATTACAGATATTGAAGGTGTTGATTTTAAACTCTAGAAAGTTAAATAAATATATATACATTGGTAAAATAAAATATGTACTTTTTACTATATTGTACCAAAAGTTAAAGTTTTTACCAATTTCTTATTGTTAAAGTTTTTCAACAGAGCCAATATACAAACGGATTGTTCGTACTCGGCTGGAGTCCAGTTTAAAAAACCATCTTACTGGCTCCTCACCTGGGATTTTCTTTCACTGCGCCTGTTTTCTCTATTTTTCAGTCTAAACTCTTGGTTTTTTACTTTTCTCCGTCTCGTCCGGCTGCATTTCCTGCAATGAATTACTGCTTCTTTTTACTCTTGCCTTGTCTGGGTACCGCTCTCACCGCCTCACTTTGACGCCATCTTTAACGTTTCGGTTCGTTCCAGAATCGCATCAGCGAGCCGAGCTGCATTCAGTCGTAAAGTTTGTTTTTTTATTCAAACTTCAGCAGTTTTTCTTGTTGTCCTTCTGAGGTGGTGACATCAGTTTTGTGACATCACAGAATTTGATGTCACAAAGAGTGATGCACCCTTTGTGGAGAGACAATGCATCACTTCTGAATCTACGGTCATAGCTATTGCAGCAGTTGGAGAGAAAAGCACAAGGATTGTATTATTCGCGTGTTAGTACAGTTAGTACCTTTCTGATCGATTTTCAAATTTGTCCTGAGAGAAAGAGTTAAAAATGAATAAGAGCAGTAAGATGAATAAGTCTACTGATTGCAAAGACAGGAATTGCAACGAATCATAGCGAGACAGACGCAGCAGCTCAATGACATTTTTGAAACAAGTCAGCATGATGTCCATCGAGCGAAAGTCTCTGCTGAAAGCCAATGAGGAGCTGAACATCCAAGTTCTCAACGTGAAAAAAGCTGCGCTTGAAGTAGACGCTCTCCTTCGGCAGAAAGACGAAGACTTGAAAAAACAGTTGGAGGGAAATAAAACTTTAAAGGAAGATATCGCCGATCTAGAGAAGAAACAGGCCACCTTGGAGGAGAATTATACGGCCTTAAAGATCGAAAAGACTGCCTTGGAGGAGAGAAACGCAGCTTTAGAGACACAAAACACCATCTTGGAGAAGAAGAATGACGATCTGGAGAAAAAATATATTGCACTGGGTCAGAAAAAACGCAGCCTTAGAGATCGAAAAGAGAGCTTTGGAGGAGAAAAACTCTGCCTTGGAGAAAATGAAGAGCACTCTGGAGAAAAAAAGCATCGCCTTGGAGCTAAAGAACACCGCCATGGAGAAGGAAAAGACCGCTCTGGTGCAAGAAAGTACCGCGCTGGAGCAGGCAAACACTTCCCTGCAGAAGGTAAACACCGCCTTGAAGCAGAAAAGCACCGCTCTGGAGCAGAAAAGCACCTTCTTGGCTGAGAAAATCAATACCTTGGAGCAGCAAAAACGTGCCCTGGAGCAGAAAACCACTGCCTTGGCACAAATAAACACCACCTTCAAGCAAGAAAACACCACCCTGGGGCAGAAAAAACCGCTTTGGAGGAGGTTAAAATCTCTCTGGAGAAGGAAAACACCGGCCTGAAGCTGAAAAGCTTCGCTCTGGAGAAAAGAAGCGCTGCCTTGGTGAAAATGAGCACCGCCCTGCAGCTGAAAAGCTTGGCCCTGGAGCAGAAAACCATCGCCTTGGAGAATATAAACACCGCCTATGAACAGGAAAACACCGACCTGAAGCTGAGAAGTCGCGGAAATGTCTCGGAAGAGGAAAAGCACCAAAAAGACGAGGGACAGAGTAGAACAGCAGAACCGGCAGCCACCTGAAGAGGAAACCCACGAAGACAGCCAGTCGGTTTCAGACCAGCCACAGGAGCAGCGGTCAGTAATCGCACGTCTGATCGGAGGGATCTCCAATTCTATTCTGCACACATACCGAGCAGGTACTGCGAAGTACTGGGTTGAATTCTAATTAGAAAGGACTGCAGTGTCAAGGGAGCTTGACACTTAGGGGCTGATGGCAGAAGATGCTGGCAGGAGAGCTTGGGCCCGCAGGACTGCGGTGCCATGGGAACTTGAGGCCTCGAGTTCCCAGACCATCAGATTCTAATCTCCTTGTCGCCAGGTCATCAGATACTCTCCGGCTGACCTCCGGGGCTTCATGCCGAGTCTTTTTGCACGAATATTGCATGTTCTCCCCTTGCTTGTGTGGGTTCTCTCCGGGTACTCCGGCTTCCTCCCAAAGTCCAAAAGCATGACTGATAGGTTTATTGATTCCTCTAAACCCATCCTGAGGTGTGGATCTAATGTTTTGTTTACTGATGATGATCAAGTCTATCGCGATATATATTGTTGTTTAGTTGCCATGAGAGCGGGAGTTGATTCCAGATTTCAGGATCAGAGTTCAATAGATATTTCAAATGTTTAATATTTTATCAGATGTTTTTGAGATTGATTGATGTTTTTGTTATTGATGAATTATTCAGATCTTGGTGTTTTTTTATCATAATCTATCTCTCTGCCTTTGACCTTTATCTTAATGATAACAAAATACATCAATCAATCTCAAAAACATCTGATAAAATATCAGTCAAATTCAAAAATACTCTTTTGACCCCAAATTGAAATAAATGTTGAAGCTCATATCAATTCAAGTTTTTTAAAGAGTTATTTTTGTTTACATTTTGTCCATGTAAACCTATTCACACCAGTGGAGTCTAAAAAAATCAGCTTCAAAACATCAAGAAATGATGTAAAACACCACTAATGTGTATCTACATGTTTCAGTGGATCGGTGTAAAAATATCGACCTGAACAGGATAACTTATCTGCTCCTGCTGATTGGTTTAAAGGCTCACATTGATTTCCAATATCAGTCAGTGAGGCGGCGCACCTCGTTGTTTTGGTCTCAAACCGGATCCGGCTGCGTCTCTTCCATGTTTAAATTCTGCTCTGCTTATCCTGCTGCTTTTTCTCCAGCAGTTTACGCCTTAATCCTCACATCTGACTCTCACGGTGGATTTCAATCCACCGTTTTTCTCACTTTCTCCCTGATAAGGTTTGCTCAGCACTTTCACTTCAGTGCCGCTAAATAGTGAACCATTTATAGTGAAACGATACACAGACCGGCAGCTTGTGCTCATTAAATGTGTGCAGCGATACGCTCCTATTTCATAAGATCTTGTTCTGTTTAGATTTTTTGCATTTTAATTTATGCAATAAGTGAACCATTTATAGTGAAACAATACACAGATACAAAGAAGGCTGACAGGAATCTGCTAAGGAAAGACATTCAACAAATATTGTCTGGTCCGGGAATCAAACCCGTGACGGCCGTGTGGAGGATTGAAGGCCTCCAAACGTGGGTTGCGCTACCACAACACGACCCCTGATGAAGAACATTTTCATTTTAATTTTTGTTAAAGTGAAGAATTTATTGTGTGACCTCACATTTTGACTTTTTTGTCCAGATCTCCCACAATGCAGTGTGTGCAAAGAGGAGGAGGATCTAAATGAGCTCAGAAAACCCAAAGAGAAACTTCACTTCAGATCAAGATTATCCAGAACCTCTGCAGATAAAACTGGAACAAGAGGAACCAGAACCTCTGCAGATGAACTGGAACAAGAGGAACCAGAACCTCTGCAGATGAAACTAGAACAAGAGGAACCAGAACCTCTGCAGATGAAACTGGAACAAGAGGAACCAGAACCTCTGCAGATAAAACGGGAACAAGAGGAACCAGAACCTCTGCAGATGAAACTAGAACAAGAGGAACCAGAACCTCTGCAGATGAAACTGGAACAAGAGGAACCAGAACCTCTGCAGATAAAATGGGATCAAGAGGAACCAGAACCTCTGCAGATGAAACTGGAAAAAGAGGAACCAGAACCTCTGCAGATGAAACTGGATCAAGAGGAACCAGAACCTCTGCAGATCAAAGAGGAAGAGGAGCAACTTTCCATCAGTCAGGATGAAGAGCATCTTGTGATGAAACAGGAAACCGATGACATTTTGAACAAACAGCAGAAAAACTCAACAGAGACTTCAGAACAAGAAACACACATGAAAGCTCAACCAGACCAAAATCTATATTCTTGTAAAATTTGTGATGAAACCTTTTTCTCGAAATAGTTCCTTGATGAATCACAAGAAAACTCACATGGCTAAAAAACCATTCACTTGTCCAGCTTGTGGAAAACGTTTCCGTCTAAACGACTCTTTAAACAGACACAAGAGAATTCACTCGGTGAGAAACCTTACACCTGCACAACCTGTGGGAAAAGTTTTTTGTTTAAATCTCATTTACTTGCTCATATTGAGATTCATACAGGTGAGGAATCTTTCTCTTGTGAGACCTGTGGGAAAAGTTTCACTCGAAAGCAAAGTTTAACTGTTCACATGGTAACTCATACAGGTGAGAAGCCTTTCTTATGTGGGATTTGTGAAAAGGGTTTCAGTCAAAAACAACACTTAACTTCTCACATGAGAACTCACACAGGTGAGAAGCCTTTCTCATGTGGGATTTGTGAAAAAGGTTTCAGTCAAAAACAGAACTTAACTTCTCACAACAGAATTCACACAGGTGAGAAGCCTTTCTCATGTGTGATTTGTGGGAAAAGTTTCCCTTATAAAAAAAGTTTAAAACGTCACAGGAGAATTCACACAGGTGAGAAACCTTTCTCATGTGGGATTTGTGAAAAAAGTTTCACTCAAAAACAGCACTTAACTTCTCACAACAGAATTCACACTGGTGAGAAGTAGCTGTGCATTGATTTATCAGCTGGCTGATTCATAAATGTTAATTTCCTTAATTTTGGGACATTGGTGAGCAGCAGATACATGCATGTGAAACTGATCTGATTCCTCAACGTTATTGACCTCAGCCACTGTTCTGTTCTCCGCTGTGAGGTTTGACTATTAGACCAGCTCACCATGTCATGTCTGCACCCTTAGTGAAAAGTGAGGAAAATGTTTTGTGTATAGATCCAGTTTAAGTCATCACATGAAGATTCACACGGGTTGGAAGCTTTTATTTTGTAGATTCATTAGAAAAAGGTTCACTCAAAACAAATGTAACTGTTCACATGAGAACTTGCACAGGTTTGATGGCACAATGTGAACCTCAAGATTCTCAGTAAGTTTGCTGTTTGGAAGTGGAGTAATTGCAACCGACTTGGATTTTATTCTGGCAGTTTTTATTTCTATTTTATTTAATCAGACTCAGGGAGAGATTGTTTCTAAAGAAACGATGACTTTAAATGCTTTGAGATTTAGACTTCTAAAATGTTGGAAACTTTATTGTGTTTTTATTCTTTGTACTTATTTATTTTATTTCAATGATTTGGAGAAATGGATGCATTTCTTTGACATGGTTTTAATAATTTTCCTGCTTAGAAATGTATTGATGAGATGAATTGAATTTCAGATTGAAACTATTAATGTAATTTTAAAAAATAAACTACTATAATGCTGATCTTTTCTTTTTTCCTGTTTAGTAGAAAACTGTGTGAAAGACTAGATTTACATAATTATAGAGGCTGGAATAAAACCTGTTTAAAACAAAAAGTAAATCAGGAAAACCTTCATATACATAAACAGCAGCAGTCCACAGAGATCATCTCTTCCTCAACGTTGCATACATTCTAATAAAGTCGATATTCTTTTCATTCAACACTTAACAGACTGAGTTCTATATTATACTAATAAGAGATAAAACAAAATGAGCCATAATTTAACAAAGAATGAACCTAAATAATCAAAACTTTAAAATTCAAAGCAGTACAATTAATCATTTAAACAACCTTCAGTACTTAAACTGGTGAGTTAGAAGTGAAGGAGTCATGGAACATAAACTATATTTTGATCTTATATAATAGTAAAGGTCAGGGTTTATCATTCTATTTATTTAATATTCCTGCTGGAACAATGTTCTTCCTCTGTATTTTCTTTGAAGTATTTGGTGAATTACTGAGTAAATGATCATAACACCTAATTCAATATTCAGTGTCTCCTCAGACTGACAAAAGTATAACAGTTATGTGAATATTCTGGTATTTTAAAGAGAATTTCTGAAAATATTGATACCAATAAGGAGTTTGGTTTAGAGGCCAAATTTACCACAAGGGCCAATGTGATTGGTTTCATGACGACACTTAAAAGAATGAAACAAAACAACAGATCAATATTTAATAATTTGATATAATAAATGAGCCAAAGAGCCACTTGAGTCTCCAGAGATCCAGGTTGCAGAAACCTGGCAGATTGAACAGCAGCTAAAAGTGCAGCAATTTATTAAAGTAAAATTAGGAAGGTTGAATAAATCTACCTCTAAAATATTAACTAAAGGCTTTAAATTTAAACCACCAGAACAATAAAAGCATCCTGGTTAACTTTATACTTATCTGAAATATCTTTATAAAAATAGAAAATATATATGTGACTTTCACAGAATCAGGATTTTATTAGTTATTGCAAGAACAACAAAACATCATCAGTGTTTTCTCCAGACTG
The DNA here is from genome assembly GCF_027474105.1 of Poeciliopsis prolifica. Classification (NCBI taxonomy): domain Eukaryota; kingdom Metazoa; phylum Chordata; class Actinopteri; order Cyprinodontiformes; family Poeciliidae; genus Poeciliopsis; species Poeciliopsis prolifica. Next base: position 224,099 of record NW_026562549.1, read on the forward strand.
ATCTATTGTAACTAAACCACAGGTGTCAAACTCCAGTCCTCAAGGTGACCTGCAGTGTTTAGATGAGCCACAGGTACAAAACACTGCAATGAAATCACCATAATTACCTCCTCCTTGTGTGGATCAGATCTGCAGAGCCTTAATGACCTAATTACTCTATTCAGGTGGTGGAGCAGAGGCTCAGCTAAAGGTTTCAGGGCATCAGCCCTCCAGGACTTTAAAAGAAGAGACTCAGCAGAAAATTTAAAGCCAAACTAATAATCACTTCCAGTTTCTTCAGCACAGCAACAGTGAAACATGTGAAAAATAAAAACAGAGCAAATGTCTGGCTTTACTTTTCCTCTTGAAGACTGTTTTGCAGTTTAGTTAAATATTTCTGTGTTTTCAGTGAAAATGTCTTCAGTTCAGCCTCAGAGAGTTTATCAAGCACAGGAAACTCCTGCTGAAGAAACATTCACAGAGTGGAAAGAAATCAACGTTAAGATGGAGGAAGAGATGGACGATCAGCGCAGACTGATGGATTTTACCCGGATACCCAAGATCATCTTGCACCGGATAGGTACGAAACAGCTGCAGTAGCTGTCATTATTTTAATTGATTGTATACATTGATATTAATTTAATTGGTGAATCAATAAAACCAGCACACAGAGCATGCTCATTGCTCTGTGATAGTTCTGTGCTGCCTGGCTTCATGCAGCAGGAGAAAAAGTGAGAACTGTCACAGTGTTTGGTTATTTCTGCTTGTTGCTCCTTGGTCTGTGTTCATGATGGAGCGTTGTTACCACTAGTGCATTGCCTTAATTGCTATGTTTAATAGTGCAGAAATGGTGGTTTCTGATATGAGAAATATGGGCAACCGCCCAGGGCGTTAACTTTTAGGGTTGGCATGAGACTTCCATGGATTGTAGCACAGAGCAAAGTAGAACAAAGTGTTTGAATTGATAATATTGGTTAAATTGATTTGTTTTTATGGGAATGTGGATCTTTCAGACCAATTTGATTAGCACTTTTGCTAATATTTCACATTTTATTGTCATGTGGCGGCTGGTCTTGGTCTCTGCTTAGATGGTCTTGACTATAACACTATGTAAAGCTATTTAAAGGGCCGTTTCATTTAACTAAAAAGAAATGTCATAATACTAATGGTCAGATATTGACTTAGCAAGCAGAGTTAATAGAGACGGTTCAGTTTAAATATTTAGTACTTACTGTAAGTTACAGTGTGGGACCATTATTTGATAAGCGCCATCACATTCTGTGTCCATAAGAATAGCAAAGTATGATGTAAACCTGCAACAGCGCCTCCTACAGTCACATGTGCAGTGGTCACAGAATATGGTGAACGTCCCTGTTGGCGAGAAGCGAATCTTGAAGGGGAGTTAACGTCAGCTAGCCAGACTGCATATTTCCAAATGTTGGCACATTTGACGGATTAAGTTTAATTGCTGGTAAAATATTAACCACATGCAGACATTGTTTATTCTAAATAAGGTAAATAACAATCTCTCTGAAAGACGATGGAAGAGATTTCATTTTGTAATGTTTGCTGATATATATATATATTTTTTTCCCTCTCTTGGGGGTTTCTGTGGGCTCTAGTGTCCCTTATAAGAAAGAAGGCTGACAGGAATGTAGTAAGGAAAGACATGCGGCAAATATCGTCTGGTCGGAAATCAAACCCGTGACGGCCGTGTGGAGGATTGAAGGCCTCCAAACGTGGGTTACGCTACTACAAGCACGCCCCCTGATGAAGAATATTTTCATTTCAGTTTTTGTTAAACTGATGGGTTCATTGTGTGACCTCACATTTTGACTTTTTTGTCCAGATCTCCCACAATGCAGTGTGTCAAAGAGGAGGAGGATCTAAATGAGCTCAGAAACCCAGAGAGAAACTTCACTTCAGATCAAGATCATCCAGAACCTCTGCAGAAAACTGGAACAAGAGGAACCAGAACCTCTGCAGATGAAACGGATCAAGAGGAACCAGAACCTCTGCAGATGAAACTGGATCAAGAGGAACCAGAACCTCTGCAGATCAAATGGGAACAAGAGGAACCAGAACCAGAGCCTCTGCAGATGAAACTGGAACAAGAGGAACCAGAACCTCTGCAGATCAAACGGGAACAAGAGGAACCAGAACCAGAGCCTCTGCAGATGAAACTGGAACAAGAGGAACAAGAACCAGAACCTCTGCAGATGAAACTGGATCAAGAGGAACCAGAACCTCTGCAGATCAAACGGGAACAAGAGGAACCAGAACCAGAACCTCTGCAGATGAAACTGGAACAAGAGGAACCAGAACCAGAACCTCTGCAGATAAAACAGCAACAAGAGGAACCAGAACCTCGGCAGATCAAAGAGGAAGAGGAGCAACTTTGCATCAGTCAGGATGAAGAGCATCTTGTGATGAAACAGGAAACTGATGACATTTTGAACAAACAGCAGAAAAACTCAAAAGAGACTTCAGAACAAGAAACACACATGAAAGCTCAACCAGACCAAAATCTATATTCTTGTAAAATTTGTGATGAAACCTTTTCTCGAAATAGTTCCTTGATGAATCACAAGAAAACTCACACGGCTAAGAAACATTTCAAATGTTCCACCTGTGGAAAACGTTACCCTTACAAGAGTCGTTTAAAGGATCACATGAGAATTTATACAGGTGAAAAACCGTTCACTTGTCCAGCTTGTGGAAAAGGTTTCCGTCTAACGACTCTTTAAACAGACACAAGAGAATTCACTCGGGTGAGAAAACCTTACACCTGCACAACCTGTGGGAAAAGTTTTTTGTCTAAATCTCGTTTACTTGCTCATATTGAGCTTCATACAGGTGAGAAACCTTTTCCTTGTGAGACCTGTGGGAAAAGTTTCTGGAGGAAATCTAAGTTAGTTAATCACATCAGAATTCACACGGATAAGAAACCTTTCTCATGTGAGACCTGTGGAAAAAGTTTCACTCAAAAGCAAAGTTTAACTGTTCACATGAGATTTCACACGGGTGAGAAGGTTATCACTTGTGGCACTTGTGGAAGAAATTGTTTGACTAGATCTCAATTAGTTCATCACATGAGATCTCACACAGGTGAGAAACCTTTCTCATGTGGGATCTGTGGAAAAAGTTTTACTCAAAAACACAACTTAATTTCTCACAACAGAATTCACACAGGTGAGAAGCCTTTCTCATGTGGGATTTGTGGAAAAAGTTTTACTCAAAAACAGCACTTAACTTCTCACAACATAATTCACACTGGTGAGAAGCCATTCTCATGTGAGGCCTGTGGAAAATGTTTTCCTCATAAAAGAAGTTTAACTGTTCACATGAGATCTCACACAGGTGAGAAACCTTTCTCATGTGGGATTTGTGGAAAAGGTTTCACTCACAAATACAACTTAATTTCTCACAACAGAATTCACACAGGTGAGAAGCCTTTCTCATGTGGGATTTGTGGAAAAAGTTTCACTCAAAAACAGCACTTAACTTCTCACAACAGAATTCACACAGGTGAGAAGTAGCTGTGCATTGATTTATCAGCTGGCTGATTAATAAATGTTGATTTCCTTAATTTTGGGACATTGGTGAGCAGCAGATACATGCATGTGAAGCTGATCTGATTCCTCAATGTTATTGACCTCAGCCACTGTTCTGCTCTCCGCTGTGAGGTTTGACTATTAGACCAGCTCACCATGTCATGTCTGCACCCTTAGTGAAAAGCGAGGAAAATGTTTTGTGTATAGATCCAGTTTAAGTCATCACATGAAGATTCACACGGGTTGGAAGCTTTTATTTTGTAGATTCGGTAGAAAAAGGTTCACTCAAAACAAATGTAACTGTTCACATGAGAACTCGCACAGGTTTGATGGCACAATGTGAACCTCAAGATTCTCAGTAAGTTGCTGTTGGAAGTGGAGTAATTGCAACCGACTTAAATTCTTAAATGTAGCAGGTTTTGCTTACAAAGCATTTTAATTTGGATATTTAGCTGAAATTCTAAAAAATTAATTTTATTCTGCCAGTTTTATATTTCCATTTTATTGAATGAGACTGAGGGAGAGATTGTCTAACAAACAATGAGTTGAATGCTTTGAGATTAGACTTCTGAAATTTTGGAGTCTTTATTGTATTTTTCCTTTGTACATATTTTATTTTAAATGATTTGGAGAAATGGATGCATTTCTTTGACATGGTTTTAAATAAATTTTCTGCTTACAAAATGGCTTGACGATGTGGATTGAATTTCAGATAGAAAATCATTGAAACTTTTTCTATAATTTTAGATGATAAAGTATAATAATGATGGTCTTTTTCTATTTTTCTGTTTAGTCAAAGACTGTGACAGAATCGATTTACATAAACATAGAGACTGAAATAAAACCTGTTTGAAACAAATAGTAAATCAGGAAAACCTTCATATATAAACAGTTAACTTCTCACATGTTATTAATTTGATTTCAGCACCTCTGAGATCTAGAATTATAAGGCTGAGATATCAAGGTAAACAAAGAGAACCCAGTAGCTGCTGGTAGGGGCCCTCCAGACATTATTACAGAATATAAATAGAAACTGGTTTTATAACTTCAACATCAGACCTATGTTTTTATTCACAAGTGTAAGTTAGAAAAATTAATTATTGCCCAAAGTTGACCGCTAGAGGTCACAGTTCAGCCCCGCTCTTCCTCGCCACGGACCCGGTGTCTGAACAACGTGGAGGCAGAAGGACTGGGAATCCTCATAATTAGACCAAGGGCAGCCAGACTCATTAGTTTTGCTAGGTGTTATATTTAGAGGCACAAGAAGGCCTCCTGACACAAAAGACTCAAGTTGAAAACAAAAATAAACTCAAAAAGGGCTCTGGGGGCATCAAGGGTAAAAGGGGCAGGGCTCAAGCCCTCTCCAGACCCCCTCTGCATGTGCCTGCATATGAATGCTTGTCTTTCTAAGTTACCATCCAATAAAATATCTGAAAATACAATTTAAATGATGTTAGAAAAGTGGCTCTGCAAACTCCCACATTATACTTCCTGCACCTCCTGGTTTTAGCTGTAGATTGTTGATCCACTTTTCTCTTTGTTAGGTGAGTTTTTTCTAAATTAACTTCCTTGTGACCGACTACCTTCAAAACACAAAGATAAAGTTTTTCTTTCTCTCTATTAGAATGGTTGGAACAACCACACATGGCACAGAATTAAGACATTTTGATGCTTAAGTCAAAATGCCTAAATGTGCTGCATTTACTTTCTGACCCCCACCTCCATGGAAAGGCATCGGTGCTACATCATCTGAAACCCAGCAATTTATGGGAAAAAAGAATAATACACTGCTTTAAAATGTAAAATACTTTATTTCAAGTCATACATGTAAAAGTCAACAATGTAAAAGCTGAACTCAATAACTACATGACACAGAACTGCAAGACACCTGAAATCCACAGAAATTAAACCTTCCTGAAGACATTCCCCTCTTTAACTTCAGTATCTAATGGGACACTGATGGGAACCTTAAGTACAAATGTGACTGAGAAATAAAACAAAAAACTGATTTTAGAAAAACAAAGCTGGTAGACAAAAATGGACCTCAAGTCTATCTTAGTACAAGACATTCAGAGCATCGACTTGGCTTTGGATGAACGGATATTTTTGTGCAGAATTGGCATGGATTTAATTTATAAGTAAAGATGGGAAAAAACATGTTTTTGTTTAGTTTTTTTAATGAAATATGCATTTTGTGGGCCACAGTCTGTATGTCTAAAGAATTCAGTAAAGTAGAAATGTTAGCTAATCTACCACAGCAATGATTTATTAATAAAACACTAAGACTAAAACAAACTACTGCAAAAAACTCAATGTTCTGCTCTGTGACCAAAATTCTTTATTTTTATGTTAAATCCTAAAACATGGCATTGTTATCAGTTGCTATTGCAACGAGTCTGCATGTAGCTTGGGTGAGCAGAGTGAGAAAGTGGTTTAGGTTTCTCCCTTTGCTGTGGATCATACACGAAACAATACCTACATTTCTAAGTTTCACCTGGTTACTACAGCTATGGATGACGTGTAAAAGAACGGTCTTTCTGCCCTCCAGCGTTGTATGCATGAGCAAAAATTCTGAGTAACCAATAACATACATGGTGTCTGTATTTATACATCGTAAAGCCTCACCGCACGTCACTGTTTCACACCCATATGAATCTTTATGTGTTTAAGTAATTGTTTCATCCTGAAACTCTTTCCACAGGTCCCACATGAGAAAGGCTTCTCACCTGTATGAATTCTCATATGCCGAGTTAAAGTCCCTCTGTCACTGAAAGTCTTTCCACAGGTTGAACAAGTGAAAGGTTTTACTCCTGTGTGAATTCTCATATGTTTAGTTAAATTCGTTTTTACACTGAAACTCTTTCCACAGGTTGAACAAGTGAAAGGTTTTACTCCTGTGTGAATTCTCATGTGTCTCTTCAAGTTACTGTTTAGAGAAAAGGTTTTATCACAAATTTTACAAGAATATATTTTTGCCCTCTATGAGTTTTCTTCTGCGGTTTTTGTTTCTCAGCATCAGTTCTGTCTTTCTGCTGTTTGGTTTTCTCATATCTCTCCTTTGGTTTCTGTTCTTCCTTTCTCTTTTTTCCTGGGTCTTCAGAATTGCTTCCTTCCTGATCCTGGTTCTCAGTTTTCTGCAGAGCCATGAGAGATGAGTTGGTTCCTCTGTGGTTTTGTGTCATTGAGAATCTCCTCTTCTTCACACACACAACATTGTGGAAGATCTGGGAAATAGACAAAAAAAAAAAAGTTTTTTAAATGTCAATCAAACAAGAAATCCACTTTGATGCCTTCATGTATAGAAACAGGATTTTCTTAGGTTATTCGAAAATTACAATCTTACAAGAATGAACATTAACTCAACTAAGAAGTTAACGTTCTATGTTCTAGAACATTGGATGTTCTAGAATGGAACTATGACCAGAACTAGTTTCATTCTGGTCATTGCTCCATTCTAATGACCAGACTGGAACTATTCTTGAGTCAAAATATGATATAAAGGACCTCCAGGTGAGCAAATAAGATGGCAATCGCTTCATCTAGTAGCTTCCTGACAAATATTACATAAAATCTTCTTCCTCCATGTAGAGAGAGAGGAAGAAGACGCCTACATGGAGGAGGAGTCAGATGTTCAGGTCACCTGACTTTTGGACGTGTACCCTGACCACACACACGGTGTCGCAATCCGACTGGGAGATTGTGGACCAACGCTGGTGGTGATGCGGGCTGTGTGCCTGTAATGGGCGCAGGGGAAGTGCACCCATTATATGTCACCAGATATATATCACATTAAAGAGTGACATAAAATGCCTAAAGGGAAACCATAAAGTAATTTTTAATCTCACCCGCTGATATTGTCAGACATTGCTCCGCTCACACACTCAACACAAACGTTCAAAAGCACAACTAAATCTAAGCCTTTACTTTCCTGGGATTCACAGCAGAATTGGTAGCATTGGGTGATTGTTGTTAATCGCACACATGCAGAAAATAATGGCAAAATGAACCAATGGAAAATATTGACATGAATATTGGACAATTTGGAAGATTAAATATGAAAGGTGAAAATGTACAATGATAAAATTATTTAACGAGTTTATTTAAGACACAATTTAGTTAATAAGTCATTTACTATGTTTACATTATGAAAATGGAAACTTAGCAGCCAGACAAGACAATTACTAAATATGCTTTTGATTGTTGTGATCATTATTATCACCTGGTTCCACTTCCTGTCGTGTCACCATAAAATAATTCCCCAATGAAAGTGGAGGGCGGGGCTTTGGGCGGGTCTAACACTGACCTTCTTTAACTTAAATTTGAGCCATTATTCTGTCAGAATAACTGACATGCATTGAGTACAAATGAGCATTAAGAGGCGCTGTCAGCTCAGCATATGTGACAAGATACAAGAGAAAGTCAATAAATTTTCTAGTGATAACTGGATGGATAGTAGCGTTGCTGTAAACAACTATTTCAGTAATTGAGTAATCTATTAATTATTCTTATGATTAATCAACTAATCGGATTAAAAATGTATATAAAATAAATTATTGGTAAATCTGCTATAACACCAGTGTTAATATCAGATATCAATATCAATCCAGTTTTTCATATTGGAGCATCCCTAACAGTCATTTCTTTGTAGTTTAGAAAACTAACCTGTAACAATAACATCAAATAACATAACATTGGAAGATGCACATTCTAGGCTAAACAATCACAGAGAAGTTTGATAGGGGAATTAAAAAACTGTGTCGGCGATATTCAGGGTGCACAGTGGGTCAGGAGAGGAACCGCAGACCCGTCAGAACCTAAAGAACCAGACATCAGTCTCTTCATCCCTCAGTGATAGAGACTGAGAAATAATATGAATGGCAATTTACAGAACAAATCATACAAATAGGTTAATAAATATTGCGAAGAGAAACCGACTCAGAGACAGTGCAATAATATTAGCCTGCATGATCTTTTCCTCTCAGGTTAGGGCTCTGCTTTGCTGCACAAGCATCAGCCTTTTCCCTGCAATAAGCTTCTAGCTATTTTTATTACTTATTAGCAATGTTTAGGACCCTGAATGCAGGAAGTCAATGTAAGACAACATTGTAATGATGCCCCACATGCTACTAGCAGCATTTAGGCTAACATTAGCATTTTGGCTCATTTTAGATTATACACTAATTTTAACAAACTGAATGGAGCAAATCCATGTTAGTCAACATGCTTGTGACTTTCCACAGGCTATTGACTATAATTCAGCTTAGCTTAGCACTGATGCTAATTGTTAGCATCAGAGCGCTGGGTTCAAACTGGGGCCACACTTTAGCAGGCCCTGGTTAAATTTCTCCAGGGATTTTCTATTTTTACTTAATTTACTTTAAATACGTTTACAAACACAACGATTATTTATCTGTAAAAACTCTCTTTAACCTCACTAATCAGTAAACCGTGAAGCTGTTTCGTACCTATCCGGTGCAAGATGATCTTGGGTATTGTTGAAATAATATTTTAAATTAGCACAATACTGCACAGGATAGCTTTGACACATATAAAATATAACATAGAAAGTTAAAGTACACTCTAGGTTCATATAAATTTAGATGAAACTAAAAACAACGGCTCAATCTCTGAAACGCAGATAAATTCTTAAAAGGAGGATCAGACAGAAGAAACAGAAAACATAGGCCTAGACTCCTTGGATCTCTTGAGATAAGGAGCCTATATGCCAGGCAATTAACAAATTCCTTAGCATGGTTCAAAAGTTCACTAGGATCTTAAAACTTTTTATAAATAATTTTATCTATATTAGAATTAACTATATTTCTTTAAGCATGTTTTTAAATAGTTACTTATTAGATCCAAACTTATAGTCATTATTTAGCATTACATTGTGTGCAAGCTTGGTTAAAAATACAAACTACTTTCTTGTGGAAACATTTTGAGGCACAGATAGCGCTGCAGCTGCAATCATATATCAAACTGGACAGCGGCTGATACGAGAAGGGTTTGCCGTATATCTGCTTTTGGGGCTCTTTAGCAGGAGGTAATAAAATTAACATTGAGACAGCCCACACAAAGGAAAAGAACACACCTCCTAATGCATATATTTAAATGATGAGATTACGCATTCTATAAAATGGTTTGTTTCACAGCAGAAGTTGAAATCTCTTTGTGCTGAGTGAGAGTTTTCCCGGAGGATGCATCTTCTGTTAATCTGTTGTCTTTTTTACTCAGTTCTTTGTCTCTGTTTTGTAATATCTTGGACTTTTGCTCTAGGTGAGAGGCTTATTGTAAAGTTCTTCTTGGATTGATTTTCTCTGGATAAAACTGAATATCTGAAGTCTGACGTCGTACAATTGCTCTTTTCTCTCTGCACACTTACACAGACACAGGAATTCGGGACTAAGAATTAATTAACGAGCTAAGATCAAGTTCTTCATCTTTTTAATTCTTAACAGTATCCGGGTAAAATCCATCAGTCTGCGCTGATCGTCCATCTCTTCCTCCATCTTAACGTTGATTTCTTTCCACTCTGTGAATGTTTCTTCAGCAGGAGTTTCCTGCTGCTTGATAAACTCTCTGAGGCTGAACTGAAGACATTTTCACTGAAAACACGGAAAAAATTAGTTGAACCTCAAACTCTTCTCCAAAGGAAAAGCTAAAGCGAGCCCGCGTGCTCTGTTTCATCTTCCCGCCTTCTTCTTCTTCTTCTTCTTTTTTTCATGGCGGTTGGCAAGAAACTTATTGATGTGAATTACCGCCATCTACTGGAATGGAGTGTGAAACGGGATGCTACATAAATATTCTCCCGCACCCAAATTATTATTATTATTATTATTATTATTATTATTATTATTATTATTATTATTATTATTTATTATTAAAATATTCTTTCTACCAATTTCGTTTTCTTAAGGTGATTTATTAAAGAACAAATATATTCAGAAATGTTCCCCGTGTTTCACTGGAACTGTACTGAAGAAACTGTGAACGATTCAAAAGTCCCGCTTTAATATACCACATTTTCTTTCATATTTTAATTTATTGAGCATGATTAGATCTGTTTAATTAGAACAAAGCACGTACAGTTATTATATCGACACAGGAGGTTTTAGTTTGTAGGTTCTGATTCATTTTTAAAGTTAAACAGTATGAAGCCACATGTGGTTTAGAGTAATGTATTCAACTTGAACATTTGAAATAAAATTAAAAAAACGTCTCACAATAGATAACTGACTTCAAACACATGTAACCGGATCCGATCTGCGTTGTTCTGGTTTTAAATGATCAGGCCGTGGTTCACCTTTAAAAGGGTTTATTCTGACAAGAATAACAGATAGAAAATAACCGTGTTACAGGCTGCCCGCTCCAAGCCCTCTCCCACAGGACAACATGACCAAAGGGCGGGATCATAGTTCACAACATGTTAAATATGCAAAATAAACTTTTCTATACAACATACCTGACAAGAATAACTGTTAGGTATTTTCCTTGAACCTACAATAAAATAACCACAGACAACATATATGAATTAAATATGGTCAGGCTTCTGCAGAAGGAGAAATCCGATCAACAGCTCCTCCGGGCTGGTCAAAAAGAGTTCTGATCTGCTTTCACGTGAGCTCCCTCTTTATTGTCAAAGCATCAAACAACAGAGGTCGTAAAACATTTAACACAAACAGACCAACAACTCAGTTCCAGGTGTGATATCTAATTTACAATCTGAGCCCAGTTCAGCTCTGGGTCAAACTGTCACCTAAGACCGGGTAGATAAACACCAGAGAAAACTTTAGGGTCTGAGAACCATAAAGTTTTACTATCTCGCATGAAGACAGTTGTAACCTCCAGGTCAGTTTATACTAAATCACAATAATACTTTAGACTGAATATAAACTAAAGTAACAACAAAATGATAATGTTAAAAAATATCTAACAAAAAACAGATAGAAAATAACCGTGTTACCGGCTGCCCGCTCCAAGCCCTACATAAACAAAAGTACATAACAGAAATTAACTTAATAAATTTATAAATAAACTGGATGTATTTAGATACAAAATAAATAATACACACCTCTCCCACAGGACAACATGACAAAAGGATAGGGTCCAAGGGACACAAACATTTTAAAGACAATACCACAGAGGAAGAAACAAAAGGGGAGGGGCTTCTGTTCTTAAAGTAACACAGTTAAAACAATAACAGAGATTTTCAGTCAGGTAGGAACCCATACAAATAACCAAAGAAAAACATTTGAGCAATTGTGACTTCCTCCCCAATACACAGCACACAGAGGAGACCAGTTGGGTAAATTTCTGTAATGAGTGTCAACAATAACAAAAACACAGTAAGCCTCTCTACTGGTTCGCCAACTCTGGGTACACAGTGGAGTTCCTGACAGACTGTGTCCTACAATAATCATTACAAATGCATTTTTATAACAGGTGATCGTATAGTGGATTTTCATTGATAACAAAACTTTCAAATAAAATTCATACAATATTTCTCTTATAAATCAATAAAATCAGAAAAATAAACATAGGCAGCAGTCAAATTTAACTAATTAACTATTTAACAGTAACTTCCAACTGAAACAGAGAACAAACAAACTGACAGACAGGCAAATACAACAAACTGACAACATAATAAACACACTGACAAACTTAACTGAAAAATAACTGACAACATAAATTTCTGACATTTAACATAATATAATTACCTGTAATGAGTGTCAACAATAACAAAAACACAGTAAGCCTCCCTACTGGTTCGCCAACTCTGGGTACTGCAACAAAACTCCACGTTAGTCTCAGAGCACAACCACCACTACTGTTCAGAAAGGAACTGGACTTGATGACCTACCACAGTGGAGTTCCTGACAGACTGTGTGGAATCTGCAGTTCTTCCTCCTTTTATAGGCAACCAGTAGGGGGCGCCAAAAAAACTCATCACAGGACAACCATAAAACCCATACTAGCAGAATTTAAACTGAATCATTTCAACTATGTTACACAATTATAACAACAGATAAATTCAACCAGGAAACACACACATTTATGAAATACAACTTTTTTTGTTGTTGGTCTGATTCCATGTTATTGAACATGACTGTTTAAACATACTCCTGCATATGAAATCCATGGAAATGAATTCAGTCGCACAAACTGTAGAAAAATAGCTCTTTGAAGGTGTAGTACCAGGTTCTTGTCAGTAGGTGGCAGCATAAAGGGGCTTCTGTGTCATATTCTGATTTATAATGTTTTCATCATACATTGAAAGTTTAAAAAAATATTCCACATATAAAAAAAATAGTAAATGTGTTAAAAAAACATAAAACTTAATAATTAATTAAAAAGACTTGAAAAAATTATACTGTGTTTCACTCGGATCAACTGAGGAACTGAATGAATAGTAATGGAAAAAAGGAAATGAAATAGAAAGAATTTACTCTAATTTGCTATCACTCTTAGTTAACAAGGTAATCAAACAGTTATTGTCATCATCATTGTTTTTCCAGACTGATCTGAGCTGATCGTTCATCTCTTCCTGCATCTTAACGTTGATTTATTTCCACTCTGTGGATGTTTCTTCAGCAGGAGTTCTGACTAAACCACAGGAGTCAAACTCCAGTCCTCAAGGTGACCTGCAGTGTTTAGATGAGCCACAGGTACAAAACACTGCAATGAAATCACCATAATTAGCTCCTCCTTGTGTGGATCAGATCTGCAGAGCCTTAATGACCTAATTACTCTATTCAGGTGGTGCAGCAGAGGCTCAGCTAAAGGTTTCAGGGCATCAGCCCTCCAGGACTTTAAAAGAGAGACTCAGCAGAAAATTTAAAGCCAAACTAATAATCACTTCCAGTTTCTTCAGCACAGCAACAGTGAAACACGTGAAAAATAAAAACAGAGCAAATGTCTGGCTTTACTTTTCCTCTTGAAGACTATTTTGCAGTTTAGTTAAATATTTCTGTGTTTTCAGTGAAAATGTCTTCAGTTCAGCCTCAGAGAGTTTATCAAGCAGCAGGAAACTCCTGCTGAAGAAACATTCACAGAGTGGAAAGAAATCAACGTTAAGATGGAGGAAGAGATGGACGATCAGCGCAGACTGATGGATTTTACCCGGATACCCAAGATCATCTTGCACCGGATAGGTACGAAACAGCTGCAGTAGCTGTCATTATTTAATTGATTGTATACATTGATATTAATTTAATTGGTGAATCAATAAAACCAGAGCACACAGAGCATGCTCATTGCTCTGTGATAGTTCTGTGCTGCCTGGCTTCATGCAGCAGGAGAAAAAGTGAGAACTGTCACAGTGTTTGGTTATTTCTGCTTGTTGCTCCTTGGTCTGTGTTCATGATGTAGCGTTGTTTACCACTAGTGCATTGCCTTAATTGCTATGTTTAACCTCCTGAGACCTGGGATTTTGTTTGATGTGCATTTTTTATGTCTCCTTACTATTTGGGATTAGTCTGACCTAATTTTAGTTGAAATTACATTTTGGCTTTCTATGTGCTCTTGAACTATGTCAAAACCATATGAGGACAATGGGTCTGTTTTTGCATATAAATTTTTTCCTTTACCATTTGGGATCAAAAGGACCCAATTAGCCTAAAAATGAAATTTTAGCTTTCTACAATAAGTGGTTATCTCAAAACCAAATGTCCTCATACGAGGACATCGGGTCTATCTGTGTGACGATAAGACCATTAAATCAATGTCATTATTTAATCTGTGTTTCACAGGATGTACATTTACGCTGCTTTCTGTCCAGACTTTCACAATGAAGACACCATTGGTTAACAAAGTACAAAGGTTTATTTTATACTGTCAAACACAAAAGTGCAGATAAAAGTGCAAAGTCTATGATCTTCATTATGAACATGTCATAGCGAACTCATCATTCTGTCTGATAAGTCTACCCCACCCATCTTTGCATTGTACTCCTGTACAATATTTGGTCGTCTGATGGTTAAGTAGCATTTGTCCTTCTTGGACCACCGCTGGCAGGTGTCCTCTGGCTCCTTAGCGTGGACAGCAGAGAGCATCAGGACCGGCTTGTTGTCAAACCATTTCACTACATTCAGTTTCCCATCTCCCCTGACAACTGATGCGGAGGACCGGAGGTACATCTGCCTTGCTGCTTCATGATCTTGTCACTTGGAAGCTTCTGTTTTGCTTTTGGGATCCTGTTCTTCATGACTGTACCAGTTAGGTTCACCTAAAAACAAAACCAATTAGATCATCTCAAAGTGATGTAGCAAGGACCATTTTTATGGCAGCCATCTTGACAGAAAACAGGGAAAACCTGCACCATTTTTTGGAGGATGAGTCTTATTTTAAGAGTAATAAGATTTATTTTAGGTGTAATAAGACTTATTTTCACTAGGAATTAGACATTTTGACTAGAAATAAACACAAATGCTCTTGGAAACATTTTACATTTTTGCACTGAAGCTAGACTTGATGTCCTCAAACAAGTACGTCATGTTTACAGACGTTGTAGCTTGCTAATATTACTCAACTATATCAAATTAGCATGCCAGGTGGAGCTACAGACATTATTGTGCATAAATAAACTAGTTTCAATCATAAAATTAGATTAGGATTTTTACCTTGTCCATGTTTCTGTCGGGAGCTGCCGTAGAAGAAATTGGCCGTCATCCCCGCCATGCTGGTTTGTTTTGTTTTTTTCAAATGAGTGTAATTTCATTGTGAGGCCACTAGGTGGTGCGGTCATGCCGCCCAGATGAGGACAATTGGTCAAAATTTGCACAAATTAAGGATCATGGTGCAGAACAGCAAAATGTAATGTCCTCATATGAGGATGCGGGGTCTGAGGAGGTTAAATATGGGAATCCTTTCCTCTTTCATCCAGTTTTCACTCTGCGCCGTTGTTGTTTTTTATTTTAACCAGTGTTGTAAAAAACCATCATGTATTCTAAACCCGATAGACCAAAAACGTGCAAGCGCACGAGCAGCAAATCAGCCAACACAAAGCAATCAGACTTTACGTTTTTTATTCTTTTTTAGCGCTAAAAAAAGAGACGCTTACCATCACAGACTAGAATTGAAAACCAGCGGCCCCGTGTCTATACAGAATGTGTTTAAAAACGGGAAGATTCGTTGCTTATGATCTAAGAACACGCCAGTGGTCATCCGATGTCCTGCGTCACCTAAATCTCTATTTGCTTGGAGATGGGAGTGAGGAGATGATTCAGTTTCTGTATCTGTTACAAATACAAAGGCCTTTGTGTGAAAGTATGAGAGTGTAATGTGTGTAGAAGCATATGTGTGTATTTGACCTTGGTAAGCGCCTCAACACAATATATATTGTTGTTTAGTTGCCATGAGAGAGGGAGTTGATTCCAGATTTCAGGATCAGAGTTCAATAGATATTCCAAATGTTTAATATTTTATCAAATGTTTTTGAGATTGATTGATGTATTTTGTTGATGAATTATTCAGATCTTTGTGTTTTTTTATCATAATCTATCTCTTCTGCCTTTGACCTTTCTCCTAATGATAACAAAATACATCAATCAATCTCAAAAACATCTGATAAAATATCAGTCAAATTCAAAATACTCTTTTGACCCCAAATTGAAAATAAATGTTGAAGCTCATATGAATTCAAGTTTTTTAAAGAGTTATTGTTGTTTACATGTTGTCCATGTAAACCTATTCACACCAGTAGAGTCTAAAAAAATCAGCTTCAAAAACATCAGGAAATGATGTAATACACCACTAACGTGTATCTACATGTTTCAGTGGATCGGTGTAATAAATATCGACCTGAACAGGATAACTTATCTGCTCCTGCTGATTGGTTTAAAGGCTCACATTGATTTCCAATATCAGTCAGTGAGGCGGCGCACCTCGTTGTTTTGGTCTCAAACCGGATCCGGCTGCGTCTCTTCCATGTTTAAATTCTGCTCTGCTTTATCCTGCTGCTTTTTCTCCAGCAGTTTACCCCTTAATCCTCACATCTGACTCTCACGGTGGATTTCAATCCACCGTTTTCTCTCACTTTCCCCTGATAAGGTTTGCTCAGCACTTTCACTTCAGTGCCGCTAAAAAGTGAACCATTTATAGTGAAACGATACACAGACCGGCAGCTTGTGCTCATTAAATGTGTGCAGGGATACGCTCCTATTTCATAAGATCTTGTTCTGTTTAGATATTTTGCATTTTAATTTATGCAATAAGTGAACCATTATAGTGAAACAATACACAGATACAAAGAAGGCTGACAGGAATCTGCTAAGGAAAGACATTCAACAAATATTGTCTGGTCGGGAATCAAACCCGTAACGGCCGTGTGGAGGATTGAAGGCCTCCAAACGTGGGTTGCGCTACCACAGCACGACCCTGATGAAGAACATTTTCATTTTAGTTTTTGTTAAACTGAAGGGTTCATTGTGTGACCTCATATTTTGACTTTTTTGTCCAGATCTCCCACAATGCAGTGTGTGCAAAGAGGAGGAGGATCTAAATGAGCTCAGAAACCCGGAGAGAAACTTCACTTCAGATCAAGATCATCCAGAACCTCTGCAGATAAAACTGGAACAAGAGGAACCAGAACCTCTGCAGATGAAACTGGAACAAGAGGAACCAGAACCTCTGCAGATGAAACTGGAACAAGAGGAACCAGAACCTCTGCAGATGAAACTGGAACAAGAGGAACCAGAACCTCTGCAGATGAAACTGGAACAAGAGGAACCAGAACCTCTGCAGATGAAACTGGATCAAGAGGAACCAGAACCTCTGCAGATGAAACTGGATCAAGAGGAACCAGAACCTCTGCAGATAAAACTGGAACAAGAGGAACCAGAACCTCTGCAGATGAAACTGGAACAAGAGGAACCAGAACCTCTGCAGATGAAACTGGAACAAGAGGAACCAGAACCTCTGCAGATGAAACTGGAACAAGAGGAACCAGAAACCTCTGCAGATGAAACTGGATCAAGAGGAACCAGAACCTCTGCAGATGAAACTGGATCAAGAGGAACCAGAACCTCTGCAGATGAAACGGGAACAAGAGGAACCAGGAACCAGAACCTCTGCAGATAAAACTGGAACAAGAGGAACCAGAACCTCTGCAGATGAAACGGGAACAAGAGGAACCAGCAGATGAATGGATCATCCTCTGCAGATGAAACTGGAGGAACCAGAACATATGATGGAACCAGAACCTCTGCAGATAAAACGGGATCAAGAGGAACCAGAACCTCTGCAGATCAAAGAGGAAGCAAGAGGAACCAGAACCTCTGCAGATAAAACGGGATCAAGAGGAACCAGAACCTCTGCAGATCAAAGAGGAAGAGGAGCAACTTTCCATCAGTCAGGATGAAGAGAATCTTGTGATGAAACAGGAAATTGATGACATTTTGAACAAACAGCAGAAAAACCCAAAAGAGACTTCAGAACAAGAAAACACACATGAAAGCTCAACCAGACCAAAATCTATATTCTTGTCAAATTTGTGATAAAACCTTTTCTCAAAATAATTCCTTGATGAATACATGAAAAGTCACACGGCTAAGAAACCTTTCAAATGTTCCACCTGTGGAAAACGTTACCCTAGAGAGAGTCGTTTAATTGATCACATGAGAATTCATACAGGTGAAAAACCGTTCACTTGTGCAGCTTGTGGAAAATGTTTCCATCTAAACGACTCTTTAAACAGACACAAGAGAATTTTTTTGGTGAGAAATCTTACACATGCACAATCTGTGGAAAAAATGTTGTGTCTATATGTCAGTTACTTGCTCATATGACGATTCATACAGGTGAGAAACCTTTCTCCTGTGAGACTTGTGGAAAAAGTTTCCAGAGGAAATCTCGGTTAGTTAGTCACATCAGAATTCACGGGTGAGAAACCTTTCTCATGTGAGACCTGTGGGAAAAGTTTCCGGAGTAAACATAAAATAGTTAATCACATCAGAATTCACACAGGTGAGAAACCTTTCTCATGTGAGACCTGTGGAAAAAGGTTCACTCAAATGCAAAGTTTAACTGTTCACATGAGATCTCACACAGGTGAGAAACCTTTCTCATGTGGGATTTGTGGAAAAAGATTCACTCAAAAACACAACTTAACTTCTCACAACAGAATTCACACAGGTGAGAAGCCATTCTCATGTGGGATTTGTGGAAAAAGTTTCACTCAAAAACAGCACTTAATTTCTCATAACAAAATTCACTCAGGTGAGAAACCTTTCTCATGTGGATCTGTGGAAAACGTTTCACTCGAAAACAAAACTTAATTTCTCACAACAGAATTCACACAGGTGAGAAGCCTTTCTCAGTGGGATTGTGGAAAAAGTTTCAACTCAAAAACAGCACTTAATTCTCACAACAGAATTTCACACTGGTGAGAAGTAGTTGTGCATTGATTTATCAGTGGCTGATTAATAAATGTTGATTTCCTTAATTTTGGGACATTGGTGAGCAGCAGATACATGCATGTGAAGCTGATCTGATTCCTCAACGTTATTGACCTCAGCCACTGTTCTGTTCTCCGCTGTGAGGTTGACTATTAGACCAGCTCACCATGTCATGTCTGCACCCTTAGTGAAAAGCGAGGAAAAGTTTTGTGTATAGATCCAGTTTTAAGTCATCACATGAAGATTCACACGGGTTGGAAGCTTTATTTGTAGATTCATTAGAAAAAGGTCACTCAAAACAAATGTAACTGTTCACATGAGAACTCGCACAGGTTTGATGGCACAATGTGAACCTCAAGATTCTCAGTAAGTGCTGTTTGGAAGTGGAGTAATTGCAACCGACTGGATTTATTCTGGCAGTTTATATTTCTATTTTATTTAATCAGACTGAGGGAGAGATTGTCTCTAAAGAAACGATGACTTAATGATTTGAGATTTAGACTTCTAAATGTTGGAAACTTTATTATGTTTTTATTCTTTGTACTTATTTATTTTATTTCAATGATTTGGAGAAATGGATGCATTTCTTTGACATGGTTTTAATAATTTTCCTGCTTAGAAAATGTATTGATGATATGAATTGAATTTCAGATTGAAACTATTTATATAATTTTAGAAAATAAACTATTATAATGATGATCCTTTTCTTTTTTCCTGTTTAGTAGAAAACTGTGTGAAAGACTAGATTTACATAATTATAGAGGCTGGAATAAAACCTGTTTAAAACAAAAAGTAAATCAGGAAAAACCTTCATATACATAAACAGCAGCAGTCCACAGAGATCATCTCTTCCTCAACGTTGCATACATTCTAATAAAGTCGATATTCTTTCATTCAACACTTAACAGACTGAGTTCTATATTTATACTAATAAGAGATAAAACAAAATGAGCCATAATTTAACAAAGAATGAACCTAAATAATCAAACTTTAAAATTCAAAGCAAGTACAATTAATCATTTTAAACAACCTTCAGTACTTAAACTGGTGAGTTAGAAGTGAAGGTCATGGAACATAAACTATATTTTGATCTTATATAATAGTAAAGGTCAGGGTTTATCATTCTATTTATTAATATTCCTGCTGGAACAATGTTCTTCCTCTGTATTTTCTTTTGAAGTATTTGGTGAATTACTGAGTAACTGATCATAACACCTAATTCAATATTCAGTGTCTCCTCAGACTGACAAAAGTATAACAGTTATGTGAATATTCTAGTATTTTAAAGAGAATTTCTGAAAATATTGATACCAATAAGGAGTTTGGTTTAGAGGCCAAATTTACTACAAGGGCCAATGTGATCGGTTTCATGACGAAACTTAAAAAAGAATGAAACAAAACGACAGATCAATATTTTATAGTTTGATATAATAAATGAGCCAAAGAGCCACTTGAGTCTCCAGAGATCCAGGTTGCAGAAACCTGGCAGATTGAACAGCAGCTAAAAGTGCAAAAATTTATTAAAGTAAAATTAGGAAGGTTAAATAAATCTACCTCTAAATATTAACTAAAGGCTTTAAATTTAAAACCCAGAACAATAAAAGCATCCTGGTTAACTTCACACTTATCTGAAATATCTTTATAAAAATAGACAATATATATGTGACTTTGACAGAATCGGATTTTATTAGTTATTGCAAGAACAACAAAACATCATCAGTGTTTTCTCCAGACTGATCTATTGTAACTAAACACAGGAGTCAAACTCCAGTCCTCAAGGTGACCTGCAGTGTTTAGATGAGCCACAGGTACAAAACACTGCAATGAAATCACCATAATTACTCCTCCTTGTGTGGATCAGATCTGCAGAGCCTTAATGACCTAATTACTCTATTCAGGTGGTGCAGCAGAGGCTCAGCTAAAGGTTTCAGGGCATCAGCCCTCCAGGACTTTAAAAGAAGAGACTCAGCAGAAAATTTAAAGCCAAACTAATAATCACTTCCAGTTTCTTCAGCACAGCAACAGTGAAACACGTGAAAAATAAAAACAGAGCAAATGTCTGGCTTTACTTTTCCTCTTGAAGACTGTTTTGCAGTTTAGTTAAATGTTTCTGTGTTTCAGTAAAATGTCTTCAGTTCAGCCTCAGAGAGTTTATCAAGCAGCAGGAAACTCCTGCTGAAGAAACATTCACAGAGTGGAAAGAAATCAACGTTAAGATGGAGGAAGAGATGGACGATCAGCGCAGACTGATGGATTTTACCCGGATACCCAAGATCATCTTGCACCGGATAGGTACGAAACAGCTGCAGTAGCTGTCATTATTTTAATTGATTGTATACATTGATATTAATTTAATTGGTGAATCAATAAAACCAGAGCACACAGAGCATGCTCATTGCTCTGTGATAGTTCTGTGCTGCCTGGCTTCATGCAGCAGGAGAAAAAGTGAGAACTGTCACAGTGTTTGGTTATTTCTGCTTGTTGCTCCTTGGTCTGTGTTCATGATGGAGCGTTGTTTACCACTAGTGCATTGCCTTAATTGCTATGTTTAATAGTGCAGACAGTGGTGGTTTCTGATATGAGCAATATGGGCAACCGCCCAGGGCGTTAACTTTTAGGGTTGGCATGAGACTTCCATGGATTGTAGCACAGAGCAAAGTAGAAACAAAGAGTGTGAATTGATAATATTGGTTAAATTGATTTGTTTTTATGGGAATGTGGATCTTTCAGACCAATTTGATTAGCACTTTTGCTAATATTTCACATTTTATTGTCATGTGGCGGCTGGTCTTGGTCTCTGCTTAGATGGTCTTGACTATAACACTATGTAAAGCTATTTAAAGGGCCGTTTCATTTAACTAAAAAGAAATGTCATAATACTAATGGTCAGATATTGACTTAGCAAGCAGAGTTAATAGAGATGGTTCAGTTTAAATATTTAGTACTTTACTGTAAGTTACAGTGTGGGACCATTATTTGATAAGCGCCATCACATTCTGTGTCCATAAGAATAGCAAAGTATGATGTAAACCTGCAACAGCGCCTCCTACAGTCACAATGTGCAGTGGTCACAGAATATGGTGTAACGTCCCTGTTGGTGAGAAGCGAATCTTGAAGGGGAGTTAACGTCAGCTAGCCAGACTGCATATTTCCAAATGTTGGCACATTTGACGGCATTAAGTTTAATTGCTGGTAAAATTATTAACCACATGCAGACATTGTTTATTCTAAATAAGGTAAATAACAATCTATCTGAAAGACAATGGAAGAGATTTCATTTTGTAATGTTTGCTGATGGATATATTTACATTTTCCTCTCCTGGGGGTTTCTGTGGGCTCTAGTGTCCCTTATAAGAAAGAAGGCTGACAGGAATGTAGTAAGGAAAGACATGCGGCAAATATCGTCTGGTCCGGAAATCAAACCCGTGACGGCCGTGTGGAGGATTGAAGGCCTCCAATCGTGGGTTGCGCTACCACAGCACGCCCCCTGATGAAGAATATTTTCATTTTAGTTTTTGTTAAAGTGAAGAATTTATTGTGTGACCTCATATTTTGACTTTTTGTCCAGATCTCCCACAAGGCAGTGTGTGCAAAAAGGAGGAGGATCTAAATGAACTCAGAAACCCGGAGAGAAACTTCACTTCAGATCAAGATCATCCAGAACCTCTGCAGATAAAACTGGAACAAGAGGAACCAGAACCTCTGCAGATGAAACTGGAACAAGAGGAACCAGAACCTCTGCAGATGAAACTGGATATAGCGGAACCAGAACCTCTGCAGATAAAACAGGAACAAGAGGAACCAGAACCTCTGCAGATGAAACAGGATCAAGAGGAACCAGAACCTCTGCAGATAAAACTGGATCAAGAGGAACCAGAACCTCTGCAGATGAAACAGGAACAAGAGGAACCAGAACCTCTGCAGATGAAACAGGATCAAGAGGAACCAGAACCTCTGCAGATCAAAGAGGAAGAGGAGCAACTTTGCATCAGTCAGGATGAAGAGCATCTTGTGATGAAACAGGAAATTGATGACATTTTGAACAAACAGCAGAAAAACTCAACAGACACTTCAGAACAAGAAACGCACATGAAAGCTCAACCAGACCAAAATCTATATTCTTGTAAAATTTGTGATGAAACCTTTTCTCAAAATAACTCCTTGATGAATCACATGAAAACTCACATGGCTAAGAAACCTTTCAAATGTTCCACCTGTGGAAAAATTTACCCTTACAAGAGTCGTTTAAATGATCACATGAGAATTCATACAGGTGAAAAACCGTTCACTTGTGCAGCTTGTGGAAAATGTTTCCATCTAAACAACTCTTTAAACAGACACAAGAGAATTTTCTTTGGTGAGAAATCTTACACATGCACAATCTGTGGAAAAAATGTTGTGTCTAAATGTCAGTTACTTGCTCATATGACGATTCATACAGGTGAGAAACATTTCTCCTGTGAGACTTGTGGAAAAAGTTTCCAGAGGAAATCTCAGTTAGTTAATCACATCAGAATTCACACGGGTGAGAAACCTTTCTCATGTGCGACCTGTGGGAAAAGTTTCACTCAAAAACACAACTTAACTTGTCACAACAGAATTCACACAGGTGAGAAGCCATTCTCATGTGAGGCCTGTGGAAAATGTTTCCCTCATAAAAAAAGTTTAACTGTTCACATGAGATCTCACACAGGTGAGAAACCTTTCTCATGTGGGATTTGTGGAAAATTTTTCACTCACAAACAGAGCTTAACTTCTCACATGAGAATTCACACTGGTGAGAAGCCATTCTCATGTGAAGCCTGTGGAAAATGTTTCCCTCATAAAAAAAGTTTAACTGTTCACATGAGATTTCACACGGGTGAGAAGGTTATCACTTGTGGCAATTGTGGAAGAAATTGTTTGACTAGATCTCAATTAGTTCATCACATGAGATCTCACACAGGTGAGAAACCTTTCTCATGTGGGATCTGTGGAAAAAGTTTTACTCAAAAACACAACTTAATTTCTCACAACAGAATTCACACAGGTGAGAAACCTTTCTCATGTGGGATTTGTGGAAAAAGTTTTACTCAAAAACAGCACTTAACTTCTCACAACAGAATTCACACTGGTGAGAAGTAGCTGTGCATTGATTTATCAGCTGGCTGATTAATAAATGTTGATTTCCTTAATTTTGGGACATTGGTGAGCAGCAGATACATGCATGTGAAGCTGATCTGATTCCTCAATGTTATTGACCTCAGCCACTGTTCTGTTCTCCGCTGTGAGGTTTGACTATTAGACCAGCTCACCATGTCATGTCTGCACCCTTAGTGAAAAGCGAGGAAAATGTTTTGTGTATAGATCCAGTTTAAGTCATCACATGAAGATTCACACGGGTTGGAAGCTTTATTTGTAGATTCAGTAGAAAAAGGTTCACTCTAAATAAATGTAACTGTTCACATGAGAACTTGCACAGGTTTGATGGCACAATGTGAACCTCAAGATTCTCAGTAAGTTGCTGTTTGGAAGTGGAGTAATTGCAACTGATTTGGGTTTTATTCTGGCAGTTTTATATTTCTATTTTATTTAATCAGACTGAGGGAGAGATTGTCTCTAAAAAAACGATGACTTTAAAGGATTTGAGAGTTAGACTTCTAAAATGTTGGAAACTTTATTGTGTTTTTATTCTTTGTAATAATTTATTTTATTTCAATGATTTGGAGAAATGGATGCATTTCTTTGACATGGTTTTAATTTTCCTGCTTAGAAAATGTATTGATGATATGAATTGAATTTCAGATTGAAACTATTTATATAATTTTAGAAAATAAACTATTATAATGATGATCCTTTTCTTTTTTTCTGTTTAGTAGAAGACTGTGTGAAAGACTAGATTTACATAATTAAAGAGGCTGGAATAAAACCTGTTTAAACAAAAAGTAAATCAGGAAAACCTTCATATACATAAACAGCAGCAGTCCACAGAGATCATCTCTTCCTCAACGTTGCATACATTCTAATAAAGTCGATATTCTTTTCATTCAACACTTAACAGACTGAGTTCTATATTTATACTAATAAGAGATAAAACAAAATGAGCCATAATTTAACAAAGAATGAACCTAAATAATCAAAACTTTAAAATTCAAAGCAAGTATATTAATCATTTTAAACAACCTTCAGTACTTAAACTGGTGAGTTAGAAGTGAAGGAGTCATGGAACATAAACTATATTTTGATCTTATATAATAGTAAAGGTCAGGGTTTATCATTCTATTTATTTAATATTCCTGCTGGAACAATGTTCTTCCTCTGTATTTTCTTTTGAAGTATTTGGTGAATTACTGAGTAACTGATCATAACACCTAATTCAATATTCAGTGTCTCCTCAGACTGACAAAAGTATAACAGTTATGTGAATATTCTGGTATTTTAAAGAGAATTTCTGAAAATATTGATACCAATAAGGAGTTTGGTTTAGAGGCCAAATTTACCACAAGGGCCAATGTGATCGGTTTCATGACGACACTTAAAAAGAATGAAACAAAACAACAGATCAATATTTAATAATTTGATATAATAAATGAGCCAAAGAGCCTCTTGAGTCTCCAGAGATCCAGGTTGCAGAAACCTGGCAGATTGAACAGCAGCTAAAAGTGCAAAAATTTATTAAAGTAAAATTAGGAAGGTTAAATAAATCTACCTCTAAATATTAACTAAAGGCTTTAAATTTAAACCACCAGAACAATAAAAGCATCCTGGTTAACTTTATACTTATCTGAAATATCTTTATAAAAATAGACAATATATATGTGACTTTGACAGAATCAGGATTGTTATTGATTGCAAGATCTAAACAAAACAACATCAGTGTTTTCTCCAGACTGATCTATTGTAACTAAAACACAGGTGTCAAACTCCAGTCCTCAAGGTGACCTGCAGTGTTTAGATGAGCCACAGGTACAAAACACTGCAATGAAATCACCATAATTACCTCCTCCTTGTGTGGATCAGATCTGCAGAGCCTTAATGACCTAATTACTCTATTCAGGTGGTGCAGCAGAGGCTCAGCTAAAGGTTTCAGGGCATCAGCCCTCCAGGACTTTAAAAGAAGAGACTCAGCAGAAAATTTAAAGCCAAACTAATAATCACTTCCAGTTTTCAGCACAGCAACAGTGAAACACGTGAAAAATAAAACAGAGCAAATGTCTGGCTTTACTTTTCCTCTTGAAGACTGTTTTGCAGTTTAGTTAAATGTTTCTGTGTTTTCAGTGAAAATGTCTTCAGTTCAGCCTCAGAGAGTTTATCAAGCAGCAGGAAACTCCTGCTGAAGAAACATTCACAGAGTGGAAAGAAATCAACGTTAAGATGGAGGAAGAGATGGACGATCAGCGCAGACTGATGGATTTTACCGGCTACCCAAGATCATCTTGCACCGGATAGGTACGAAACAGCTGCAGTAGCTGTCATTATTTAATTGATTGTATACATGATATTAATTTAATTGGTGAATCAATAAAACCAGAGCACACAGAGCATGCTCATTGCTCTGTGATAGTTCTGTGCTGCCTGGCTTCATGCAGCAGAAAAAGTGAGAACTGTCACAGTGTTTGGTTATTTCTGATTGTTGCTCCTTGGTCTGTTTTCATGATGGAGCGTTGTTTACCACTAGTGCATTGCCTTAATTGCTATGTTTAATAGTGCAGACAATGGTGGTTTCTGACATGAGAAATATGGGCAACCGCCCAGGGCGTTAACTTTTAGGGTTGGCATGAGACTTCCATGGATTGTAGCACAGAGCAAAGTAGAACAAAGAGTTTGAATTGATAATATTGGTTAAATTGATTTGTTTTTATGGGAATGTGGATCTTTCAGACCAATTTGATTAGCACTTTTGCTAATATTTCACATTTTATTGTCATGTGGCGGCTGGTCTTGGTCTCTGCTTAGATGGTCTTGACTATAACACTATGTAAAGCTATTTAAAGGGCCGTTTCATTTAACTAAAAAGAAATGTCATAAGACTAATGGTCAGATATTGACTTAGCAAGCAGAGTTAATAGAGACGGTTCAGTTTAAATATTTAGTACTTTACTGTAAGTTACAGTGTGGGACCATTATTTGATAAGCGCCATCATATTCTGTGTCCATAAGAATAGCAAAGTATGATGTAAACCTGCAACAGTGCCTCCTACAGTCACAATGTGCAGTGGTCACAGAATATGGTGTAACGTCCCTGTTGGCGAGAAGCGAATCTTGAAGGGGAGTTAACGTCAGCTAGCCAGACTGCATATTTCCAAATGTTGGCACATTTGACGGCATTAAGTTTAATTGCTGGTAAAATTATTAACCACATACAGACATTGTTATTCTAATAAGGTAAATAACAATCTCTCTGAAAGACGATGGAAGAGATTTCATTTTATAATGTTTGCTGAGAATATCTTTACATTTTCCCCTCCTGGGGGTTTCTGTGGGCTCTAGTGTCCCTTATAAGAAAGAAGGCTGACAGGAATGTAGTAAGGAAAGACATGCGGCAATATCGTCTGGTCCGGAAATCAAACCCGTGACGGCCGTGTGGAGGATTGAAGGCCTCCAAACGTGGGTTACGCTACTACAGCACGCCCCCTGATGAAGAATATTTTCATTCAGTTTTTGTTAAACTGATGGGTTCATTGTGTGACCTCACATTTGACTTTTTTGTCCAGATCTCCCACAATGCAGTGTGTGCAAAGAGGAGGAGGATCTAAATGAGCTCAGAAACCCAGAGAGAAACTTCACTTCAGATCAAGATCATCCAGAAACCTCTGCAGATAAAACGAGAACAAGAGGAACCAGAACCTCTGCAGATGAAACGTGAACAAGAGGAACCAGAACCTCTGCAGATAAAACTGGAACAAGAGGAACCAGAACCTCTGCAGATAAAACTGGAACAAGAGGAACCAGAACCTCTGCAGATGAAACTGGATCAAGAGGAACCAGAACCTCTGCAGATGAAACTGGATCAAGAGGAACCAGAACCTCTACAGATGAAACTGGATCAAGAGGAACCAGAACCTCTACAGATAAAACTGGATCAAGAGGAACCAGAACCTCTGCAGATAAAACTGGATCAAGAGGAACCAGAACCTCTACAGATAAAACTGGATCAAGAGGAACCAGAACCTCTGCAGATAAACTGGAACAAGAGGAACCAGAACCTCTGCAGATCAAAGAGGAAGAGGAGCAACTTTCCATCAGTCAGGATGAAGAGCATCTTGTGATGAAACAGGAAACTGATGACATTTTGAACAAACAGCAGAAAAACTCAACAGAGACTTCAGAACAGAAACGCACATGAAAGCTCAACCAGACCAAAATCTATATTCTTGTCAATTTGTGATAAAACCTTTTCTAGAAATAATTCTTTGATGAATCACATGAAAACTCACACGGCTAAGAAACCTTTCAAATGTTCCACCTGTGTGGAAAAAGTTACCCTAAAGAGAGTCGTTTAAATGATCACATGAGATTCATACAGGTGAAAAACCGTTTCACTTGTCCAGCTTGTGGAAAAATTTTCCATCTAAACAACTCTTTAAAAGACACAAGAAAATTTTCTTGTTGAGAAATCTTACACATGCCCAATCTGTGGAAAAAAATTTGTGTCTAAATGTCAGTTACTTGCTCATATGACGATTCATACAGGTGAGAAACGTTTCTCTTGTGAAACTTGTGGAAAATGTTTTCAGAAGAAATCTAAGTTAGTTAATCACATCAGAGTTCACACCGGTGAGAAACCTTTCTCATGTGAGACCTGTGGAAAAAGTTTCACTCAAAAGCAAAGTTTAACTCTTCACATGAGATTTCACACGGGTGAGAAGGTTATCACTTGTGCACTTGTGGAAGAAATTGTTTGAATAAATCTCATTTAGTTCAACACATGAGATCTCACACAGGTGAGAAGTCTTTCTCATGTGAGACCTGTGGAAAATGTTTCACTTATAAAAAAGTTTAAAACTTCACGTGAGAATTCACACTGGTGAGAAAACTTTCTCATGCGAGATTGTGGAAAAATTTTCACTCATAAAATCTACTAACTGCTCACATGGTAACTCATACAGGTGTAAAGCCGTTCTTATGTGGAACTTGTGGGAAATGTTTCCCTTATAAAAGAAGTTTAAATTGTCACATGAGAACTCACACGGGGGAGAAACCTTTCTCATGTGCTACCTGTGGGAAAAGTTTTGCTTTTAGTCTGATTTACGAATCACATGAGAACTCACACAAGTGAGAAGCCTTTCTCATGTGTGATTTGTGGGAAAAGTTTCCCTTATAAAAAAAGTTTAAAATCGTCACAGGAGATCTCACACAGGTGAGAAGCCTTTCTCATGTGGGATATGTGGAAAAACGTTCACTCAAAAACAGCACTTAACATCTCACAACAGAATTCACACTGGTGAGAAGTAGCTGTGCATTGATTTATCATCTGGCTGATTAATAAATGTTGATTTCTTAATTTTGGGACATTGTGAGCAGCAGATACATGCATGTGAAGCTGATCTGATTCCTCAATTGTATTGACCTCAGCCACTGTTCTGTTCTCCGCTGTGAGGTTTGACTATTAGACCAGCTCACCATGTCATGTTTGCACCTTAGTGAAAAGCGAGGAAAATGTTTTGTGTATAGATCCAGTTTAAGTCATCACATGAAGATTCACACGGGTTGGAAGCTTCTATTTTGTAGATTCAGTAGAAAAAGGTTCACTCTAAATAAATGTAACTGTTCACATGAGAACTTGCACAGGTTTGATGGCACAATGTGAACCTCAAGATTCTCAGTAAGTTGCTGTTTGGAAGTGGAGTAATTGCAACCGACTTAAATTCTTAAATGTAGCAGGTTTTGCTTACAAAGCATTTTAATCTGGATATTTAGCTGAAATTCTTAAAAATTTTATTCTGCCAGTTTTATATTTCCATTTTATTGAATGAGACTGAGGAGAGATTGTCTAACAAACAATGAGTTTGAATGCTTTGAGATTTAGACTTCTGAAATTTTGGAGTCTTTATTGTGTTTTTATCCTTTGTACATATTTTTATTTTAATGATTTGGAGAAATGGATGCATTTCTTTGACATGGTTTTAAATAAATTTTCTGCTTACAAAATGGTTTGACGATGTGGATTGAATTTCAGATAGAAAAATCATTGAAACCTTTCTATAATTTTAGATGATAAAGTATCATAATGATGGTCTTTTTCTATTTTTCTGTTTAGTCAAAGACTGTGTGACAGAATCGATTTACATAAACATAGAGACTGAAATAAAACCTGTTTGAAACAAAAAGTAAATCAGGAAAACCTTCATATATAAACAGTTAACTTCTCACATGTCATTAATTTGATTTCAGCACCTCTGAGATCTAGAATTATAAGGCTGAGATATCAAGGTAAACAAAGAACCCAGTAGCTGCTGGTAGGGGCCCTCCAGACATTATTACAAAATATAAATAGAAACTGGTTTTATAACTTCAACATCAGACCTACGTTTTTATTCACAAGTGTAAGTTAGAAAAATTAATTATTGCCCAAAAGTTGACCGCTAGAGGTCACAGTTCAGCCCCGCTCTTCCTCGCCACGGACCCGGTGTCTGAACAACGTGGAGGCAGAAGGACTGGGAATCCTCATAATTAGACCAAGGGCAGCCAGACTCATTAGTTTTGCTAGGTGTTATATTTAGAGGCACAAGAAGGCCTCCTGACACAAAAGACTCAAGTTGAAAACAAAAATAAACTCAAAAAGGGCTCTGGGGGCATCAAGGGTAAAAGGGGCAGGGCTCAAGCCCTCTCCAGACCCCCTCTGCATGTGCCTGCATATGAATGCTTGTCTTTCTAAGTTACCATCCAATAAAATATCTGAAAATACAATTTAAACGATGTTAGAAAAATGGCTCTGCAAACTCCCGCATTATTACTTCCTGCACCTCCTGGTTTTAGCTGTAGATTGTTAATCCACTTTTCTCTTTGTTAGGTGAGTTTTTCTAAATTAACTTCCTTGTGACCGACTACCTTCAAAACACAAAGATAAAGTTTTTCTTTCTCTCTTTTAGAATGGTTAGAACAACCACACATGGCACAGACTTAAGACATTTTGATGTTTAAGTCAAAATGCCTAAATGTGCTGCATTAACTTTCTGACCCCCACCTCCATGGTAAGGCATCGGTGCTACATCATCTGAAACCCAGCAATTTATGGAAAAAAGAATAATACACTGCTTTAAAATGTAAAATACTTTATTTCAAGTCATACATGTAAAAGTCAACAATGTAAAAGCTGAACTCAATAACTACATGACACAGAACTGCAAGACACCTGAAATCCACAGAAATTAAACCTTCCTGAAGACATTCCCCTCTTTAACTTCAGTATCTAATGGGACACTGATGGGAACCTTAAGTACAAATGTGACTGAGAAATAAAACAAAAAACTGATTTTAGAAAAACAAAGCTGGTAGACAAAAATGGACCTCAAGTCTATCTTAGTACAAGACATTCAGAGCATCGACTTGGCTTTGGATGAATGGATATTTTTGTGCAGAATTGGCATGGATTTAATTTATAAGTAAAGGTAAGATGGGAAAAAACATGTTTTTGTTTAGTTTTTTAATGAAATATGCATTTTGTGGGCCACAGTCTGTATGTCTAAAGAATTCAGTAAAGTAGAAATGTTAGCTAATCTACCACAGCAATGATTTATTAATAAAACACTAAGACTAAAACAAACTACTGCAAAAAACTCAATGTTCTGTTCTGTGACCAAAATTCTTTATTTTTTTATGTTAAATCCTAAAACATGGCATTGTTATCAGTTGCTATTGCAACGAGTCTGCATGTAGCTTGGGTGATGCAGAGTGAGAAAGTGGTTTAGGTTTCTCCCTTTGCTGTGGATCATAACACGAAACAATACCTACATTTCTGAGTTTCACCTGGTTACTACAGCTATGGATGACGTGTAAAAGAACGGTCTTTCTGCCCTCCAGCGTTGTATGCATGAGCAAAATTCTGAGTAACCAATAACATACATGGTGTCTGTATTTATACATCGTAAAGCCTCACCGCACGTCACTGTTTCACACCCATATGAATCTTTATGTGTTTAAGTAATTGTTGTTTCATCCTGAAACTCTTTACACAGGTCCCACATGAGAAAGGCTTCTCACCTGTATGAATTCTCATATGCCGAGTTAAAGTCCCTCTGTCACTGAAACTCTTTCCACAGGTTCAACAAGTGAAAGGCTTCTCACCTGTGTGAATTCTCATATGCTGAGTTAAAGTCCCTCCTTCACTGAAACTCTTTCCACAGGACCTACAAGTGAAAGGCTTCTCACCTGTGTGAATTCTCATATGTTTAGTTAAAGTCCCTCTGACACTGAAACTCTTTCCACAGTTTGAACAAGTGAAAGGCTTCTCACCTGTGTGAATTCTCATATGTTTAGTTAAAGTCCCTCTGTCACTGAAACTCTTTCCACAGGTTGAACAAGTGAAAGGCCTCTCACCTGTGTGAATTCTCATATGCCGAGTTAAAATCGTTTTTTGTCTGTAACTCTTGCCACAGGTCCCACAAGTGAAAGGCTTCTCACCTGTGTGAATTCTCATATGCTGAGTTAAAGTCCCTCTGTCACTGAAACTCTTTCCACAGGTTGAACAAGTGAAAGGTTTCTCACCTGTATGAATTCTCATATGCTGAGTTAAAGTCCCTCCTTCACTGAAACTCTTTCCACAGGTCTCACACCAGAAAGGCTTCTCACTGGTGTGAATTCTCATATGTTTCGTTAAAGTCCCTCCTTCACTGAAACTCTTTCCACAGGACCTACAAGTGAAAGGCTTCTCACCTGTGTGAATTCTCATATGCTGAGTTAAAGTCCCTCTGTCACTGAAACTCTTTCCACAGGTTGAACAAGTGAAAGGCTTCTCACCTGTGTGAATTCTCATATGTTTAGTTAAAGTCCCTCTGTCACTGAAACTCTTTCCACAGGTTGAACAAGTGAAAGGTTTTACTCCTGTGTGAGTTCTCATGTGTCTCTTCAAGTTACTGTTTCCAGAAAAGGTTTTATCACAAATTTTACAAGAATATATGTTTTGCCCTCTATGAGTTTTCTTCTGCAGTTTTTGTTTTTCAGCATCAGTTCTGTCTTTCTGCTGTTTGGTTTTCTCATATCTCTCCTTTGGTTTCTGTTCTTCCTTTCTCTTTTTTCCTGGGTCTTCAGAATTGCTTCCTTCCTGATCCTGGTTCTCAGTTTCTGCAGAGCCATGAGAGATGATTGGTTCCTCTGTGGTTTTGTGTCATTGAGAATCTCCTCTTCTTCACACACACAACATTGTGGAAGATCTGGGAAATAGACAAAAAAAAAAAAGTTTTTTAAATGTCAATCAAACAAGAAATCCACTTTGATGCCTTCATGTATAGAAACAGGATTTTCTTAGGTTATTCGAAAATTACAATCTTACAAGAATGAACATTAACTCAACTAAGAAGTTAACGTTCTATGTTCTAGAACATTGGATGTTCTAGAATGGAACTATGACCAGAACTAGTTTCATTCTGGTCATAGCTCCATTCTAATGACCAGACTGGAACTAGACTTGAGTCAAAATATGATATTAAGAATCTCCAGGTGAGCAAATAAGATGGCAATAGCTTAATCTAGTAGCTTCCTGACAAATATTACATAAAATCTTCTTCCTCCATGTAGAGACAGGAAGAAGACGCCTACATGGAGGAGGAGTCAGATGTTCAGGTCACCTGACTTTTAGACATGTACCCTGACCACACAGACGGTGTCGCAATCCGACTGGGAGATTGTGGACCAACACTGGTGGTGATGCAGGCAGTGTGCCTGTAATGGGCGCAGGGGAAGTGCACCCATTATATGTCACTAGATATATATCACATTAAAGAGTGACATAAAATGCCTAAAGGGAAACCATAAAGTAATTTTAATCTCACCCGCTGATATTGTCAGACATTGCTCCGCTCACACACTCAACACAAACGTTCAAAAGCACAACTAAATCTCAGCCTTTACTTTCCTGGGATTCACAGCAGAATTGGTAGCAGTGGGTGATTGTTGTTAATCGCACACATGCAGAAAATAATGGCAAAATGAACCAATGGAAAATATTTGACATGAATATTGGACAATTTGGAAGATTAAATATGAAAGGTGAAAATGTACAATGATAAAATTATTTAACAAGTTTATTTAAGACACAATTTAGTTAATAAGTCATTTACTATGTTTACATTATGAAAACGGAAACTTAGCAGCCAGACAAGACAGTTACTAAATATGCTTTTGATTGTTGTGATCATTATTATCACCTGGTTGCACTTCCTGTCAGGTCACCATAAAATAATTCCCCAATGAAAGTGGAGGGCGGCTTTGGGCGGGTCTAACACTGACCTTCTTTAACTTAAATTTGAGCCGTTATTCTGTCAGAATAGCTGACATGCATTGAGTACAAATGAGCATTAAGAGGCGCTGTCAGCTCAGCATATGTGACAAGATACAAGAGAAAGTCAATAAATATTTTCTAGTGATAACTGTATGGATAGTAGCGTTGCTGTAAACAACTATTTCAGTAATTGAGTAATCTATTAATTATTCTTATGATTAATCAAGTAATCGGATTAAAAACGTATATAAAATAAAATATTGGTAAATCTGCTATAACACCAGTGTTACTATCAGATATCAATATCAATCCAATTTTTCATATTGGAGCATCCCTAACAGTCATTTCTTTGTAGTTTAGAAAACTGACCTGTAACAATAACATCAAATAACATAACATTGGAAGATGCACATTCTAGGCTAAACAATCACAGAGAAGTTTGATAGGGGAATTAAAAAACTGTGTCGGCGATATTCAGGGTGCACAGTGGGTCAGGAGAGGAACCGCAGACCCGTCAGAACCTAAAGAACCAGACATCAGTCTCTTCATCCCTCAGTGATAGAGACTGAAAAATAATATGAATGGCAATTTACAGAACAAATCATACAAATAGGTTAATAAATATTGCGAAGAGAAACCGACTCAGAGACAGTGCAATAATATTAGCCTGCATGATCTTTTCCTCTCAGGTTAGGGCTCTGCTTTGCTGCACAAGCATCAGCCTTTTCCCTGCAATAAGCTTCTAGCTATTTTTATTACTTATTAGCCATGTTTAGGACCCTGAATGCAGGAAGTCAATGTAAGACCACATTGTAATGATGCCCCACATGCTACTAGCAGCATTTAGGCTAACATTAGCATTTTGGCTCATT
Source organism: Poeciliopsis prolifica (assembly GCF_027474105.1). NCBI lineage: Eukaryota > Metazoa > Chordata > Actinopteri > Cyprinodontiformes > Poeciliidae > Poeciliopsis > Poeciliopsis prolifica. The sequence goes on from NW_026562549.1 coordinate 259,314, forward strand.
TTAGATTATACACTAATTTTAACAAACTGAATGGAGGAAGTCCATATTAGTCAACATGCATGTGACTTTCCACAGGCTATTGACTATAATTCAGCTTAGCTTAGTATTGATGCTAATTGTTAGCATCAGAGCGCTGGGTCCAAACTGGGGCCACACTTAAGCAGGCCCGGTTACATTTCTACGGGGATTTTCTATTTCTACTTAATTTGAGCGGATTCTTTAAATAGGTATCCGAACACAACGACTATTTATCTGTAAAAACTCTCTTTAACCTCACTAATCAGTAAACCGTGAAGCTGTTTCGTACCTATCCGGTGCAAGATGATCTTGGGTATCCGGGTAAAATCCATCAGTCTGCGCTGATCGTCCATCTCTTCCTCCATTTTAACGTTGATTTCTTTCCACTCTGTGAATGTTTCTTCAGCAGGAGTTTCCTGCTGCTTGATAAACTCTCTGAGGCTGAACTGAAGACATTTTCACTGAAAACACGGAAAAAATTAGTTGAACCTCAAACTCTTCTTCAAACAACCGTCTAACAAAGGAAAAGCTAAAGCGAGCCCGCGTGCTCTGTTTTCATCTTCCCCGCCTTCTTCTTCTTCTTCTTTTTTTCATGGCGGTTGGCAAGAAACTTATTGATGTGAATTACCGCCATCTACTGGAATGGAGTGTGAAACGGGATGCTTCATAAATATTCTCCCGCACCCAAATTATTATTATTATTATTATTATTATTATTATATTATTATTATTATTATTATTATTATTATTATTATTATTATTATTATTATAAATAAAATATTCTTTCTACCAATTTCGTTTTCTTAAGGTGATTTATTAAATAAAAAATATATTCAGAAATCTTCCCCGTGTTTCACTGGAACTGTACTGAAGAAACTGAACGATTCAAAAGTTCCGCTTTAATATACCACATTTTCTTTCATATTTAATTTATTGAGCATGATTAGATCTGTTTAATTAGAACAAAGCACGTACAGTTATTATATCGACACAGGAGGTTTTAGTTTGTAGGTTCTGATTCATTTTTAAAGTTAAACAGTATGAAGCCACATGTGGTTTAGAGTAATGTATTCAACTTGAACATTTGAAATAAAATTAAAAAAACGTCTCACAATAGATAACTGACTTCAAACACACATTTATGAAATACAACTTTTTGTTGTTGGTCTGATTCCATGTTATTGAACATGACTGTTTAAACATACTCCTGCATATGAAATCCATGGAAATGAATTCAGTCGCACAGACTGTAGAAAAATAGCTCTTTGTAGGTGTAGTACCAGGTTCTTGTCAGTAGGTGGCAGCATAAAGGGGCTTCTGTGTCATATTTCTGATTTATAATGTTTTCATCATACATTGAAAGTTTAATATAAACATTTTACATATATTAAAAAAAACGTTAGTAAATGTGTATAAAAAAACATAAAACTTAATAATTAATTAAAATGACTTGAAAAAAATTATACTGTGTTCACTCGGATCAACTGAGGAACTGAATGAATAGTAATGGAAAAAAGGAAATGAATCAGAAAGAATTTACTCTAATTTGCTATCACTCTTAGTTACCAAGGTAATCAAACAGTTATTGTCATCATCAGTGTTTTTCCAGACTGATCTGAGCTGATCGTTCATCTCTTCCTCCATCTTAATGTTGATTCATTTCCACTCTGTGGATGTTTCTTCAGCAGGAGTTCTGACTAAACCACAGGAGTCAAACTCCAGTCCTCAAGGTGACCTGCAGTGTTTAGATGAGCCACAGGTACAAAACACTGCAATGAAATCACCATAATTACCTCCTCCTTGTGTGGATCAGATCTGCAGAGCCTTAATGACCTAATTACTCTATTCAGGTGGTGCAGCAGAGGCTCAGCTAAAGGTTTCAGGGCATCAGCCCTCCAGGACTTTAAAAGAAGAGACTCAGCAGAAAATTTAAAGCCAAACTAATAATCACTTCCAGTTTCTTCAGCACAGCAACAGTGAAACACGTGAAAAATAAAAACAGAGCAAATGTCTGGCTTTACTTTTCCTCTTGAAGACTATTTTGCAGTTTAGTTAAATATTTCTGTGTTTTCAGTAAAAATGTCTTCAGTTCAGCGTCAGAGAGTTTATCAAGCAGCAGGAAACTCCTGCTGAAGAAACATTCACAGAGTGGAAAGAAATCAACGTTAAGATGGAGGAAGAGATGGACGATCAGCGCAGACTGATGGATTTTACCCGGATACCCAAGATCATCTTGCAGCGGATAGGTACGAAACAGCTGCAGTAGCTGTCATTATTTTAATTGATTGTATACATTGATATTAATTTAATTGGTGAATCAATAAAACCAGCACACAGAGCATGCTCATTGCTCTGTGATAGTTCTGTGCTGCCTGGCTTCATGCAGCAGGAGAAAAAGTGAGAACTGTCACAGTGTTTGGTTATTTCTGCTTGTTGCTCCTTGGTCTGTGTTCATGATGGAGCGTTGTTTACCACTAATGCATTGCCTTAATTGCTATGTTTAAATATGGGAATCCTTTCCTCTTTCACCCAGTTTTCACTCTGCGCCGTTGTTTTTTATTTTTAACCAGTTATGAGGAAAAGTGGTGAAACTTTAAACTGCGACTGTCAGTTGCTCAACGGATCTCGTTGCTAGGTAACCAGAGTGTTTTTTTAACTTTATTTCAAACAAATAACATGAACATACATACAGATGTTAATTCAAACGTTATAATTAAATCAAATCAAGAATAATTACAGATATTGAAGGTGTTGATTTTAAACTCTAGAAAGTTAAATAAATATATATACATTGGCAAAATAAAATATGTACTTTTTACTATATTGTACCAAAAGTTAAAATTTTTACCAATTTCTTATTGTTAAAGTTTTTCAACAGAGCCAATATACAAACGGATTGTTCGTACTCGGCTGGAGTCCAGTTTAAAAAACATCTTACTGGCTCCTCACCTGGGATTTTCTTTCACTGCGCCTGTTTTCTCTATTTTTCAGTCTAAACTCTTGGTTTTTTACTTTTCTCCGTCTCGTCCGGCTGCATTTCCTGCAATGAATTACTGCTTCTTTTTACTCTTGCCTTGTCTGGGTAACCGCTCTCAACCGTCCTCACTTTGACGCCATCTTTAACGTTCGGTTCGTTCCAGAATCGCATCAGCGAGCCGAGCTGCATTCAGTCGTAAAGTTTGTTTTTATTCAAACTTCAGCAGTTTTCTTGTTGTCCTTCTGAGGTGACATCAGTTTGTGACATCACAGAATTTGATGTCACAAAGAGTGATGCACCCTTTGTGGAGAGACAATGCATCACTTCTGAATCTACGGTCATAGCTATTGCAGCAGTTGGAGAGAAAGCACAAGGATTGTATTATTCGCGTGTTAGTACAGTTAGTACCTTTTCTGATCGATTTTCAAATTTGTCCTGAGAGAAAGAGTTAAAAATGAATAAGAGCAGTAAGATGAATAAGTCTACTGATTGCAAAGACAAGGAATTGCAACGGATCATAGCGAGACAGACGCAGCAGCTCAATGACATTTTGAAACAAGTCAGCATGATGTCCATCGAGCGAAAGTCTCTGCTGAAAGCCAATGAGGAGCTGAACATCCAAGTTCTCAACGTGAAAAAAGCTGCACTTGAAGTAGACGCTCTCCTTCGGCAGAAAGACGACGACTTGAAAAACAGTTGGAGGGAAATAAAACTTTAAAGGAAGATATCGCCGATCTAGAGAAGAAACAGGCCACCTTGGAGGAGAAATATACTGCCTTAAAGATCGAAAAGACTGCCTTGGAGGAGAGAAACACAGCGTTAGAGACACAAAACACCATCTTGGAGAAGAAGAATGACGATCTGGAGAAAAAATATATTGCACTGGGTCAGAAAAACGCAGCCTTAGAGATCGAAAAGAGAGCTTTGGAGGAGAAAAACTCTGCCTTGGAGAAAATGAAGAGCACTCTAGAGAAAAAAAGCATCGCCTTGGAGCTAAAGAACACCGCCATGGAGAAGGAAAAGACCGCTCTGGTGCAAGAAAGTACCGCGCTGGAGCAGGCAAACACTTCCCTGCAGAAGGTAAACACCGCCTTGAAGCAGAAAAGCACCGCTCTGGAGCAGAAAAGCACCTTCTTGGATGAGAAAATCAATACCTTGGAGCAGCAAAAACGTGCCCTGGAGCAGAAAACCACTGCCTTGGCACAAATAAACACCACCTTCAAGCAAGAAAACACCACCCTGGGTCAGAAAAACACCGCTTTGGAGGAGGTTAAAATCTCTCTGGAGAAGGAAAACACCGGCCTGAAGCTGAAAAGCTTCGCTCTGGAGAAAAGAAGCGCTGCCTTGGTGAAAATGAGCACCGCCCTGCAGCTGAAAAGCTTGGCCCTGGAGCAGAAAACCATCGCCTTGGAGAATATAAACACCGCCTATGAACAGGAAAACACCGACCTGAAGCTGAGAAGTCGCGGAAATGTCTCGGAAGAGGAAAAGCAGACCAAAAAGACGAGGGACAGAGTAGAACAGCAGAACCGGCAGCCACCTGAAGAGGAAACCCACGAAGACAGCCAGTCGGTTTCAGACCAGCCACAGGAGCAGCGGTCAGTAATCGCACGTCTGATCGGAGGGATCTCCAATTCTATTCTGCACACATACCGAGCAGGTACTGCAAAGTACTGGGTTGAATTCTAATTAGAAGGACTGCAGTGTCAAGGGAGCTTGACACTTAGGGGCTGATGGCAGAAGATGCTGGCAGGAGAGCTTGGGCCCGCAGGACTGCGGTGCCATGGGAACTTGAGGCCTCGAGTTCCCAGACCATCAGATTCTAATCTCCTTGTCGCCAGGTCATCAGATTCTCTCCGGCTGACCTCCGGGGCTTCATGCCGAGTCTTTTTGCACGAATATTGCATGTTCTCCCTTGCTTGTGTGGGTTCTCTCCGGGTACTCCGGCTTCCTCCCAAAGTCCAAAAGCATGACTGTTAGGTTTATTGATTCCTCTAAACCCATCCTGAGGTGTGGATCTAATGTTTTGTTTACTGATGCTGATCAAGTCTATCGCGATATATATTGTTGTTTAGTTGCCATGAGAGAGGGAGTTGATTCCAGATTTCAGGATCAGAGTTCAATAGATATTCCAATGTTTAATATTTTATCAGATGTTTTTGAGACTGATTGATGTATTTTGTTATTGATGAATTATTCAGATCTTTTAGTGTTTTTTTTATCATAATCTCTCTTCTGCCTTTGACCTTTCTCCTGATGTTAACAAAATACATCAATCGATCTCAAAAACATCTGATAAAATATCAGTCAAATTCAAAAATACTCTTTGACCCCAAATTGAAATTAAATGTTGAAGCTCATATGAATTCAAGTTTTTAAAGAGTTATTGTTGTTTACATGTTGTCCATGTAAAACCTATTCACACCAGTGGAGTCTAAAAAAATCAGCTTCAAAACATCAGGAAATGATGTAAAACACCACTAATGTGTATCTACATGTTTCAGTGGATCGGTGTAATAAATATCGACCTGAACAGGATAACTTATCTGCTCCTGCTGATTGGTTTAAAGGCTCACATTGATTTCCAATATCAGTCAGTGAGGCGGCGCACCTCGTTGTTTTGGTCTCAAACCGGATCCGGCTGCGTCTCTTCCATGTTTAAATTCTGCTCTGCTTTATCCTGCTGCTTTTTCTCCAGCAGTTTACCCCTTAATCCTCACATCTGACTCTCACGGTGGATTTCAATCCACCGTTTTCTCTCACTTTCCCCTGATAAGGTTTGCTCACCACTTTCACTTCAGTGCCGCTAAATAGTGAACCATTTATAGTGAAACGATACACAGACCGGCAGCTTGTGCTCATTAAATGTGTGCAGCGATACGCTCCTATTTCATAAGATCATGTTCTGTTTAGATATTTTGCATTTTAATTTATGCAATAAGTGAACCATTTATAGTGAAACGATACACAGATACAAAGAAGGCTGACAGGAATGTAGTAAGGAAAGACATTTAACAAATATTGTGTGGTCCGGGAATCAAACCCGTGACGTCCGTGTGGAGGATTGAAGGCCTCCAAACGTGGGTTGTGCTACCACAACACGCCCCTGATGAAGAACATTTTCATTTTAGTTTTTGTTAAACTGAAGGGTTCATTGTGTGACCTCATATTTTGACTTTTTTGTCCAGATCTCCCACAATGCAGTGTGTGCAAAGAGGAGGAGGATCTAAATGAGCTCAGAAACCCAGAGAGAAACTTCACTTCAGATCAAGATTATCCAGAACCTCTGCAGATAAAACTGGAACAACAGGAACCAGAACCTCTGCAGATGAAACGGGATCAAGAGGAACCAGAACCTCTGCAGATGAAACTGGAACAAGAGGAACCAGAACCTCTGCAGATGAAACTGGATCAAGAGGAACCAGAACCTCTGCAGATGAAACGGGAACAAGAGGAACCAGAACCTCTGCAGATAAAACTGGAACAAGAGGAACCAGAACCTCTGCAGATGAAACTGGATCAAGAGGAACCAGAACCTCTGCAGATGAAACGAGAACAAGAGGAACCAGAACCTCTGCAGATCAAAGAGGAAGAGGAGCAACTTTCCATCAGTCAGGATGAAGAGCATCTTGTGATGAAACAGGAAACTGATGACATTTTGAACAAACAGCAGAAAAACTCAACAGGGACTTCGGAACAAGAAACGCACATGAAAGCTCAACCAGACCAAAATCTGTATTCTTGTAAAATTTGTGATGAAACCTTTTCTCAAAATAATTCCTTGATGAATCACATGAAAAGTCACACGGCTAAGAAACCTTTCAAATGTTCCACCTGTGGAAAAATTTACCCTTACAAGAGTCGTTTAAATGATCACATGAGAATTCATACAGGTGAAAAACCTTTCTCCTGTGAGACTTGTGGAAAAAGTTTCCAGAGGAAATCTCGGTTAGTTAATCACATCAGAATTCACACGGGTGAGAAACCTTTCTCATGTGAGACCTGTGGGAAAAGTTTCCGGAGTAAACATAAATTAGTTAATCACATCAGAATTCACACGGGGTGAGAAACCTTTCTCATGTGAGACCTGTGGAAAAGTTTCCGGAGTAAACATAAATTAGTTAATCACATCAGAATTCACACGGGTGAGAAACCTTTCTCATGTGAGACCTGTGGGAAAAGTTTCCGGAGTAAACATAAATTAGTTAATCACATCAGAATTCACACGGGTGAGAAACCTTTCTCATGTGAGACCTGTGGGAAAAGTTTCCGGAGTAAACATAAATTATTTAATCACATCAGAATTCACACGGGTGAGAAACCTTTCTCATGTGAGACCTGTGGAAAAAGTTTCACTCAAATGCAAAGTTTAACTGTTCACATGAGATCTCACACAGGTGAGAAACCTTTCTCATGTGGGATTTGTGGAAAAAGTTTCACTCAAAAACACAACTTAACTTCTCACATCAGAATTCACACTGGTGAGAAGCCATTCTCATGTGAGTCCTGTGGAAAATGTTTCCCTCATAAAAAAAGTTTAACTGTTCACATGAGATCTCACACAGGTGAGAAACCTTTCTCATGTGGGATTTGTGGAAAAAGTTTCACTCAAAAACAGTGCTTAACTTCTCACAAAAGAATTCACACTGGTGAGAAGCCATTCTCATGTGTGATCTGTGGAAAACGTTTCACTCAAAAACAGCACTTAACTTCTCACAACAGAATTCACACTGGTGAGAAGCCATTCTCATGTGTGATCTGTGGAAAACGTTTCACTCAAAAACAGCACTTAACTTCTCACAACAGAATTCACACAGGTGAGAAGTAGCTTGCATTGATATATCAGCTGGCTGATTAATAAATGTTGATTTCCTTAATTTTGGGACATTGGTGAGCAGCAGATACATGCATGTGAAGCTGATCTGATTCCTCAACGTTATTGACCTCAGCCACTGTTCTGTTCTCCGCTGTGAGGTTTGACTATTAGACCAGCTCACCATGTCATGTCTGCACCCTTAGTGAAAAGCGAGGAAAATGTTTTGTGTAGATCCAGTTTAAGTCATCACATGAAGATTCACACGGGTTGGAAGCTTTTATTTTGTAGATTCATTAGAAAAAGGTTCACTCAAAATAAATGTAACTGTTCACATGAGAACTTGCACAGGTTTGATGGCACAATGTGAACCTCAAGATTCTCAGAAAGTTGCTGTTTGGAAGTGGAGTAATTGCAACCGACTTAAATTCTTAAATGTAGCAGGTTTTGCTTACAAAGCATTTTAATCTGGATATTTAGCTGAAATTCTTAAAAATTTTATTCTGCCAGTTTTATATTTCCATTTTATTGAATGAGACTGAGGGAGAGATCGTCTAACAAACAATGAGTTTGAATGCTTTGAGATTTAGATTTCTGAAATTTTGGAGTCTTTATTGTGTTTTTATCCTTTGTACATATTTTTATTTTAATGATTTGGAGAAATGGATGCATTTCTTTGACAATTTATTTTTAAATAAATTTTCTCCTTACAAAATGGTTTGATGATGTGGATTGAATTTCAGATACAAAAAATCATTGAAACTTTTTCTATAATTTTAGATGATAAAGTATCATAATGATGGTCTTTTTCTATTTTTCTGTTTAGTCAAAGACTGTGACAGAATCGATTTACATAAACATAGAGACTGAAATAAAACCTGTTTGAAACAAAAAGTAAATCAGGAAAACCTTCATGTATAAACAGTTAACTTCTCACATGTCATTAATTTGATTTCAGCACCTCTGAGATCTAGAATTATAAGGCTGAGATATCAAGGTAAACAAAGAGAACCCAGTAGCTGCTGGTAGGGGCCCTCCAGACATTATTACAGAATATAAATAGAAACTGGTTTTATAACTTCAACATCAGACCTATGTTTTTATTCACAAGTGTAAGTTAGAAAAATTAATTATTGCCCAAAAGTTGACCGTTAGAGGTCACAGTTCAGCCCCGCTCTTCCTCGCCACGGACCCGGTGTCTGAACAACGTGGAGGCAGAAGGACTGGGAATCCTCATAATTAGACCAAGGGCAGCCAGACTCATTAGTTTTGCTAGGTGTTATATTTAGAGGCACAAGAAGGCCTCCTGACACAAAAGACTCAAGTTGAAAACAAAAATAAACTCAAAAAGGGCTCTGGGGGCATCAAGGGTAAAAGGGGCAGGGCTCAAGCCCTCTCCAGACCCCCTCTGCATGTGCCTGCATATGAATGTTTGTCTTTCTAAGTTACCATCCAATAAAATATCTGAAAATACAATTTAAACGATGTTAGAAAAGTGGCTCTGCAAACTCCGGCATTATTACTTCCTGCACCTCCTGGTTTTAGCTGTAGATTGTTGATCCACTTTTCTATTTGTTAGGTGAGTTTTTTCTAAATTAACTTCCTTGTGACCGACTACCTTCAAAACACAAAGATAAAGTTTTTCTTTCTCTCTATTAGAATGGTTGGAACAACCACACATGGCACAGACTTAAGACATTTTGATGTTTAAGTCAAAATGCCTAAATGTGCTGCATTTACTTTCTGACCCCCACCTCCATGGTAAGGCATCGGTGCTCCATCATGTGAAACCCAGCAATTTATGGGAAAAAAGAATAATACACTGCTTTAAAATGTAAAATACTTTATTTCAAGTCATACATGTAAAAGTCAACAATGTAAAAGCTGAACTCAATAACTACATGACACAGAACTGCAAGACACCTGAAATCTACAGAAATTAAACCTTCCTGAAGACATTCCCCTCTTTAACTTCAGTATCTAATGGGACACTGATGGGAACCTTAAGTACAAATGTGACTGAGAAATAAAACAAAAAACTGATTTTAGAAAAACAAAGCTGGTAGACAAAAATGGACCTCAAGTCTATCTTAGTACAAGACATTCAGAGCATCGACTTGGCTTTGGATGAATGGATATTTTTGTGCAGAATTGGCATGGATTTAATTTATAAGTAAAGGTAAGATGGGAAAAAACATGTTTTTGTTTAGTTTTTTAATGAAATGTGCATTTTGTGGGCCACAGTCTGTATGTCTAAAGAATTCAGTAAAGTAGAAATGTTAGCTAATCTACCACAGCAATGATTTATTAATAAAACACTAAGACTAAAACAAACTACTGCAAAAAACTCAATGTTCTGTTCTGTGACCAAAATTCTTTATTTTTTTATGTTAAATCCTAAAACATGGCATTGTTATCAGTTGCTATTGCAACGAGTCTGCATGTAGCTTGGGTGATGCAGAGTGAGAAAGTGGTTTAGGTTTCTCCCTTTGCTGTGGATCATAACACGAAACAATACCTACATTTCTAAGTTTCACCTGGTTACTACAGCTATGGATGACGTGTAAAAGAACGGTCTTTCTGCCCTCCAGCGTTGTATGCATGAGCAAAATTTCTGAGTAACCAATAACATACATGGTGTCTGTATTTATACATCGTAAAGCCTCACCGCACGTCACTGTTTCACATCCATATGAATCTTTATGTGTTTAAGTAATTGTTGTTTCATCCTGAAACTCTTTCCACAGGTCCCACATGAGAAAGGCTTCTCACCTGTATGAATTCTCATATGCGCAGTTAAATTCGCTTTTACACTGAATCTCTTTCCACAGGTTCAACACGAGAAAGGCTTCTCACCTGTGTGAATTCTCATATGCTGAGTTAAAGCCGTTTTTACATTGAAACTCTTTCCACAGGTCCCACAAGTGAAAGGCTTCTCACCTGTGTGAATTCTCATATGCTCAGTTAAAGCCACTTTTTGTCTGTAACTCTTTCCACAAGTCCCACATGAGAAAGGCTTCTCACCTGTGTGAATTCTCATATGTTTAGTTAAAGTCCCTCTTTCATTGAAACTCTTTCCACAGGTTGAACAAGTGAAAGGTTTTACTCCTGTGTGAATTCTCATGTGTGTCTTCAAGTTACTGTTTCCAGAAAAGGTTTTATCACAAATTTTACAAGAATATATTTTTTGCCCTCTGTGAGTTTTCTTCTGCGGTTTTTGTTTCTCAGCATCAGTTCTGTCTTTCTGCTGTTTGGTTTTCTCATATCTCTCCTTTGGTTTCTGTTCTTCCTTTCTCTTTTTTCCTGGGTCTTCAGAATTGCTTCCTTCCTGATCCTGGTTCTCAGTTTCTGCAGAGCCATGAGAGATGAGTTGGTTCCTCTGTGGTTTTGTGTCATTGAGAATCTCCTCTTCTTCACACACACAACATTGTGGAAGATCTGGGAAATAGACAAAAAAAAAAAGTTTTTTAAATGTCAATCAAACAAGAAATCCACTTTGATGCCTTCATGTATCGAAACAGGATTTTCTTAGGTTATTCGAAAATTACAATCTTACAAGAATGAACATTAACTCAACTAAGAAGTTAACGTTCTATGTTCTAGAACATTGGATGTTCTAGAATGGAACTATGACCAGAACTAGTTTCATTCTGGTCATAGCTCCATTCTAATGACCAGACTGGAACTATTCTTGAGTCAAATATGATATTAAGGATCTCCAGGTGAGCAAATAAGATGGCAATCGCTTAATCTAGTAGCTTCCTGACAAATATTACATAAAATCTTCTTCCTCCATGTAGAGAGAGGAAGAAGACGCCTACATGGAGGAGGAGTCAGATGTTCAGGTCACCTGACTTTTGGACGAGTACCCTGACCACACACACGGTGTCGCAATCCGACTGGGAGATTGTGGACCAACGCTGGTGGTGATGCGGGCTGTGTGCCTGTAATGGGCGCAGGGGAAGTGCACCCATTATATCACCAGATATATATCACATTAAAGAGTGACATAAAATGCCTAAAGGGAAACCATAAAGTAATTTTTAATCTCACCCGCTGATATTGTCAGACATTGCTCGCTCACACACTCAACACAAACGTTCAAAAGCACAACTAAATCTCAGCCTTTACTTTCCTGGGATTCACAGCAGAATTGGTAGCAGTGGGTGATTGTTGTTAATCGCACACATGCAGAAAATAATGGCAAAATGAACCAATTGAAATATTTGACATGAATATTGGACAATTTGGAAGATTAAATATGAAAGGTGAAAATGTACAATGATAAAATTATTTAACGAGTTTATTTAAGACACAAGTTAGTTAATAAGTCATTTACTAAGTTTACATTATGAAAATGGAAACTTAGCAGCCAGACAAGACAGTTACTAAATATGCTTTTGATTGTTGTGATCATTATTATCACCTGGATCCACTTCCTGTCGTGTCACCATAAAATAATTCCCCAATGAAAGTGGAGGGCAGGGCTTTGGGCGGGTCTAACACTGACCTTCTTTAACTTAAATTTGAGCCATTATTCTGTCAGAATAGCTGACATGCATTGAGTACAAATGAGCATTAAGAGGCGCTGTCAGCTCAGCATATGTGACAAGATACAAGAGAAAGTCAATAAATATTTTCTAGTGATAACTGGATGGATAGTAGCGTTGCTGTAAACAAATATTTCAGTAACTGAGTAATCTATTAATTATTCTGATGATTAATCGAGTAATCGGATTAAAACATATATAAAATAAAATATTGGTAAATCTGCTATAACACCAGTGTTAATATCAGATATGAATATCAATCCAATTTTTCATATTGGAGCATCCCTAACAGTGATTTCTTTGTAGTTTAGAAAACTGACCTGTAACAATAACATCAAATAACATAACATTGGAAGATGCACATTCTAGGCTAAACAATCACAGAGAAGTTTGATAGGGGAATTAAAAAACTGTGTCGGCGATATTCAGGGTGCACAGTGGGTCAGAAGAGGAACCGCAGACCCGTCAGAACCTAAAGAACCAGACATCAGTCTCTTCATCCCTCAGTGATAGAGACTGAGAAATAATATGAATGGCAATTTACAGAACAAATCATACAAATAGGTTAATAAATATTGCGAAGAGAAACCGACTCAGAGACAGTGCAATAATATTAGCCTGCATGATCTTTTCCTCTCAGGTTAGGGCTCTGCTTTGCTGCACAAGCATCAGCCTTTTCCCTGCAATAAGCTTCTAGCTATTTTTATTATTATTAGCCATGTTTAGGACCCTGAATGCAGGAAGTCAATGTAAGACAACATTGTAATGATGCCCCACATGCTACTAGCAGCATTTAGGCTAACATTAGCATTTTGGCTCATTTTAGATTATACACTAATTTAACAAACTGAATGGAGGAAGTCCATATTAGTCAACATGCTTGTGACTTTCCACAGGTTATTGACTATAATTCAGTTTAGCTGAGCATTGATGCTAATTGTTAGCATCAGAGCGCTGGGTTCAAACTGGGGCCACACTTTAGCAGGCCCTGGTTACATTTCTCCAGGGATTTTCTATTTTCACTTAATTTGAGCGGATTCTTTAAATATGTTTCCGAACACAACGATTATTTATCTGTAAAAACTCTCTTTAACCTGATTAATCAGTAAACCGTGAAGCTGTTTCGTACCTATCCGGTGCAAGATGATCTTGGGTATCCGGGTAAAATCCATCAGTCTGCGCTGATCGTCCATCTCTTCCTTCATCTTAACGTTGATTTCTTTCCACTCTGTGAATGTTTCTTCAGCAGGAGTTTCCTGCTGCTTGATAAACTCTCTCTGAGGCTGAACTGAAGACATTTTTACATTATAAACGGAAAAAATTAGCTAAACCTCAAACTCTTCTCCAAAGGAAAAGCTAAAGCGATCCCGCGTGCTGTTTTCATCTTCCCCGCCTTCTTCTTCTTCTTCTTCTTCTTCTTTTTTTCATGGCGGTTGGCAAGAAACTTATTTATGTGAATTACCGCCATCTACTGGAATGGAGTGTGAAACGGATGCTACATAAATATTCTCCCACACCCAAATTATTATTATTATTATTATTATTATTATTATTATTATTATTATATTATTATTATTATTATAAATAAAATATTCTTTCTACCAATTTCGTTTTCTTAAGGTGATTATTAAATAAGAAATATATTCAGAAATGTTCCCCGTGTTTCACTGGAACTGTACTGAAGAAACTGTGAACGATTCAAAAGTCCCGCTTTAATATACCACATTTTCTTCATATTTTAATTTATTGAGCATGATTAGATCTGTTTAATTAGAACAAAGCACGTACAGTTATTATATCGACACAGGAGGTTTTAGTTTGTAGGTTCTGATTCATTTTTAAAGTTAAACAGTATGAAGCCACATGTGGTTTAGAGTAATGTATTCAACTTGAACATTTGAAATCAAATTAAAAAAACGTCTCACAATAGATAACTGACTTCAAACACATGTAACCGGATCCGATCTGCGTTGTTCTGGTTTTAAATGATCAGGCCGTGGTTCACCTTTAAAAGGGTTTATTCTGACAAGAATAACAGATAGAAAATAACCGTGTTACAGGCTGCCCGCTCCAAGCCCTCTCCCACAGGACAACATGACCAAAGGGCGGGATCATAGTTCACAACATGTTAAATATGCAAAATAAACTTTTCTATACAACATACCTGACAAGAATAACAGATAGAAAATAACCGTGTTACCGGCTGCCCGCTCCAAGCCCTACATAAACAAAAGTACATAACAGAAATTAACTTAATAAATTTATAAATAAACTGGATGTATTTAGATACAAAATAAATAATACACACCTCTCCCACAGGACAACATGACAAAAGGATAGGGTCTAAGGGACACAAACATTTTAAAGACAATACCACAGAGGAAGAAACAAAAGGGGAGGGGCTTCTGTTCTTAAAGTAACACAGTTAAAACAATAACAGAGATTTTCAGTCAGGTAGGAACCCATACAAATAACCAAAGAAAAAACATTTTGAGTAATTATAACAACAGATAAATTCAACCAGGAAACACAAACATTTTTGAAATACAACTTTTTGTTGTTGGTCTGATTCCATGTTATTGAACATGACTGTTTAAACATACTCCTGCATATGAAATCCATGGAAATGAATTCAGTCGCACAAACTGTAGAAAAATAGCTCTTTGAAGGTGTAGTACCAGGTTCTTGTCAGTAGGTGGCAGCATAAAGGGGCTTCTGTGTCACATTTCTGATTTATAATGTTTTCATCATACATTGAAAGTTTAAAAAAATATTCCACATGTAAAAAAAAAATTAGTAAATGTGTTAAAAACATAAAACTTAATAATTAATTAAATGACTTGAAAAAAATTATACTGTGTTTCACTCGGGTCAACTGAGGAACTGAATGAATAGTAATGGAAAAAAGGAAATGAATCAGAAAGAATTTACTCTAATTTGCTATCACTCTTAGTTACCAAGGTAATCAAACAGTTATTGTCATCATCAGTGTTTTTCCAGACTGATCTGAGCTGATCGTTCATCTCTTCCTCCATCTTGACGTTGATTCATTTCCACCCTCTGGATGTTTCTTCAGCAGGAGTTCTGACTAAACCACAGGAGTCAAACTCCAGTCCTCAAGGTGACCTGCAGTGTTTAGATGAGCCACAGGTACAAAACACTGCAATGAAATCACCATAATTACCTCCTCCTTGTGTGGATCAGATCTGCAGAGCCTTAATGACCTAATTACTCTATTCAGGTGGTGCAGCAGAGGCTCAGCTAAAGGTTTCAGGGCATCAGCCCTCCAGGACTTTAAAAGAAGAGACTCAGCAGAAAATTTAAAGCAAACTAATAATCACTTCCAGTTTCTTCAGCACAGCAACAGTGAAACACGTGAAAAATAAAAACAGAGCAAATGTCTGGCTTTACTTTTCCTCTTGAAGACTGTTTTGCAGTTTAGTTAAATGTTTCTGTGTTTTCAGTGAAAATGTCTTCAGTTCAGCCTCAGAGAGTTTATCAAGCAGCAGGAAACTCCTGCTGAAGAAACATTCACAGAGTGGAAAGAAATCAACGTTAAGATGGAGGAAGAGATGGACGATCAGTGCAGACTGATGGATTTTACCCGGATACCCAAGATCATCTTGCAGCGGATAGGTACGAAAAACAGCTGCAGTAGCTGTCATTATTTTAATTGTTTGTATACATTGATATTAATTTAATTGGTGAATCAATAAAACCAGAGCACACAGAGCATGCTCATTGCTCTGTGATAGTTCTGTGCTGCCTGGCTTCATGCAGCAGGAGAAAAAGTGAGAACTGTCACAGTGTTTGGTTATTTCTGCTTGTTGCTCCTTGGTCTGTGTTCATGATGGAGCGTTGTTTACCACTAGTGCATTGCCTTAATTGCTATGTTTAACCTCCTGAGACCTGGGCTTTTGTTTGATGTGCATTTCTTATGTCTCCTTACTATTTGGGATTAGTCTGACCTAATTTTAGTTGAAATTACATTTTGGCTTTCTATGTGCTCTTGAACTATGTCAAAACCATATGAGGACAATGGGTCTGTTTTTGCACATAAATTTTTTCCTTTACCATTTGGGATCAAAAGGACCCAATTAGCCTAAAAATGAAATTTAGCTTTCTACAATAAGTGGTTATCTCAAAACCAAATGTCCTCATACGAGGATCGGGTCTATCTGTGTGACGATAAGACCATTAAATCAATGTCATTATTTACATCTGTGTTTCAGGATGTACATTTACGCTGCTTTCTGTCCAGACTTTCACAATGAAGACACCATTGGTTAACAAAGTACAAAGGTTTATTTTATACTGTCAAACACAAAAGTGCAGATAAAAGTGCAAAGTCTATGATCTTCATTATGAACATGTCATAGCGAACTCATCATTCTGTCTGATAAGTCTACCCCACCCATCTTTGCATTGTACTCCTGTACAATATTTGGTCGTCTGATGGTTAAGTAGCATTTGTCCTACTTGGACCACCGCTGGCAGGTGTCCTCTGGCTCCTTAGCGTGGACAGCAGAGAGCATCAGGACAGGCTTGTTGTCAAAACCATTTCACTACATTCAGTTTCCCATCTCCCCTGACAACTGATGCGGAGGACTGGAGGTACATCTGCCTTGCTGCTTCATGATCTTGTCACTTGGAAGCTTCTGTTTTGCTTTTGGGATCCTGTTCTTCATGACTGTACCAGTTAGGTTCACCTAAAAACAAAACCAATTAGATCATCTCAAAGTGATGTAGCAAGGACCATTTTTTTGGCAGCCATCTTGACAGAAAACAGGGAAAACCTGCACCATTTTGGAGGATGAGTCTTATTTTAAGAGTAATAAGATTTTTTTTAAGTGTAAACTTATTTTCACTAGAAATTAGACATTTTGACTAGAAATAAACACAAATGCTCTTGGAAACATTTTACGTTTTTGCACTGAAGCTAGACTTGATGTCCTCAAACAAGTACGTCATGTTTACAGACGTTGTAGCTTGCTAATATTACTCAATATATCAAATTAGCATGCCAGGTGGAGCTACAGACATTATTGTGCATAAATAAACTAGTTTCAATCATAAAATTAGATTAGGATTTTTACCTTGTCCATGTTTCTGTCGGGAGCTGCCGTAGAAGAAATTGGTCGTCATCCCCGCCATGCTGGTGTTTTGTTTTTTTCAAATGAGTGTAATTTCATTGTGAGGCCACTAGGTGGTGCGGTCATGCCGCCCAGATGAGGACAATTGGTCAAAATTCGCACAAATTAAAGATCATGTGCAGAACAGCAAAATGTAATGTCCTCATATGAGGATGCGGGGTCTGAGGAGGTTAAATATGGGAATCCTTTCCTCTTTCATCCAGTTTTCACTCTGCGCCGTTGTTGTTTTTTTATTTTTAACCAGTGTTGTGAAAAACCATCATGTATTCTAAACCCGATAGACCAAAAACGTGCAAGCGCACGAGCAGCAAATCAGCCAACACAAAGCAATCAGACTTTACGTTTTTTATTCTTTTTTAGCGCTAAAAAAAGAGACGCTTACCATCACAGGCTAGAATTGAAAACCAGCGGCCCCGTGTCTATACAGAATGTGTTTAAAAAGGGAAGATTCGTTGCTTATGATCTAAGAACACGCCCAGTGGTCATCCGATGTCCTGCGTCACTAAATCTCTATTTGCTTGGAGATGGGAGTGAGGATGATTCAGTTTCTGTATCTGTTACAAATACAAAGGCCTTTGTGTGAAAGTATGAGTGTAATGTGTGTAGAAGCATATGTGTGTATTTGACCTTGGTAAGCGCCTCAACAACTCCCCCTTTCGGTCTCAAAGAGACCACACAAATTAAGAGGGCTCTCCATCCTGAGTAGACATTGCCCCTATCTGGAAACATCCCCCGAGGCTCATTACCGATGTTGACCCGTCTTCAAACTTTGCTGTTGTCTTTCATGCCATTTCATTGTTGGGGGTAAAACAGATAGGGCACCCCACGCCTCCGAAGGCGGCGGATCGAAATCACAATGTCCCTCTTACAGGCTAAACAATAACATTAAAAAATAAATAAATAAAATGTTAAAGGACGTTTAATTGTTAGAAGAAAATGTGAGTGTTAATGAACTATAAATGAGTGCATTTTTTTCAAATAATATGTGAATGTTAATAAACTGTGACATTAATAAAATGTTAAAATGAGTAATAGTTATATAATTTAAAAATCTATTAGTAAAATGTTAAAGAATGATAAAATGTACAGTGAGCGAAATGTTAAGGTAATACTGTAAATCTCAACAAAATATAAGCCGAATAATAGTTACAAAAATGCAAAATGCCTAAAGTGTTAGGTAATAGATTCAATGAACCAAAAGTTAATAAGATAAACTTTAATATGAAGAAATGTTAGACAATACTTAAAAAGAGAAAATGCAAACAACGAAATGTGAAGATCTCAGGCTTCAGTATGGCGTTTCAGATGTAAATTGGTACATCAATCACGGAAGGCTCCTACAGTCTCACATTTCGGCACACCCAGAAAAGATTAGACTTTATTCACTAAACACTGGAAAGTTGAAGTTCCACGGTCATTTTACGTCCAGGGGGTCGGACTCCCCGGACTGCTCCTGCATGGTTTTACTCAGGGCCTTGAGTCCTTCCAGCGTCTTGGTCACCGTTCCATCAGGCGCTGTGTGATTTGGCACAAAGACGCAACAGAGACCTCCAAAAATAGCACAAACCTTCAATTGCATCTCTAGTTAAATTACTTAAACTCAGCACATTATAATGAATATAATTGATTCTGTCTACATGTTTGTTGGATGGTATCCATAGGAAAATACTCTCAAAACCTTCAACAACCTGGTCCACTAGTTTGTATTGGTCTGGAACTCCCCGGGGAACACCAATGCTGTCAATATAAGTGGATGAATTTGTGGTAAAATCAAATGCGCTGCGCTTTACTCGTGAGGAGATGCTGTCAATCAGGGGTTGTTGTTCTCCTACCATTATGGCATGGGCTCAAAGTCTGACCATAGCACAAACGCACAAACCCCAAACATCAGATCGAATCAAAGGAGCGGGCTCAGTATACATTCTAGGTCGTCCAGCTGCGCAGGCCACACAATTAGACATTTGGTATTGTTGCACTGTTGCAGTTAACCAGTTTAATCACAAATTGGTTCCTGTATAACCTGTTGCTAACATGATCACATCAGCAGGAGTCAATTTAGAGTAGTCAAAAGTTAGTACACCCCCAGTCTTTTTATCTAAAAAGGCAGTCCCAATTTCAGGTTCATTGTTTGGTTTTGTCAGGAGGTTAATTTGAATCACTTTTAGGGGGTCTTCCCGGCTTGCCTCAGGTCCGAGCACAATGCTAGGGTTGCCATCATGTAGTGACTTCTGCACACCATGCAGTGATAAAAGGAGTGGATTCTCTGTGGTGTTCTGGGACCTGGAAAGCTTTGTCCGGTGGTGAGCTCAAATGGTGTCAGTCCCGTTCTGGAGTTGATTGAACACCTGATGGACATCAGAGCCAGAGGTAATGCATCAACCTAATTCAATTTTGTTTGTGCACAAACCTTAGCCAATTTTGTTTTCCAGTTCTGGTTCATTGTTTCCGCTTTTCCTTGAGATTGTGGGCGGTACACTGTTCCAAACCTGTGTTTTAGACCGAGGTGGGCCTCCACTGTTTGCAGGTCCTTGTTTTTAAAGTGGGTTCCATTGTCCAACCTGATTTTCTCTGGGAAAGCCGTGCCTGGGGATGTAATGGTTAATTAGACATTTTATCACTGCCTTCTGTCCTCCTTTGCTGCTGGCCAGGCTTCTGGCCACCCTGTGAAAGCACACAACTCAAACCAGCAAATATCTTTTGCCTTACACTGTGTTCACCATGTCTGTGAAATCCAACACAATCTCTTTCCCTGCACATGTAAGTAGAGGAGACTGTCCCTGTTGGGGATATAAAGTTTTTTTAGGGTTGAACTGTGCACACATTACACAATTTTTCACAAAATGTTTCACCATGTCAAGCATGTAGGAGTGCCACCATTCTTTAAGGTTGTGCATCATCTGTTTAGTCCCCACATGTCCAACAGCTCCTGTTTTTCCCAGGGGGCAGAATTAACCTGCCAACTGGGCCCCTTCAGCATCTATTTGTTTCAGTGACGCCCCTGTGCTTCCACATGTTTTTCTCTTCAAGTGACGCCCCCTTTTGGCATCTTTTCACCTCTTCCAGTGTCAATTTGTTTTTTAATTCCTCCTCTGAGGAACACACCATGGCCAAATCTGTGTGTCTGAAACAACTGTCTCACCTCTGGTCCCATCAGAGGAGCTGCTTCCAGGTCTGGTCTTACCTTCTCTGTCTTTGCCACCAGCTCTGCACACTCGTGTGGTTCTCTTCTGCAAAACAGTCTGCCATGTTTATGCCTGCATGTGTGAATGAAATGTTTGGAGCTTGGCTATCCCAACTGCATGTCGTGTGCAAGGGTGATGCCTTTTTCCCATGTCGTCCATCAGTACTTTTCTCTCTCCCCCTTTTTTCTGGAACAAAACTCCGTTAACAGCCAGTTTTGTTACAGAAACATCAAGGAAAAACAGCAAGGTGTAGTCCAGGAGGGACTACACCTGTATTTACAGTATTTACCGGTACCTTTTTTCTCCACTGGGAGAATGGGAGTGTTCCAAACAGACTGTGAGGGTTCCAGCACGCCAGCCTCAATTAGCCCTGTTATTGTTTCTGTGATGCCCTGTTCAGCTGCGGGTTTGTGTGGATACTGAGGAATCCAGAGGGGTCTCTCAGAGTCCACCTGAAATGGAATAGGAGAACAGGAAACAAGCCCAACATCCGTAGGCGATTCTGCCCAGAGAGAAGCAGGCAGAGATGTTATCATTTGTTTTGCTAAAGGGTGTTCAAATTTTCTTTCTACCATGACGTCTGAAAGCTTGTTCATGATGGAGCTCTACTGTTTCAGACATTGAAAAACTGATCTTGTATGTGTCAAGAGAGGGGGAGAAAAACAAATCTAGCGCTGCGGTGACAATTCAGTCTGTGGCTGCCAGTGACCGTTTAACCACGCCGCCCAGTTCTTTAGCTTGATGCTCAGGGTGCAAAGAGAGAGAGATGTGAGGCACAGCTTCTTCAGACATTTGATACCACTCTGATTGTTGTTCTGTAAGACAGGCAGCAGGAGCCACAAAAATATCTGAAATTTTTACCTCCCAGGTCGTTTTCCCCAAAAGAGGAAAAGAAAGCTTCCTGGTACCACTCGGAGTTGTCCCTGTCGTAGAAAAGGGTGACACGAGGGGGGCCAGGCGGTGAGACATAGGGACGTAGAGCCAGGATCCAGGGCTTCCAGGTCATGAACGTTGACATCAGGCTGCTGGAGGGTAAGGTCGTTAGGAGGCCCCAGTAGAGGTCAGCACAGTCAGACACCACTGGTTGAATGAGAAACTGTCCATCAGTGTGGAAATTTCCACCAGGAAGGGAGGTGCCATCCGGAAAAGCAACATTTAGTCCATCAGCAGAACACATGACTGTGGCTCGCATCTTTATCAGCAAGTCTCTCCCTAGCAAATTGATAGGAGCTAACAAAAAATGTTTCATTTGTTGCTTGCCCAACCTGAAGGTCAGAGGCGTAGTGAATGGCAGACTCTGTTCAGTCCCTGAGAAACCTGTTAAAGATACAGTTTGTGATGTCAGACAAAAAAGAGGGACGGAGTTCATGTGGAATGTGTGGCTCCGGTGTCAACAGTGCCCACGCTGTCCCTGGGGTTCTCAGGGGTGTGTCAGTAGGCACCCTGTGTGGGCTCCATGTCCCACTGAGAGTACTGTACGGGTCCATTTGGTGCGGGAATGACACCTGGATTGTGAAGTATAACACCTGGTTGACCTTGTGGTATGCCCCAGCATTGCCGGGCCCAATGTCCAGGGCAGCCACAGGAGTAACATACGTCATGCCCTTTAGACCATCCACCCCTTGCTCCACGGCCTCGTCCCAAGCCTCTCCGTCCACGACCAACCCCACGCCACCCTTCTCCATGAGGGGGTCCTCCATGCCTGTTTTGAGGATACATAAAAGGATAGAGAGAGAGAGGAGCAGGTCCTCCCACATATTGATTAGTGTTTTGCATGTAATTTGGAACCCCTCCCTGAATATGTGTACCTTGTGATGGGGGTCCTGTTGCTGCAGCTGCCTTCGTCACATATTCTCTTTTATTTATTTATTTTTTCAATCGGTTTTTGTTTTTCTTCCTGCAATTGGAGTTTCAGCAACTGATTCTCTAAATCCTTAGTGTCAGACTGTTCTTTTTTCTTATTTTTTTAACTTGTTCTGTGCCTTTAATCGGTAATGAAGAACGTGTCTCTCCCATCTCACATGTTCACACCTGTTCAGGGACACCTTTTACATTACAGTTAAGTTTGTGTGTGGGCCTTTAGGGTTAACTGTGGTTTGTTTGAGCCAGGTTTCTGCAGATTTATTTATCTGCAGAAACTCTTTGGGATCCATGTTACAATCCCATTCAAATTTAGTGATTAGGGTGATTGTTGCTAAGGAAACTGCTGTTTAATTGCTGGAGTCAAAGGTGTAATGACTAGGTGTACTGCAGTTGAATTATTTCCACTTCTCTCATGACCTGACATGCATCTGCTTATTATTGCTCTAAAATCACCCATAGCCAGAGTCATTCCTGATGTTAGCTGATCTAACTCTGCTCCCTCCTGCAGTGACACTGGGCTGGTTTTGACAGTGTCTCATCTGTTCAGCCTTATCACTCAAGTCCTGTAACCTCTGAGCAGACTTAAGAAAGGTGATGTTTAACTGTGACCAAACTATAGGGTCCTGTGCGGACATTCGAGGTTTGTCAGGGGTTTGATCTAATACCGTCCATTGTGGAGTTGTATTCACACTGGATGCGCCTGATGAGTCCTGCGAGGGGGCTGTCTCTGCCTCGACTGCCAAAGTCCCCTCTGTAATGTTAATTATGGCATATATGCCTCTTGGGGGCGAGTTACGTCTCCCGTGTATATGGGGGTGCAAGTGAAATTTGTGTATTCAGTCCGTGTTCAGAGCTGGTGGTAGCTTCCTGTTTTTTGTGTTCAAATGCATGAGAGATTCCCTGCCATGAAACTAATAGTTTTCTCTCTGCCTGACCTCTGTCTCTGCTTTCTCTCTGTCTTTTTTGCAGCCTAGTCTAGTGAGAATTCCTGCTTCTGCTTCTTGCTGCATGGCTTCGATCAGTTTTCCCTTAGCATCATTTATCCCTTTTAGCAAGTATTTTCCCAATGGTTGTCTATCAAGTTTCCTCCTTTCTCCTGCACCAGAACTTCTATCCCTTTTTCAGTTTTGCTTTTTCCTTCTTATTCTGATCTTCATTATGCTCCACCAAATAAGTTGTTAATGCGTCTGTTTGCTCACCGAGCGCAACCCAAGGCCCAGTGCCCCACTTTGAATCGTATTTCTCCTGTTCAAGCACACACTCCATTTTTTTTTATTTTTTTTTTTTAAGACTCAGAAATCACCTCTTTTCTCCTCCTTTTTTTTTTAACAATTCTGCTCGCACGGCAGCGAGAAAACCAACACAGCAGATAAAATCAAAAACCTTAACAAATCTCAATCTCTAAATGCCAACCATGGTTTCAAAAACACATTGCAATGAACAGAAAACGCTACATTTAGAAGTGAAATGTCTGCTCAGCGGCAGAGGCTTACACACACAACAGACAGACACACACACAACTTCACATAGAAATGGATCCACGCTTTTACAGCTCTTATTTTTGCCCTCTTTTGTCAACCATTATTACTTTTTAACTTAACTTCATCTATAATACTTTAGAGGGTCAGATTGCGATCAACCTTAAACCTTTATCTTAAACCTTTATCTTAAACCTTTATCTTAAACCTTTCTTAAACCTTTATCTTAAACCTTTATCTTAAACTTTTATCTTAAACTTTTATCTTAAACTTTTATCTGAAACCTTTATCTTAAACTTTTCTTAAACCTTTGTCTTAAACTTTTATCTTAAACTTTAACTCAACTTTTATCTTGAACTTCTATCTGAACTTTTAACTTAACTTTTCAACTTTTAACTCAACTTTTTAATTAACTTTTATCTTCAACTTTTATCTTCAACTTTTAACTTAACTTTTATCTTAACTTTTATCTTAACTTTATCTTAACTTTTATCTTTTTTATCTTAACTTTTAACTTAACTTTTATCTTCAACTTTTATCTTCAACTTTTATCTTAACTTTTAACTTTTTTATCTTAACTTTTAACTTAACTTTTATCTTCAACTTTTATCTTCAACTTTTATCTTCAACTTTTAACTTAACTTTTAACTTTTTTATCTTAACTTTTAACTTAACTTTTATCTTCAACTTTTATCTTCAACTTTTAACTTAACCTTTATCTTAACTTTTAACTTTTATCTTCAACTTTTATCTTCAACTTTATCTTAACTTTTATCTTAACTTTTATCTTACCTTTTATCTTAACTTTTATCTTCAACTTTTAACTTAACTTTTAACTTAACTTTTATCTTAACTTTTAACTTAACTTTTATCTTCAACTTTTATCTTAACTTTTAACTTATGCTGGACAGCTTTCACCGCTTCTTGCGTTTCTCAAGCTGACTCAGATTGGCTCACTGTTCTGTTTACGAGGGCAGTACTCCCCGGGGTAAAACCAGACAAAACCCAGCCTTTACCTTTGCCGCGTCGGCAGAAGGGGGGGACGGCCAGTTCCCACTGCTTCCAGCCAATCAACCTTTACATTCTTTCTTTTTTTATTTCTTTTCTTATGCTCCTATGAATAATGAAACACTTTGACAAACCAGCGGAAAGCAGTACTATAATCAAATGACAACTTAGACAACTCAGTGAAAAGCAATATTGACAACGGCTGATAACTGGAATTTAGACAACCCAGGGAAAACAGTACAATGGTGTGTATTAAGGAAAAAGCTTCCTCACCTTTTGTGGGCCCAACACCAGAGTACTTTATCCGGCAGGCTGCGCCCAAACGGCCAGTCCAATCTCTGCTCGTGTCTCAACACGCAACCATCCTCTGCTACCAATTGTTGTGAAAAACCATCATGTATTCTAAACCCGATAGACCAAAAGCGTGCAAGCGCGAGCAGCAAATCAGCCAACACAAAGCAATCAGACTTTACGTTTTTTATTCTTTTTTAGCGCTAAAAAAAGAGACGCTTACCATCACAGACTAGAATTGAAACCAGCGGCCCCGTGTCTATACAGAATGTGTTTAAAAACGGGAAGATTCGTTGCTTATGATCTAAGAACACGCCCAGTGGTCATCCGATGTCCTGCGTCACCTAAATCTCTATTTGCTTGGAGATGGGAGTGAGATGATTCAGTTTCTGTATCTGTTACAAATACAAAGGCCTTTGTGTGAAAGTATGAGAGTGTAATGTGTGTAGAAGCATATGTGTGTATTTGACCTTGGTAAGCGCCTCAACACAATATATATTGTTGTTTAGTTGCCATGAGAGAGGGAGTTGATTCCAGATTTCAGGATCAGAGTTCAATAGATATTCCAAATGTTTAATATTTTATCAAATGTTTTTGAGATTGATTGATGTATTTTGTTGATGAATTATTCAGATCTTTTAGTGTTTTTTTTATCATAATCTATCTCTTCTGCCTTTGACTTTTCTCCTGATAACAAAATACATCAATCAATCTCAAAAACATCTGATAAAATATCAGTCAAATTCAAAAATACTCTTTTGACCCAAATTGAAAATAAATGTTGAAGCTCATGAATTCAAGTTTTTAAAGAGTTATTGTTGTTTACATGTTGTCCATGTAAACCTATTCACACCAGTAGAGTCTAAAAAAATCAGCTTCAAAACAGGAAATGATGTAAAACACCACTAATGTGTATCTACATGTTTCAGTGGATCGGTGTAATAAATCGACCTGAACAGGATAACTTATCTGCTCCTGCTGATTGGTTTAAAGGCTCACATTGATTTCCAATATCAGTCAGTGAGGCGGCGCACCTCGTGTTTTGGTCTCAAACCGGATCCGGCTGCGTCTCTTCCATGTTTAAATTCTGCTCTGCTTTATCCTGCTGCTTTTTCTCCAGCAGTTTACCCCTTAATCCTCACATCTGACTCTCACGGTGGATTTCAATCCACCGTTTTCTCTCACTTTCCCCCTGATAAGGTTTGCTCAGCACTTTCACTTCAGTGCCGCTAAATAGTGAACCATTTATAGTGAAAACGATACACGACCGGCAGCTTGTGCTCATTAAATGTGTGCAGCGATACGCTCCTATTTCATAAGATCTTGTTCTGTTTAGATATTTTGCATTTTAATTTATGCAAATAAGTGAACCATTTATAGTGAAACGATACACAGATACAAAGAAGGCTGACAGGAATCTGGTAAGGAAAGACATTCAACAAATATTGTCAGGTCCGGGAATCAAACCCGTGACGGCCGTGTGGAGGATTGAAGGCCTCCAAACGTGGGTTGCGCTACCACAGCACGACCCCTGATGAAGAACATTTTCATTTTAGTTTTTGTTAAACTGAAGGGTTCATTGTGTGACCTCATATTTTGACTTTTTTGTCCAGATCTCCCACAATGCAGTGTGTGCAAAGAGGAGGAGAATCTAAATGAGCTCAGAAACCCGAGAGAAACTTCACTTCAGATCAAGATCATCCAGAACCTCTGCAGATAAAACTGGAACAAGAGGAACCAGAACCTCTGCAGATGAAACTGGAACAAGAGGAACCAGAACCTCTGCAGATGAAAGTGGATCAAGAGGAACCAGAACCTCTGCAGATGAAACTGGAACAAGAGGAACCAGAACCTCTGCAGATGAAACTGGATCAAGAGGAACCAGAACCTCTGCAGATGAAACTGGATCAAGAGGAACCAGAACCTCTGCAGATGAAACTGGAACAAGAGGAACCAGAACCTCTGCAGATGAAACGGGAACAAGAGGAACCAGAACCTCTGCAGATAAAATGGATCAAGAGGAACCAGAACCTCTGCAGATGAAACTGGATCAAGAGGAACCAGAACCTCTGCAGATGAAACGGGAACAAGAGGAACCAGAACCTCTGCAGATAAAATGGGATCAAGAGGAACCAGAACCTCTGCAGATGAAATGGGAACAACAGGAACCAGAACCTCTGCAGATGAAACTGGATCAAGAGGAACCAGAACCTCTGCAGATGAAACAGGAACACAAAGAACCAGAACCTCTGCAGATCAAAGAGGAAGAGGAGCAACTTTGCATTAGTCAGGATGAAGAGCATTTTGTGATGAAACAGGAAACTGATGACATTTTGAACAAACAGCAGAAAAACTCAACAGAGTTTTCAGAACAAGAAACGCACATGAAAGCTCAACCAGACCAAAATCTATATTCTTGTCAAATTTGTGATAAAACCTTTTCTCGAAATAGTTCCTTGATGAATCACATGAAAACTCACTCGGCTAAGAAACATTTCAAATGTTCCACCTGTGGAAAACGTTACCCTAAAGAGAGTCGTTTAAAGGATCACATGAGAATTCATACAGGTGAAAAACCGTTCACTTGTCCAGCTTGTGGAAAAGGTTTCCGTCTAAACGACTCTTTAAACAGACACAAGAGAATTCACTCGGGTGAGAAACCTTACACCTGCAAAACCTGTGGAAAAGTTTTTTGTTTAAATCTCATTTAATTGCTCATATGACGATTCATACAGGTGAGAAACCTTTCTCCTGTGAGACTTGTGGAAAAAGTTTCCAGAGGAAATCTCGGTTAGTTAATCACATCAGAATTCACACGGGTGAGAAACCTTTCTCATGTGAGACCTGTGGAAAAGTTTCACTCAAATGCAAAGGTTAACTGTTCACATGAGATCTCACACAGGTGAAACCTTTCTCATGTGGGATTTGTGGAAAAAGTTTCACTCAAAAACACAACTTAACTTCTCACATCAGAATTCACACTGGTGAGAAGCCATTCTCATGTGAGGCCTGTGGAAAATGTTTCCCTCATAAAAAAAGTTTAACTGTTCATGATGATCTCACACAGGTGAGAAACCTTTCTCATGTGGGATTTGTGGAAAAAGTTTCACTCAAAACAGTGCTTAACATCTCACAACAGAATTCACACTGGTGAGAAGTAGCTTGCATTGATTTATCAGCTGGCTGATTAATAAATGTTGATTTTCTAAATTTTGGGACATTGGTGAGCAGCAGATACATGCATGTGAAGCTGATCTGATTCCTCAACGTTATTGACCTCAGCCACTGTTCTGTTCTCCGCTGTGAGGTTTGACTATTAGACCGCTCACCATGTCATGTCTGCACCCTTAGTGAAAAGTGAGGAAAATGTTTTGTGTACAGATCCAGTTTAAGTCATCACATGAGATTCACACGGGTTGGAAGCTTTTATTTTGTAGATTCAGTAGAAAAAAGGTTCACTCAAAACAAATGTAACTGTTCACATGAGAACTCGCACAGGTTTGATGGCACAATGTGAACCTCAAGATTCTCAGTAAGTTGCTGTTTGGAAGTGGAGTAATTGCAACCGACTTAAATTCTTAAATGTAGCAGGTTTTGCTTACAAAGCATTTTAATCTGGATATTTAGCTGAAATTCTTAAAAATTTTATTCTGCCAGTTTTATATTTCCATTTTATTGAATGAGACTGAGGGAGAGATTGTCTAACAAACAATGAGTTGAATGCTTTGAGATTTAGACTTCTGAAATTTTGGAGTCTTTATTGTGTTTTTATCCTTTGTACATATTTTTATTTTAATGATTTAATAAATGGATGCTTTGAATGGTTTAATAATTTTCTTTTTACAAAATGGTTTGACGATGTGGATTGAATTCAGATAAAAAAATTATTGAAAACTTTTCTATAATTTTAGATGATAAAGTATCATAATGATGGTCTTTTTCTATTTTTCTGTTTAGTCAAAGACTGTGTGACAGAATCGATTTACATAAACATGGAGACTGAAATAAAACCTGTTTGAAACAAATAGTAAATCAGGAAAACCTTCATACATAAACAGTTAACTTCTCACATGTCATTAATTTGATTTCAGCACCTCTGAGATCTAGAATTATAAGGCTGAGATATCAAGGTAAACAAAGAGAACCCAGTAGCTGCTGGTAGGGGCCCTCCAGACATTATTACAAAATATAAATAGAAACTGGTTTTATAACTTCAACATCAGACCTACGTTTTTATTCACAAGTGTACGTTAGAAAAATTAATTATTGCCCAAAATTTGACCGTTAGAGGTCACAGTTCAGCCCCGCTCTTCCTCGCCACGGACCCGGTGTCTGAACAACGTGGAGGCAGAAGGACTGGGAATCCTCATAATTAGACCAAGGGCAGCCAGACTCATTAGTTTTGCTAGGTGTTATATTTAGAGGCACAAGAAGGCCTCCTGACACAAAAGACTCAAGTTGAAAACAAAAATAAAACCCCAAAAGGGCTCTGGGGCATCAAGGGTAAAAGGGGCAGGGCTCAAGCCCTCTCCAGACCCCCTCTGCATGTGCCTGCATATGAATGCTTGTCTTTCTAAGTTACCATCCAATAAAATATCTGAAAATACAATTTAAATGATGTTAGAAAAGTGGCTCTGCAAACTCCGGCATTATTACTTCCTGCACCTCCTGGTTTTAGCTGTAGATTGTTGATCACTTTTCTCTTTGTTAGGTGAGTTTTTTCTAAATTAACTTCCTTGTGACCGACTACCTTCAAACACAAAGATAAAGTTTTTCTTTCTCTCTATTAGAATGGTTGGAACAACCACACATGGCACAGACTTAAGACATTTTGATGCTTAAGTCAAAATGCCTTAATGTGCTGCATTTACTTTCTGACCCCCACCTCCATGGTAAGGCTCGGTGCTACATCATCTGAAACCCAGCAATTTATGGGAAAAAAGAATAATACACTGCTTTAAAATGTAAAATACTTTATTTCAAGTCATACATGTAAAAGTCAACAATGTAAAAGCTGAACTCAATAACTACATGACACAGAACTGCAAGACACCTGAAATCCACAGAAATTAACCTTCCTGAAGACTTCCCCTCTTTAACTTCAGTATCTAATGGGACACTGATGGGAACCTTAAGTACAAATGTGACTGAGAAATAAAACTAAAAACTGATTTTAGAAAAACAAAGCTGGTAGACAAAAATGGACCTCAAGTCTATCTTAGTACAAGACATTCAGAGCATCAACTTGGCTTTGGATGAATGGATATTTTTGTGCAGAATTGGCATGGATTTAATTTATAAGTAAAGGTAAGATGGGAAAAAACATGTTTTTGTTTAGTTTTTTTTTAATGAAATGTGCATTTTGTGGGCCACAGTCTGTATGTCTAAAGAATTCAGTAAAGTAGAAATGTTAGCTAATCTACCACAGCAATGATTTATTAATAAAACACTAAGACTAAAACAAACTACTGCAAAAAACTCAATGTTCTGTTCTGTGACCAAAATTCTTTATTTTTATGTTAAATCCTAAAACATGGCATTGTTATCAGTTGCTATTGCAACGAGTCTGCATGTAGCTTGGGTGATGCAGAGTGAGAAAGTGGTTTAGGTTTCTCCCTTTGCTGTGGATCATAACACGAAACAATACCTACATTTCTAAGTTTCACCTGGTTACTACAGCTATGGATGACGTGTAAAAGAACGGTCTTTCTGCCCTCCAGCGTTGTATGCATGAGCAAAATTTTGAGTAACCAAAACATACATGGTGTCTGTATTTATACATCGTAAAGCCTCACCGCACGTCACTGTTTTGCATCCATATGAATTTTATGTGTTTAAGTAATTGTTGTTTCATCCTGAAACTCTTTCCACAGGTCCCACATGAGAAAGGCTTCTCACCTGTATGAATCTCATATGCTGAGTTAAAGTCCCTCTGTCACTGAAACTCTTTCCACAGGTCTCACACCAGAAAGGCCTCTCACCTGTGTGAATTCTCATATGCTGAGTTAAAGTCCCTCTGACACTGAAACTCTTTCCACAGTTTGAACAAGTGAAAGGCTTCTCACCTGTGTGAATTCTCATATGTTTAATTAAAGTCCCTCTGTCACTGAAACTCTTTCCACAGTTTGAACAAGTGAAAGGCTTCTCACCTGTGTGAATTCTCATATGCGTAGTTAAAGTCCCTCTGTCACTGAAACTCTTTCCAGGTTGAACAAGTGAAAGGCTTCTCACCTGTGTGAATTCTTATATGCCAAGTTAAATCGTTTTTTGTCTGTAACTCTTTCCACAGGTCCACATGAGAAAGGCTTCTCACCTGTATGAATATCATATGCCGAGTTAAAGTCCCTCTGTCACTGAAACTCTTTCCACAGGTTGAACAAGTGAAAGGCTTCTCACCTGTGTGAATTCTCATATGACAGATTAAACCATGTTTTTGACTGTAACTTTTCCCACAGGTTGAACAAGTGAAAGGTTTTACTCTGTGTGAGTTCTCATGTGTCTCTTCAAATTACTGTTTAGAGAAAGGTTTTATCAGAAATTTTACAAGAATATATTTTTTGCCCTCTGTGAGTTTTCTTCTGTGGTTTTTGTTTTTCAGCATCAGTTCTGTCTTTCTGCTGTTTGTTTTCTCATATCTCTCCTTTGGTTTATGTTCTTCCTTTCTCTTTTTCCTGGGTCTTCAGAATTGCTTCCTTCCTGATCCTGGTTCTCAGTTTCTGCAGAGCCATGAGAGATGAGTTGGTTCCTCTGTGGTTTTGTGTCATTGAGAATCTCCTCTTCTTCACACACACAACATTGTGGAAAATCTGGGAAATAGACAAAAAAAAAGTTTTTTAAATGTCAATCAAACAAGAAATCCACTTTGATGCCTTCATGTATAGAAACAAGATTTTCTTAGGTTATTCGAAAATTACAATCTTACAAGAATGAACATTAACTCAACTAAGAAGTTAACGTTCTATGTTCTAGAACATTGGATGTTCTAGAATGGAACTATGACAGAACTAGTTTCATTCTGGTCATAGCTCCATTCTAATGACCAGACTGGAACTATTCTTGAGTCAAAATATGATATAAGGATCTCCAGGTGAGCAAATAAGATGGCAATCGCTTAATCTAGTAGCTTCCTGACAAATATTACATAAAATCTTCTTCCTCCATGTAGAGACAGGAAGAAGACGCCTACATGGAGGACGAGTCAGATGTTCAGGTCACCTGACTTTTGGACGTGTACCCTGACCACACACACGGTGTCGCAATCCGACTGGGAGATTGTGGACCAACGTGGTGGTGATGCGGGCTGTGTGCCTGTAATGGGCGCAGGGGAAGTGCACCCATTATATGTCACCAGATATATATCACATTAAAGAGTGACATAAAATGCCTAAAGGGAAACCATAAAGTAATTTTAATCTCACCCGCTGATATTGTCAGACATTGCTCCGCTCACACTCAACACAAACGTTCAAAAGCACAACTAAATCTCAGCCTTTACTTTCCTGGGATTCACAGCAGAATTGGTAGCATTGGGTGATTGTTGTTAATCGCACACATGCAGAAAATAATGGCAAAATGAACCAATTGAAAATATTTGACATGAATATTGGACAATTTGGAAGATTAAATATGAAGGTGAAAATGTACAATGATAAAATTATTTAACGAGTTTATTTAAGACACAAGTTAGTTAATAAGTCATTTACTATGTTTACATTATGAAAATGGAAACTTAGCAGCCAGACAAGACAATTACTAAATATGCTTTTGATTGTTGTGATCATTATTATCACCTGGTTGCAGTTCCTGTCAGGTCACCATAAAATAATTCCCCAATGAAAGTGGAGGGCGGGGCTTTGGGCGGGTCTAACACTGACCTTCTTTAACTTAAATTTGAGCCGTTATTCTGTCAGAATAGCTGACATGCATGAGTACAAATGAGCATTAAGAGGCGCTGTCAGCTCAGCATATGTGACAAGATACAAGAGAAAGTCAATAAATATTTTCTAGTGATAAACTGGATGGATAGTAGCGTTGCTGTAAACAAATATTTCAGTAACTGAGTAATCTATTAATTATTCTGATGATTAATCGAGTAATCGGATTAAAAACATATATAAAATAAAATATTGGTAAATCTGGTATAACACCAGTGTTACTATCAGATATCAATATCAATCCAATTTTTCATATTGGAGCATACCTAACAGTGATTTCTTTGTAGTTTAGAAAACTGACCTGTAACAATAACATCAAATAACATAACATTGGAAGATGCACATTCTAGGCTAAACAATCACAGAGAAGTTTGATAGGGGAATTAAAAAACTGTGTCGGCGATATTCAGGGTGCACAGTGGGTCAGGAGAGGAACCGCAGACCCGTCAGAACCTAAAGAACCAGACATCAGTCTCTTCATCCCTCAGTGATAGAGACTGAGAAATAATATGAATGGCAATTTACAGAACAAATCATACAAATAGGTTAATAAATATTGCGAAGAGAAACCGACTCAGAGACAGTGCAATAATATTAGCCTGCATGATCTTTTCCTCTCAGGTTAGGGCTGCTTTGCTGCACAAGCATCAGACTTTTCCCTGCAATAAGCTTCTAGCTATTTTTATTATTTATTAGCCATGTTTAGGACCCTGAATGCAGGAAGTCAATGTAAGACCACATTGTAATGATGCCCCACATGCTACTAGCAGCATTTAGGCTAACATTAGCATTTTGGCTCATTTTAGATTATACACTAATTTTAACAAACTGAATGGAGGAAGTCCATGTTAGTCAACATGCTTGTGACTTTCCACAGGCTATTGACTATAATTCAGCTTAGCTTAGTATTGATGCTAATTGTTAGCATCAGAGCGCTGGGTCCAAACTGGGGCCACACTTTAGCAGGCCCCGGTTACATTTCTCCAGGGATTTTCTATTTTTACTTAATTTACTTTAAATACGTTTACAAACACAACGATTATTTATTTGTAAAAACTCTCTTTAACCTCACTAATCAGTAAACCGTGAAGCTGTTTCGTACCTATCCGCTGCAAGATGATCTTGGGTATCCGGGTAAAATCCATCAGTCTGCGCTGATCGTCCATCTCTTCCTCCATCTTAACGTTGATTTCTTTCCACTCTGTGAATGTTTCTTCAGCAGGAGTTTCCTGCTGCTTGATAAACTCTCTCTGAGGCTGAACTGAAGACATTTTCACTAAAAACACGGAAAAAATTAGCTAAACCTCAAACTCTTCTCCAAAGGAAAAGCTAAAGCGAGCCCGCGTGCTCTGTTTTCATCTTCCCCGCCTTCTTCTTCTTCTTCTTCTTCTTCTTCTTCTTCTTAGGTTTTAGTTTGTAGGTTCTGATTCATTTTTAAAGTTAAACAGTATGAAGCCACATGTGGTTTAGAGTAATGTATTCAACTTGAACATTTGAAATAAAATTAAAAAACGTCTCACAATAGATAACTGACTTCAAACACATGTAACCGGATCCGATCTGCGTTGTTCTGGTTTTAAATGATCAGGCCGTGGTTCACCTTTAAAAGGGTTTATTCTGACAAGAATAACAGATAGAAAATAACCGTGTTACAGGCTGCCCGCTCCAAGCCCTCTCCCACAGGACAACATGACAAAAGGATAGGGTCTAAGGGACACAAACATTTTAAAGACAATACCACAGAGGAAGAAACAAAAGGGGAGGGCTTCTGTTCTTAAAGTAACACAGTTAAAACAATAACAGAGATTTTCAGTCAGGTAGGAACCCATACAAATAACCAAAGAAAAACATTTTGAGCAATTGTGACTTCCTCCCCAATACAGAGCACACAGCGGAGACCAGTTGGGTAAATTTCTGTAATGAGTGTCAACAATAACAAAAACACAGTAAGCCTCCCTACTGGTTCGCCAACTCTGGGTACACAGTGGAGTTCCTGACAGACTGTGTCCTACAATAATCATTACAAATGCATTTTTATAACAGGTGATCGTATAGTGGATTTTCATTGATAACAAAACTTTCAAATAAAATTTATACAATATGTCTCTTAAATCAATAAAATCAGAAAAATAAACATAGGCAGCAGTCAAATTTAACTAATTAACTATTTAACAGTAACTTCCAACTGAAACAGAGAACAAACAAACTGACAGACAGGCAAACAACAAACTGACAACATAATAAACACACTGACAAACTTAACTGAAAAATAACTGACAACATAAATTTCTGACATTTAACATAATATAATTACCTGTAATGAGTGTCAACAATAACAAAAACACAGTAAGCCTCCCTACTGGTTCGCCAACTCTGGGTACTGCAACAAAACTCCACGTTAGTCTCAGAGCACAACCACCACTACTGTTCAGAAAGGAACTGGACTTGATGACCTACCACAGTGGAGTTCCTGACAGACTGTGTGGAATCTGCAGTTCTTCCTCCTTTTATAGGCAACCAGTAGGGGGCGCCAAAAAAAACACTCATCACAGGACAACCATAAAACCCATACTAGCAGAATTTAAACTGAACCATTTCAACTATGTTACACGATTATAACAACAGACAAATTCAACCAGGAAACACACACATTTATGAAATACAACTTTTTTTGTTGTTGGTCTGATTCCATGTTATTGAACATGACTGTTTAAACATACTCCTGCATATGAAATCCATGGAAATGAATTCAGTCGCACAAAACTGTAGAAAAATAGCTCTTTGTAGGTGTAGTACCAGGTTCTTGTCAGTAGGTGGCAGCATAAAGGGGCTTCTGTGACATATTTCTGATTTATAATGTTTTCATCATACATTGATAGTTTAAAAAAATATTCCACATATAAAAAAATAGTAAATGTGTTAAAAAAACATAAAACTTAATAATTAATTAAAAAGACTTGAAAAAATTATACTGTGTTTCACTCGATCAACTGAGGAACTGAATGAATAGTAATGGAAAAAAGGAAATGAAATAGAAAGAATTTACTCTAATTTGCTATCACTCTTAGTTACCAAGGTAATCAAACAGTTATTGTCATCATCAGTGTTTTTCCAGACTGATCTGAGCTGATCGTTCATCTCTTCCTCCATCTTGACGTTGATTCATTTCCACTCTGTGGATGTTTCTTCAGCAGGAGTTCTGACTAAACCACAGGTGTCAAACTCCAGTCCTCAAGGTGACCTGCAGTGTTTAGATGAGCCACAGGTACAAAACACTGCAATGAAATCACCATAATTACCTCCTCCTTGTGTGGATCAGATCTGCAGAGCCTTAATGACCTAATTACTCTATTCAGGTGGTGCAGCAGAGGCTCAGCTAAAGGTTTCAGGGCATCAGCCCTCCAGGACTTTAAAGAAGAGACTCAGCAGAAAATTTAAAGCCAAACTAATAATCACTTCCAGTTTCTTCAGCACAGCAACAGTGAAACACGTGAAAAATAAAAACAGAGCAAATGTCTGGCTTTACTTTTCCTCTTAAAGACTGTTTTGCAGTTTAGTTAATATTTCTGTGTTTAATGTAAAAATGTCTTCAGTTCAGCCTCAGAGAGTTTATCAAGCAGCAGGAAACTCCTGCTGAAGAAACCTTCACAGAGTGGAAAGAAATCAACGTTAAGATGGAGGAAGAGATGGACGATCAGCGCAGACTGATGGATTTTACCCGGATACCCAAGATCATCTTGCACCGGATAGGTACGAAACAGCTGCAGTAGCTGTCATTATTTTAATTGATTGTATACATTGATATTAATTTAATTGGTGAATCAATAAAACCAGAGCACACAGAGCATGCTCATTGCTCTGTGATAGTTCTGTGCTGCCTGGCTTCATGCAGCAGGAGAAAAAGTGAGAACTGTCACAGTGTTTGGTTATTTCTGCTTGTTGCTCCTTGGTCTGTGTTCATGATGGAGCGTTGTTTACCACTAGTGCATTGCCTTAATTGCTATGTTTAATAGTGCAGACAGTGTTGGTTTCTGATATGAGAAATATGGGCAACCACCCGGGGCGTTAACTTTTAGGGTTGGCATGAGACTTCCGTGGATTGTAGCACAGAGCAAAGTAGAACAAAGAGTTTGAATTGATAATATTGGTTAAATTGATTTGTTTTTATGGGAATGTGGATCTTTCAGACCAATTTGATTAGCACTTTTGCTAATATTTCACATTTTATTGTCATGTGGCGGCTGGTCTTGGTCTCTGCTTAGATGGTCTTGACTATAACACTATGTAAAGCTATTTAAAGGGCCGTTTCATTTAACTAAAAAGAAATGTCATAATACTAATGGTCAGATATTGACTTAGCAAGCAGAGTTAATAGAGATGGTTCAGTTTAAATATTTAGTACTTTACTGTAAGTTACAGTGTGGGACCATTATTTGATAAGCGCCATCATATTCTGTGTCCATAAGAATAGCAAAGTATGATGTAAACCTGCAACAGCGCCTCCTACAGCAGTGCTTCTCAAATAGTGGGGCGGGCCCCCTTTGAGGGGCGCGGTGTGATACCTGGGGGGGCGCGTGTGATCCTGGGGAACAGGCTTTTTTTTTGGCCGTACTAGTATAAAGTGTAATTGCGCACAGTAGGCGGCAGTGGCGCTCTCATTGTTACTTCTGTCACGTTTGCGACAGTGCAACATTTTACGACTTACAAGACAACAGGTTTGCCTTGGTTAGCAGTGTTACGTCAACAAAAAGCTCCGACTGCTATGGCCTCCGTTATTCAACAACCCCAACATGAAAAAGTTTTTAACAGGGATGAAAAGAAAAGCGGAGAGAGACAAAGATAATGAGACAACAGAAAGTCAACCGAAAGCTAAGAAGAGGAAATACGACGAATCTTATTTAGCGCTTGGCTTCACTGTGACTACAGTTGGAAGAGGAAAGACCGCTGTGTTTGCTGTGTCTAAAAATGCTAGCAGCGGACAGCATGAAGCCAAATAAATTAGCGCGTCACTTAAATACGTTACATCCCAATCACGCCGATAAGCCGCTAGAGTTTTTTCAGCGAAAACGTGCTGAATATTGCCAACAGTCATCCCGCTTTGTGAAGGCTACTTCAGTAAACCATCGAGCGCTGCTAGCATCATATAAGGTGGCGTACCAAATTGCGCAGTGCAAAAAGCCCCACACCATAGCAGAGGAGCTGATATTGCCTGCAGCAGTAGACATGGATTTATTTATTTTTAATTTCAGGCATTGATGCACTTAAAATCTTTTCTGTTGCAGACTTAAAACACGATTTAATAAAGTTATTCTTTGTAAGTTTGACCATATGTCTTTCTTTTTTTCTTTAATGTTAATGAAAAAATGTTATGCAGAGATGGATAGTCAGGGTGAGGAGTGGGGGGCGCGAATAGTTTTTCTTGCTAGGGGGGGCGTAACGGAAAATAATTGAGAAGCACTGTCCTACAGTCACAATGTGCAGTGGTTACAGAATATGGTGTAACGTCCCTGTTGGTGAGAAGCGAATCTTGAAGGGGAGTTAACGTCAGCTAGCCAGGCTGCATATTTCCAAATGTTGGCACATTTGACGGCACTAAAGTTTAATTGACGGTAAATTTATTAACCACATGCAGACATTGTTTATTCTAATAAGGTAAATAACAATCTATCTGAAAGACAATGGAAGAGATTTCATTTTGTAATGTTTGCTGATGGATATATTTACATTTTCCTCTCCTGGGGGTTTCTGTGGGCTCTAGTGTCCCTTATAAGAAAGAAGGCTGACAGGAATGTAGTAAGGAAAGACATGCGGCAAAATATCGTCTGGTCCGGGAATCAAACCCGTGACGGCCATGTGGAGGATTGAAGGCCTCGAATCGTGGGTTGCGCTACTACAGCACGCCCCCTGATGAAGAATATTTTTATTTCAGTTTTTGTTAAACTGAAGAGTTCATTGTGTGACCTCATATTTTGACTTTTTTTTCCAGATCTCCCACAGTGTGTGCAAAGAGAGGAGAATCTAAATGAGCTCAGAAACCCAGAGAGAAACTACACTTCAGATCAAGATCATCCAGAACCTCTGCAGATAAAACTGGAAAAAGAGGAACCAGAACCTCTGCAGATAAAACTGGAACAAGAGGAACCAGAACCTCTGCAGATAAAACTGGAACAAGAGGAACCAGAACCTCTGCAGATAAAACTGGAACAAGAGGAACCAGAACCTCTGCAGATGAACTGGAACAAGAGGAACCAGAACCTCTGCAGATGAAACGGGATCAAGAGGAACCAGAACCTCTGCAGATGAAACTGGAAAAAGAGGAACCAGAACCTCTGCAGATAAAACTGGAACAAGAGGAACCAGAACCTCTGCAGATGAAAGTGGATCAAGAGGAACCAGAACCTCTACAGATAAAAGGGGAACAAGAGGAACCAGAACCTCTGCAGATGAACTGGAACAAGAGGAACCAGAACCTCTGCAGATGAAACTGGATCAAGAGGAACCAGAACCTCTGCAGATAAAACGGGAACAAGATGAACCAGAACCTCTGCAGATCAAAGAGGAAGAGGATCAACTTTCCATCAGTCAGGATGAAGAGCATCTTGTGATGAAACAGGAAACTGATGACATTTTGAACAAACAGCAGAAAAACTCAACAGAGACTTCAGAACAAGAAACGCACATGAAAACTCAACCAGACCAAAATCTATATTCTTGTCAAATTTGTGATAAAACATTTTCTAGAAATAATTCTTTGATGAATCACAAGAAAACTCACATGGCTAAGAAACCTTTTAAATGTTCCAAATGTGGAAAACTTTACCCTCAAAAGAGTCGTTTAAATGATCACATGAGAACTCATACAGGTGAAAAACTGTTCACTTGTGCAGCTTGTGGAAAATGTTCCGTCTAAACGACTCTTTAAACAGACACAAGAGAATTTTCTTTGTTGAGAAATCTTACACATGCCCAATCTGTGGAAAAAATTTTGTGTCTAAATGTCAGTTACTTGCTCATATGACGATTCATACAGGTGAGAAACGTTTCTCTTGTGAAACTTGTGGAAAATGTTTTCAGAAGAAATCTCAGTTAGTTAATCACATCAGAGTTCAC
Source organism: Poeciliopsis prolifica (assembly GCF_027474105.1). Lineage (NCBI taxonomy): Eukaryota > Metazoa > Chordata > Actinopteri > Cyprinodontiformes > Poeciliidae > Poeciliopsis > Poeciliopsis prolifica. Next base: position 299,691 of record NW_026562549.1, read on the forward strand.
ACCGGTGAGAAACCTTTCTCATGTGAGACCTGTGGAAAAAGTTTCACTCAAAAGCAAAATTTAACTCTTCACATGAAATCTCACACAGGTGAGAAACCTTTCTCATGTGAGACCTGTGGAAAAAGTTTCTCTCAAAAGCAAAATTTAACTGTTTCACATGAGATCTCACACAGGTGAGAAACCTTTCTCATGTGGGATTTGTGGAAGAAGTTTCACTCAAAAAAACAACTTAACTTCTCACAACAGAATTCACACAGGTGAGAAGCCATTCTCATGTGAGGCCTGCGGAAAATGTTTCCCTCATAAAAATTGTTTAACTGTTCACATGAGATCTCACACAGGTGAGAAACCTTTCTCATGTGGGATTTGTGGAAAAGGTTTCACTCACAAACACAACTTAACTTCTCACAACAGAATTCACACAGGTGAGAAGCCATTCTCATGTGAGGCCTGTGGAAAATGTTTCCCTCATAAAAAAAAGTTTAACGGTTCACATGAGATCTCACACAGGTGAGAAACCTTTCTCATGTGGGATTTGTGGAAAAGGTTTCACTCACAAACACAACTTAACTTCTCACAACAGAATTCACACAGGTGAGAAGTAGCTGTGCATTGATTTATCAGCTGGCTGATTAATAAATGTTGATTTTCTAAATTTTGGGACATTGGTGAGCAGCAGATACATGCATGTGAAGCTGATCTGATTCCTCGATGTTATTGACCTCAGCCACTGTTCTGTTCTCCGCTGTGAGGTTTGACTATTAGACCAGCTCACCATGTCATGTCTGCACCCTTAGTGAAAAGCGAGGAAAATGTTTTGTGTACAGATCCAGTTTAAGTCATCACATGAAGATTCACACGGGTTGGAAGCTTTTATTTTGTAGATTCAGTAGAAAAAGGTTCACTCTAAATAAATGTAACACATGAGAACTTGCACAGGTTGATGGCACAATGTGAACCTCAAGATTCTCAGTAAGTTGCTGTTTGGAAGTGGAGTAATTGCAACCGACTTAAATTCTTAAATGTAGCAGGTTTTGCTTACAAAGCATTTTAATCTGGATATTTAGCTGAAATTCTTAAAAATTTTATTCTGCCAGTTTTATATTTCCATTTTATTGAATGAGACTGAGGGAGAGATCGTCTAACAAACAATGAGTTTGAATGCTTTGAGATTTAGACTTCTGAAATTTTGGAGTCTTTATTGTGTTTTTATCCTTTGTACATATTTTTATTTTAATGATTTGGAGAAACGGATGCATTTCTTTGACATGGTTTTAAATAAATTTTCTGCTTACAAAATGGTTTGACGATGTGGATTGAATTTCAGATAGAAAAATCATTGAAACTTTTTCTATAATTTTAGATGATAAAGTATCATAATGATGGTCTTTTTCTATTTTTCTGTTTAGTCAAAGACTGTGACAGAATCGATTTACATAAACATAGAGACTGAAATAAACCTGTTTGAAACAAAAAGTAAATCAGGAAAACCTTCATATATAAACAGTTAACTTCTCACATGTCATTAATTTGATTTCAGCACCTCTGAGATCTAGAATTATAAGGCTGAGATATCAAGGTAAACAAAGAGAACCCAGTAGCTGCTGGTAGGGGCCCTCCAGACATTATTACAAAATATAAATAGAAACTGGTTTTATAACTTCAACATCAGACCTATGTTTTTATTCACAAGTGTACGTTAGAAAAATTAATTATTGCCCAAAATTTGACCGTTAGAGGTCACAGTTCAGCCCCGCTCTTCCTCGCCACGGACCCGGTGTCTGAACAACGTGGAGGCAGAAGGACTGGGAATCCTCATAATTAGACCAAGGGCAGCCAGACTCATTAGTTTTGCTAGGTGTTATATTTAGAGGCACAAGAAGGCCTCCTGACACAAAAGACTCAAGTTGAAAACAAAAATAAACTCAAAAAGGGCTCTGGGGGCATCAAGGGTAAAAGGGGCAGGGCTCAAGCCCTCTCCAGACCCCCTCTGCATGTGCCTGCATATGAATGCTTGTCTTTCTAAGTTACCATCCAATAAAATATCTGAAAATACAATTTAAATGATGTTAGAAAAGTGGCTCTGCAAACTCCGGCATTATTACTTCCTGCACCTCCTGGTTTTAGCTGTAGATTGTTGATCCACTTTTCTATTTTTTAGGTGTTTTTTTCTAAATTAACTTCCTTGTGACCGACTACCTTCAAAACACAAAGATAAAGTTTTTCTTTCTCTCTTTTAGAATGGTTGGAACAACCACACATGGCACAGACTTAAGACATTTTGATGTTTAAGTCAAAATGCCTAAATGTGCTGCATTTACTTTCTGACCCCCACCTCCATGGTAAGGCATCGGTGCTACATCATCTGAAACCCAGCAATTTATGGAAAAAAAGAATAATACACTGCTTTAAAATGTAAAATACTTTATTTCAAGTCATACATGTAAAAGTCAACAATGTAAAAGCTGAACTCAATAACTACATGACACAGAACTGCAAGACACCTGAAATCCACAGAAATTAAACCTTCCTGAAGACATTCCCCTCTTTAACTTCAGTATCTAATGGGACACTGATGGGAACCTTAAGTACAAATGTGACTGAGAAATAAAACAAAAAACTGATTTTAGAAAAACAAAGCTGGTAGACAAAAATGGACCTCAAGTCTATCTTAGTACAAGACATTCAGAGCATCGACTTGGCTTTGGATGAATGGATATTTTTGTGCAGAATTGGCATGGATTTAATTTATAAGTAAAGGTAAGATGGGAAAAAACATGTTTTTGTTTAGTTTTTTAATGAAATGTGCATTTTGTGGGCCACAGTCTGTATGTCTAAAGAATTCAGTAAAGTAGAAATGTTAGCTAATCTACCACAGCAATGATTTATTAATAAAACACTAAGACTAAAACAAACTACTGCAAAAAACTCAATGTTCTGTTCTGTGACCAAAATTCTTTATTTTTTTATGTTAAATCCTAAAACATGGCATTGTTATCAGTTGCTATTGCAACGAGTCTGCATGTAGCTTGGGTGATGCAGAGTGAGAAAGTGGTTTAGGTTTCTCCCTTTGCTGTGGATCATAACACGAAACAATACCTACATTTCTAAGTTTCACCTGGTTACTACAGCTATGGATGACGTGTAAAAAGAACGGTCTTTCTGCCCTCCAGCGTTGTATGCATGAGCAAAATTTCTGAGTAACCAATAACATACATGGTGTCTGTATTTATACATCGTAAAGCCTCACCGCACGTCACTGTTTCGCACCCATATGAATCTTTATGTGTTTAAGTAATTGTTGTTTCATCCTGAAACTCTTTCCACAGGTCCCACATGAGAAAGGCTTCTCACCTGTATGAATTCTCATATGCCGAGTTAAAGTCCCTCTGTCACTGAAACTCTTTCCACAGGTCTCACACCAGAAAGGCTTCTCACCTGTGTGAATTCTCATATGCTGAGTTAAAGTCCCTCCTTCACTGAAACTCTTTCCACAGGTCTCACACCAGAAAGGCTTCTCACTGGTGTGAATTCTCATATGTTTCGTTAAAGTCTCTGTGTCACTGAAACTCTTTCCACACGTCTCACACCAAAAAGGCCTCTCACCTGTGTGAATTCTCATATGTTTAGTTAAAGTCCCTCTGACACTGAAACTCTTTCCACAGGTTGAACAAGTGAAAGGTTTTACTCCTGTGGGAATTCCATATGTTTAGTTAAATTCGTTTTTACACTGAAACTGTTTCCACAGGTCCCACATGAGAAAGGCTTCTCACCTGTATGAATTCTCATATGCCAAGTTAAAGTCCCTCTGCCACTGAAACTCTTTCCACAGGTTGAACAAGTGAAAGGCTTCTCACCTGTGTGAATTCTCATATGACAGATTAAACCATGTTTTTGACTGTAACCTTTCCCACAGGTTGAACAAGTGAAAGGTTTTACTCCTGTGTGAGTTCTCATGTGTCTCTTCAAATTACTGTTTAGAGAAAAGGTTTTATCACAAATTTTACAAGAATATATTTTTTGCCCTCTGTGAGTTTTCTTCTGCGGTTTTTTTTTTGTCAGCATCAGTTCTGTCTTTCTGCTGTTTGGTTTTCTCATAGCTCTCCTTTGGTTTCTGTTCTTCCTTTCTCTTTTTTCCTGGGTCTTCAGAATTGCTTCCTTCCTGATCCTGGTTCTCAGTTTCTGCAGAGCCATGAGAGATGAGTTGGTTCCTCTGTGGTTTTGTGTCATTGAGAACCTCCTTTTCTTCACACACACAACATTGTGGGAGATCTGGGAAATAGACAAAAAAAAGTTTTTTAAATGTCAATCAAACAAGAAATCCACTTTGATGCCTTCATGTATAGAAACAGGATTTTCTTAGGTTATTCGAAAATTACAATCTTACAAGAATGAACATTAACTCAACTAAGAAGTTAACGTTCTATGTTCTAGAACATTGGATGTTCTAGAATGGAACTATGACCAGAACTAGTTTCATTCTGGTCATTGCTCCATTCTAATGACCAGACTGGAACTAGACTTGAGTCAAAATATGATATAAAGGATCTCCAGGTGAGCAAATAAGATGGCAATCGCTTCATCTAGTAGCTTCCTGACAAATATTACATAAAATCTTCTTCCTCCATGTAGAGAGAGGAAGAAGACGCCTACATGGAGGAGGAGTCAGATGTTCAGGTCACCTGACTTTTGGACGTGTACCCTGACCACACACACGGTGTCGCAATCCGACTGGGAGATTGTGGACCAACGCTGGTGGTGATGCGGGCTGTGTGCCTGTAATGGGCGCAGGGGAAGTGCACCCATTATATGTCACCAGATATATATCACATTAAAGAGTGACATAAAATGCCTAAAGGGAAACCATAAAGTAATTTTTAATCTCACGCTGATATTGTCAGACATTGCTCCGCTCACACACTCAACACAAACGTTCAAAAGCACAACTAAATCTCAGCCTTTACTTTCCTGGGATTCACAGCAGAATTGGTAGCAGTGGGTGATTGTTGTTAATCGCACACATGCAGAAAATAATGGCAAAATGAACCAATGGAAAATATTTAGACTTAGAGAGTCTTAGACTTAGACTTGACTTTATTGATCCCTTGGGAAGACTCCCTCAGAAAATTATAGTTACCAGCATGAATATTGGACAATTTGGAAGATTAAATATGAAAGGTGAAAATGTACAATGATAAAATTATTTAACGAGTTTATTTAAGACACAAGTTAGTTAATAAGTCATTTACTAAGTTTACATTATGAAAATGGAAATTTAGCAGCCAGACAAGACAATTACTAAATATGCTTTTGATTGTTGTGATCATTATTATCACCTGGTTGCAGTTCCTGTCGTGTCACCATAAAATAATTCCCCAATGATAGTGGAGGGCGCGGCTTTAGGCGGGTCTAACACTGACCTTCTTTAACTTAAATTTGAGCCGTTATTCTGTCAGAATAGCTGACATGCATTGAGTACAAATGAGCATTAAGAGGCGCTGTCAGCTCAGCATATGTGACAAGATACAAGAGAAAGTCAATAAATATTTTCTAGTGATAACTGGATGGATAGTAGCGTTGCTGTAAACAAATATTTCAGTAACTGAGTAATCTATTAATTATTCTTATGATTAATCAAGTAATCGGATTAAAAACATATATAAAATAAAATATTGGTAAATCTGCTATAACACCAGTGTTACTATCAGATATCAATATCAATCCAATTTTTCATATTGGAGCATCCCTAACAGTGATTTCTTTGTAGTTTAGAAAACTGACCTGTAACAATAACATCAAATAACATAACATTGGAAGATGCACATTCTAGGCTAAACAATCACAGAGAAGTTTGATAGGGGAATTAAAAAACTGTGTCGGCGATATTCAGGGTGCAGTGGGTCAGGAGAGGACCCGCAGACCCGTCAGAACCTAAAGAACCAGACATCAGTCTCTTCATCCCTCAGTGATAGAGACTGAGAAATAATATGAATGGTAATTTACAGAACAAATCATACAAATAGGTTAATAAATATTGCGAAGAGAAACCGACTCAGAGACAGTGCAATAATATTAGCCTGCATGATCTTTTCCTCTCAGGTTAGGGCTCTGCTTTGCTGCACAAGCATCAGCCTTTTCCCTGCAATAAGCTTCTAGCTATTTTTATTACTTATTAGCCAAGTTTAGGACCCTGAATGCAGGAAGTCAATGTAAGACCACATTGTAATGATGCCCCACATGCTACTAGCAGCATTTAGGCTAACATTAGCATTTTGGCTCATTTTAGATTATACACTAATTTTAACAAACTGAATGGAGGAAGTCCATGTTAGTCAACATGCTTGTGACTTTCCACAGGTTATTGACTATAATTCAGCTTAGCTTAGCATTGATGCTAATTGTTAGAATCAGAGCGCTGGGTCCAAACTGGGGCCACACTTTAGCAGGCCCTGGTTACATTTCTCCAGGGATTTTCTATTTTTACTTAATTTAAGCAGATTCTTTAAATATGTCTACGAACAGAACGATTATTTATCTGTAAAAACTCTCTTTAACCTCACTAATCAGTAAACCGTGAAGCTGTTTCGTACCTATCCGGTGCAAGATGATCTTGGGTATCCGGGTAAAATCCATCAGTCTGCGCTGATCGTCCATCTCTTCCTCCATCTTAACGTTGATTTCTTTCCACTCTGTGAATGTTTCTTCAGCAGGAGTTTCCTGCTGCTTGATAAACTCTCTGAGGCTGAACTGAAGACATTTTCACTGAAAACACGGAAAAAATTAGCTAAACCTCAAACTCTTCTCCAAAGGAAAAGCTAAAGCGAGCCCGCGTGCTCTGTTTTCATCTTCCCCGCCTTCTTCTTCTTCTTCTTCTTCTTCTTCTTCTTCTTCTTCTTCTTCTTCTTCTTCTTCTTCTTCTTCTTCTTCTTCTTCTTCTTCTTCTTCTTCTTCTTCTTCTTCTTCTTCTTCTTCTTCTTCTTCTTCTTCTTCTTCTTCTTCTTCTTCTTCTTCTTCTTCTTCTTCTTCTTCTTCTTCTTCTTCGAGTGAGAGGAGGGTGTGTGAGGAGGAGCGGAGGAAGAGTGAAAGCAAGAGTGATTGTATATCTTTTCTTTATCTTTTTCTTACTGTTTTTCTGGGTGTTTAGTTTACTTGTTTAATTGTTTTTTCTTGTGTTTAGTTTTATCACGTTTTAAGGGGTTTTTGTTCGTTTGTTTGGGGTGTGGCCGTCGGGCGTGCCTGGCTTGCCGGCGTCTGACGGCAGCAATGGTGGGTGTTGTCGGTGGTGGGTCTTTCTCCACGCTGACACGGAAGAACGGCATCAAGGTGGGTGCTGGTTCTCCGTGCAGCGTGGAGGAAGTTTGTTTGGCGGTGGGTGAGATCATTGGGCACGGGAATATAAAGTCGGCTGCACGTATGAATGGGGCAGTGGTGTTGTTTGTGGAGAAGGTGGAACATGCACAGCAGGTGGTGGAAAAGGGTGTTTCGGTGAATGGGTTGTTTTTACAAGTTTCACCGCTCACGTTACCATCCACTAAGATAATGTTGTCAAACGTACCTCCTTTCATCAGTGATGAATTTTTGATTAAAGAACTGTCGAGACACGGAAAGGTGGTGTCGCCGGTGAAAAAAGTCCTTTCCGGGTGTAAATCACCGCTATTGAAACATGTTGTTTCTCACCGTAGACAGTTATTTATGATACTGAACAGAAAGGATGAGGAAATGAATTTGCGTTTCCACGTTAGAGTGGATGATTTTGACTATGTTTTGTTTGCCACATCAGGGCAGATGAAATGTTTTGGTTGTGGGCAGGAGGGCCACATCATAAAGATGTGCCCTGATAAGGCAGAACTGGCCAAGCCGGACTCGGAAAAGCAGCAGCCTGTTGCCGCTGAGCAGGGTAAAAAAACAAATAGTGAGGAGGATGTTGTGGAGGGAGACACTGCTAATGTTGCGGCGGGAGAACCCGCCGCTGCTGCCGCTGCTGCTGCTGGCGCGACTGCCGCTGCGGGGGAACCAGCGGTGGTAGAGGAGGATGTGACAGGAAACATTGTTAAAGAGGCGGTGGAGGACGGTGGTAATGGTGCGAGTATAGGAGAGGATGAGAGCACGGTGGTGTGTGGTGATGGGCTGAATGGTGGTGTGGGTGGAAGTGTAGGGAAGGAGAGTGATGGTGTGCAGAAAGAACAGGAGGATGTGAGGGGTGATGAGGAGCATCGAGTGTGTGGAGATCAGAGCGAGGGGGAGAGGTTCAGGGGGAGAAACAGGTACAAAGAAAAGACGGTGTGGAGTCGTTTGTAGTGGCTGGAGTGGAGGGAGAAACAGGTGAGGTGGAGGAGGAAATGGAGCTGGAAGCTTGTGTCCCGGTGAAACGGCGCAGCAAGAGGAAAAATGTGGTGGCTGCTGTGCAGGCCAGTAAGAAGGAAAGTAAGTCGGTTGTGGAGAAGAGAGAGGTATCGGACAGCAGTGATGAAGAGAGTTATTTCTCAGATACCAGTGAAGCTTCCGTATCTCAGACGAGTAGAGAACCGAGATACCCGGTTGAAACATTTAGAACCTTTTTAAAACAAACAAAAGGTCTCAGAGGGATAAAACTTGAGAGCTATTTCCCAAATTTAAGACTTTTCTATTTTTCCGCAAGGCATCACATTAGACATAAAGAGGACTCAGGTTTCACAGACACAGAAATTTTTAGGTTAAAGAAAATAATGTCTAAAGCCAGAAAACAATTTTTATGATGTACAGTAGTTTTTTAATATCTATTTTAATGTTTCGGTGTGTTTGTTTTAGCCTTTTACCTAAGATGGATTCATTTAAAATAGCATCCTTGAATCTAAATGGGGGGAGGGAGGCTGAAAAACGGGCATTGATTTATCAGATGATGAAACAAAAGAAAATTGATATCGTCTATCTACAGGAGACACATAGTGATTGTACAATAGAAACAGACTGGGGCAAGGAGTGGGAGGGAGAGGTGATTTTAAGTCATGGCACCTCCAAGAGTGCAGGGGTGGGTTTTCTTTTTTCAAAAGCTTTCACCCCACTTTCTATAGAAATTGAACATGTGGTGCAAGGGAGATGTCTTTTAGTAAAGACAAAATTTGATTGTTTAAACATGTTTTTTATTAATATCTATGCTCCGATAGCCAATGCAGAGAAGAAATGTTTTTATGAGAAAATTGGGGAGAGGCTGGGTGATTGCGGGACCGAGAATTATGTTTTTATAGGTGGGGATTTTAATTGTACTGAGAACGAGTTTTTAGATCGCAATCACGCAGAGCCACATCCGGCGGCCCAACGGGTCTTGAAGCAACTGGTCTCGTCTCATGGCCTGGTGGACGTATGGAGGAGGATGCATGCAGGCGCCAGGCAGTATACATGGTCCCACATTGTTGATAGTAAAATCTCTTTAGCTCGTTTAGATCGTTTTTATTGTTTTAAACACCATTTTAACGTGTTTAAAACATGCCAGATTTTACCAGTGGCTTTCACAGACCATTCGTTGCTTTTAGGTAGTGTTTTTATCAGAAACATTTTACCTAGAAGCGCGTACTGGCATTTTAATTCTGCTTTAACTTATGATCAGAGCTTTAAGGAGGTTTTAACTTATTTTTGGACTGGTTTTAGGGAAAGGAAAGCTGATTTTAGCTCTCTTAGACAGTGGTGGGACTATGGAAAGGTTCAAATAAAACTGCTGAGTCAACAGCACACTGTCAATGTCACTCGTGACATTGCCGGATCTATCAGAGATCTGGAGATGAGTATAGTGGAATTAGAACGACTTAGTGACTCCACAGGAAATCGAGAGTATTTTGAAGCTCTCAAATCTAAAAAGCTAACTTTAGCAAACCTGCTGGAAAATAAAGTCCAAGGCGCATTGGTCAGATCCCGGATACAGGACATCACAGAGATGGATGCTCCCTCTGGCTTTTTCTTCAGCCTGGAGAGGAAACACGGACAGAGGAAAATGATCCACTCCTTGCTGTCGGACACGGGGCAGCATTTGAGCGAACCGGGGCAGATAAGGAGGAGGGCTGTGGAATTTTACCGTTCTCTGTTCCGCAGCGAACACAGAGAGAACGACGAACTGTTGGAGGAGTTCTGTGAGGAACTACCTCAGGTCTCTGCGGAGACCAACCTGGAGTTGGAACGGCCTCTGAGCCTGCAGGAACTACACACAGCCCTCCTTGGCATGAAGGGTCGGAAGTCTCCAGGCGTTGACGGGCTCACGGTCGAGTTCTACAAGGCCTATTGGGAGCTTCTGGCCCAAGACGTGCTCGACGTATTCAACGAGAGTCTGTCTACCGGTTCGCTCCCCTTGTCTTGCCGCAGGGCAGTTATCACCCTGCTGCCTAAGAAGGGAAACTTGCAAGAGATTAAGAACTGGCGCCCCGTGTCCCTCCTTTGTACAGATTATAAAATCCTCTCCAAGGCCCTGGCCACTAGGCTAGGGAAAGCCATGGAGCAGGTCATCCACCGGGATCAGACCTATTGCGTCCCCGGCAGGTCCATGGTGGACAATGTCTACCTAATTCGGGATATTTTGGAAGTCTCCGGTTCATTGGGTCTACAGACAGGCTTGATTTCATTAGATCAAGAAAAGGCTTTTGACCGCGTTGAACACGACTTCCTCTGGAAAGTAATGAGGAGGTTTGGGTTCAGCGAGGGTCTTATCGCCAAGATCCAGGTGTTGTACGGTGACATTGAGAGTGTGCTGAAGATCAATGGCAGCCTGTGTGCTCCTTTTAGAGTGTGTAGAGGCGTTCGACAGGGCTGCGCGCTCTCGGGAATGCTCTATGCACTCTCCCTGGAACCCCTTTTAAAGAAGATGCGATCAGACATTCACGGCTTGGTTTTACCCGGTTTTAAAGACAAATTGGTTTTATCTGCCTATGCTGACGATCTCGTGGTTTTTATTAAAGATCAAAAAGACGTCAGCGTTTTAACAGAAATCATAAGAAAGTTCTCCATGCTGTCTGCCGCCAAAGTAAATTGGGGAAAAAGTGAAGCCCTGGCTGTTGGCGAGTGGCCCGACGGACTCCCGGCTCTCCCCAAAGGCATGACCTGGAGAAAAGATGGCCTAAAATATCTAGGCGTGTATTTAGGCGAGAAAAGTTTTGTTGAAAAAAACTGGGAAAACCTAGAACAGAAAATATCAAACAAACTTGCGAAATGGAAATGGTTGCATGAAAAAATGTCGTACAGAGGAAGAGTGTTAGTGCTTAATAATCTGGTCGCATCACAACTCTGGCACAAGCTCATTGTACTAGATCCACCGTCAGGGCTGCTGGCAAGAATACAGACGGAAATGGTTAATTTTTTCTGGAACAATCGTCACTGGGTGCCACAGTCGGTGCTGTTTTTATCCAGAGAAGAGGGGGGCCAGGGCCTTGTCCACCTGGCCGGTAGAGTCACTGTGTTTAGGATACAGTTTTTACAAAAGTACCTGATAGGATCTCCTGTGTGGAAGGATGTAGCCAGTTGCATTCTAAGACGCGTGAATTCCTTGGGATTGGATGCTGCTCTGTTTTTAACAAATTTTAGTCTTCTAAGGTTTAAAGGAACTCCGCAATTTTATCAGAGCGTTTTTAAATCATGTGCTCTTTTTAGATTGCGTAGAGCGGAAATGACTGATTCTCTGCATTGGCTATTAGAAGAACCCTTGGTGTACGGAGCAAGACTGGATGTTGAAGAGGACACGTTCCTGGGGCTAACAGAGACGCTGTCTAGAGCCGGAATGGTGACCTTAAAGAGGCTGATTCGAGCGTCAGGAGCAGACTTTGGCGATGCCCAGAAGGTCGCTGCCGCACTGAAAGTAAGGTCTACAAGAATGATGGAACGTGTCCTGATGAGAATAAGAGAAAGATTGACTGGAAAAGAGAAGAGTTTATTGCAGGCATACAAGGATGGAGAATGCCTGCCAAAAGAAACAGATCCTTTTCCTAAGGTTCTTCTGAGTCCAAGCTTTGAAGAGGACAGCGGTCCTCTGCTAAAGACCATGGACTCAGAAATGGATTTGTGCAAAGTGGCACCAAAGACTTTATATAAAAACTGTGTGAAAATTCTAAACAAGAGAACGCTTCGAAAGAGGGACGTCAGCGTGTGGGTTGAAAGACTGAAAGGACAACCAATCCACTGGAGGACAATGTACAAACCGCCGATTAGAAAAAAGATTGGCGACCTCCAGTGGAGGATACTCCATGGCGCTATAGCCACCAACGCGTTTTTATCGGTGATTAGTCCTGGTTTTATAAATGAGTGTCCATTTTGTAGGTTGTCAGAGAGTGTTTTTCATGTTTTTATAGATTGCACACGTTTGATAGTCTTTTTTAGTTTTTTATCGACTGTATTTAGTCTTTTTAAAATTATTTTTACCGATGCACTATTTATTAACGGAGTACGTCATAGTAAAGCGACTAGTTTTAAGTCAAGGCTTTTAAATTATTTATTAGCCGAGGCAAAATTAGCTATATATATAACTCGAAGAGACAAGATGCAGGATGGACCTCAAGTTGATGTTGTGGCTCTGTGGAAGGTAAACATCAAGGCGAGGCTGAAGTTGGAGTTTGCTTTCCACAGAGCCACTGGGAATGTGCAGGGGTTTTTAGAGTTATGGGGATGTGACAAAGTGTTGTGCATCATTTCAGAAAATAATGAACTAATTTATACTGATGTTTTATTATAATGTATTTGTTTGACATAGGATTATTGTAAAACAACAAAAAAAAGGAAATTGTTTTATTATTATTATAAATAAATGTTTTGGTAAAAATCAAAAAAATCTTCTTCTTCTTCTTCGAGTGAGAGGAGGGTGTGTGAGGAGGAGCGGAGGAAGAGTGAAAGTAAGAGTGATTGAATATCTTTTCTTTATCTTTTTCTTACTGTTTTTCTGGGTGTTTAGTTTACTTGTTTAATTGTTTTTTCTTGTGTTTAGTTTTATCACGTTTTAAGGGGTTTTTGTTCGTTTGTTTGGGGTGTGGCCGTCGGGCGTGCCTGGCTTGCCGGCGTCTGACGGCAACAATGGTGGGTGTTGTCGGTGGTGGGTCTTTCTCCACGCTGACACGGAAGAACGGCATCAAGGTGGGTGCTGGTTCTCCGTGCAGCGTGGAGGAAGTTTGTTTGGCGGTGGGTGAGATCATTGGGCACGGGAATATAAAGTCGGCTGCACGTATGAATGGGGCAGTGGTGTTGTTTGTGGAGAAGGTGGAACATGCACAGCAGGTGGTGGAAAAGGGTGTTTCGGTGAATGGGTTGTTTTTACAAGTTTCACCGCTCACGTTACCATCCACTAAGATAATGTTGTCAAACGTACCTCCTTTCATCAGTGATGAATTTTTGATTAAAGAACTGTCGAGACACGGAAAGGTGGTGTCGCCGGTGAAAAAAGTCCTTTCCGGGTGTAAATCACCGCTATTGAAACATGTTGTTTCTCACCGTAGACAGTTATTTATGATACTGAACAGAAAGGATGAGGAAATGAATTTGCGTTTCCACGTTAGAGTGGATGATTTTGATTATGTTTTGTTTGCCACATCAGGGCAGATGAAATGTTTTGGTTGTGGGCAGGAGGGCCACATCATAAAGATGTGCCCTGATAAGGCAGAACTGGCCAAGCCGGACTCGGAAAAGCAGCAGCCCGTTGCCGCTGAGCAGGGTAAAAAAACAAATAGTGAGGAGGATGTTGTGGAGGGAGACACTGCTAATGTTGCGGCGGGAGAACCCGCCGCTGCTGCTGCTGCTGGTGCGACTGCCGCTGCGGGGGAACCAGCGGTGGTAGAGGAGGATGTGACAGGAAACATTGTTAAAGAGGCGGTGGAGGACGGTGGTAATGGTGCGAGTATAGGAGAGGATGAGAGCACGGTGGTGTGTGGTGATGGGCTGAATGGTGGTGTGGGTGGAAGTGTAGGGAAGGAGAGTGATGGTGTGCAGAAAGAACAGGAGGATGTGAGGGGTGATGAGGAGCATCGAGTGTGTGGAGATCAGAGCGAGGGGGGAGAGGTTCAGGGGGAGAAACAGAAAAGACAGTGTGGAGTCGTTTATAGTGGCTGGAGTGGAGGGAGAAACAGGTGAGGTGGAGGAGGAAATGGAGCTGGAAGCTTGTGTCCCGGTGAAACGGCGCAGCAAGAGGAAAAATGTGGTGGCTGCTGTGCAGGCCAGTAAGAAGGAAAGTAAGTCGGTTGTGGAGAAGAGAGAGGTATCGGACAGCAGTGATGAAGAGAGTTATTTCAGATACCAGTGAAGCTTCCGTATCTCAGACGAGTAGAGAACCGAGATACCCGGTTGAAACATTTAGAACCTTTTTAAAACAAACAAAAGGTCTCAGAGGGATAAAACTTGAGAGCTATTTCCCAAATTTAAGACTTTTCTATTTTTCCACAAGGCATCACATTAGACATAAAGAGGACTCAGGTTTCACAGACACAGAAATTTTTAGGTTAAAGAAAATAATGTCTAAAGCCAGAAAACAATTTTTATGATGTACAGTAGTTTTTTAATATCTATTTTAATGTTTCGGTGTGTTTGTTTTAGCCTTCTACCTAAGATGGATTCATTTAAAATAGCATCCTTGAATCTAAATGGGGGGAGGGAGGCTGAAAAACGGGCATTGATTTATCAGATGATGAAACAAAAGAAAATTGATATCGTTATATCTACAGGAGACACATAGTGATTGTACAATAGAAACAGACTGGGGCAAGGAGTGGGAGGGAGAGGTGATTTTAAGTCATGGCACCTCCAAGAGTGCAGGGGTGGGTTTTCTTTTTTCAAAAGCTTTCACCCCACTTTCTATAGAAATTGAACATGTGGTGCAAGGGAGATGTCTTTTAGTAAAGACAAAATTTGATTGTTTAAACATGTTTTTTATTAATATCTATGCTCCGATAGCCAATGCAGAGAAGAAATGTTTTTATGAGAAAATTGGGGAGAGGCTGGGTGATTGCGGACCGAGAATTATGTTTTTATAGGTGGGGATTTTAATTGTACTGAGAACGAGTTTTTAGATCGCAATCACGCAGAGCCACATCCGGCGGCCCAACGGGTCTTGAAGCAACTGGTCTCGTCTCATGGCCTGGTGGACGTATGGAGGAGGATGCATGCAGGCGCCAGGCAGTATACATGGTCCCACATTGTTGATAGTAAAATCTCTTTAGCTCGTTTAGATCGTTTTTATTGTTTTAAACACCATTTTAACGTGTTTAAAACATGCCAGATTTTACCAGTGGCTTTCACAGACCATTCGTTGCTTTTAGGTAGTGTTTTTATCAGAAACATTTTACCTAGAAGCGCGTACTGGCATTTTAATTCTGCTTTAACTTATGATCAGAGCTTTAAGGAGGTTTTAACTTATTTTTGGACTGGTTTTAGGGAAAGGAAAGCTGATTTTAGCTCTCTTAGACAGTGGTGGGACTATGGAAAGGTTCAAATAAAACTGCTGAGTCAACAGCACACTGTCAATGTCACTCGTGACATTGCCGGATCTATCAGAGATCTGGAGATGAGTATAGTGGAATTAGAACGACTTAGTGACTCCACAGGAAATCGAGAGTATTTTGAAGCTCTCAAATCTAAAAAGCTAACTTTAGCAAACCTGCTGGAAAATAAAGTCCAAGGCGCATTGGTCAGATCCCGGATACAGGACATCACAGAGATGGATGCTCCCTCTGGCTTTTTCTTCAGCCTGGAGAGGAAACACGGACAGAGGAAAATGATCCACTCCTTGCTGTCGGACACGGGGCAGCATTTGAGCGAACCGGGGCAGATAAGGAGGAGGGCTGTGGAATTTTACCGTTCTCTGTTCCGCAGCGAACACAGAGAGAACGACGAACTGTTGGAGGAGTTCTGTGAGGAACTACCTCAGGTCTCTGCGGAGACCAACCTGGAGTTGGAACGGCCTCTGAGCCTGCAGGAACTACACATGTTTCGGAAGTCTCCAGGCGTTGACGGGCTCACGGTCGAGTTCTACAAGGCCTATTGGGAGCTTCTGGCCCAAGACGTGCTCGACGTATTCAACGAGAGTCTGTCTACCGGTTCGCTCCCCTTGTCTTGCCGCAGGGCAGTTATCACCCTGCTGCCTAAGAAGGGAAACTTGCAAGAGATTAAGAACTGGCGCCCCGTGTCCCTCCTTTGTACAGATTATAAAATCCTCTCCAAGGCCCTGGCCACTAGGCTAGGGAAAGCCATGGAGCAGGTCATCCACCGGGATCAGACCTATTGCGTCCCCGGCAGGTCCATGGTGGACAATATCTACCTAATTCGGGATATTTTGGAAGTCTCCGGTTCATTGGGTCTACAGACAGGCTTGATTTCATTAGATCAAGAAAAGGCTTTTGACCGCGTTGAACACGACTTCCTCTGGAAAGTAATGAGGAGGTTTGGGTTCAGCGAGGGTCTTATCGCCAAGATCCAGGTGTTGTACGGTGACATTGAGAGTGTGCTGAAGATCAATGGCAGCCTGTGTGCTCCTTTTAGAGTGTGTAGAGGCGTTCGACAGGGCTGCGCGCTCTCGGGAATGCTCTATGCACTCTCCCTGGAACCCCTTTTAAAGAAGATGCGATCAGACATTCACGGCTTGGTTTTACCCGGTTTTAAAGACAAATTGGTTTTATCTGCCTATGCTGACGATCTCGTGGTTTTATTAAAGATCAAAAAGACGTCAGCGTTTTAACAGAAATCATAAGAAAGTTCTCCATGCTGTCTGCCGCCAAAGTAAATTGGGGAAAAAGTGAAGCCCTGGCTGTTGGCGAGTGGCCCGACGGACTCCCGGCTCTCCCCAAAGGCATGACCTGGAGAAAAGATGGCCTAAAATATCTAGGCGTGTATTTAGGCGAGAAAAGTTTTGTTGAAAAAAACTGGGAAAACCTAGAACAGAAAATATCAAACAAACTTGCGAAGTGGAAATGGTTGCATGAAAAAATGTCGTACAGAGGAAGAGTGTTAGTGCTTAATAATCTGGTCGCATCACAACTCTGGCACAAGCTCATTGTACTAGATCCACCGTCAGGGCTGCTGGCAAGAATACAGACGGAAATGGTTAATTTTTTCTGGAACAATCGTCACTGGGTGCCACAGTCGGTGTTGTTTTTATCCAGAGAAGAGGGGGGCCAGGGCCTTGTCCACCTGGCCGGTAGAGTCACTGTGTTTAGGATACAGTTTTTACAAAAGTACCTGATAGGATCTCCTGTGTGGAAGGATGTAGCCAGTTGCATTCCAAGACGCGTGAATTCCTTGGGATTGGATGCTGCTCTGTTTTTAACAAATTTTAGTCTTCTAAGGTTTAAAGGAACTCCGCAATTTTATCAGAGCGTTTTTAAATCATGTGCTCTTTTTAGATTGCGTAGAGCGGAAATGACTGATTCTCTGCATTGGCTATTAGAAGAACCCTTGGTGTACGGAGCAAGACTGGATGTTGAAGAGGACACGTTCCTGGGGCTAACAGAGACGCTGTCTAGAGCCGGAATGGTGACCTTAAAGAGGCTGATTCGAGCGTCAGGAGCAGACTTTGGCGATGCCCAGAAGGTCGCTGCCGCACTGAAAGTAAGGTCTACAAGAATGATGGAACGTGTCCTGATGAGAATAAGAGAAAGATTGACTGGAAAAGAGAAGAGTTTATTGCAGGCATACAAGGATGGAGAATGCCTGCCAAAAGAAACAGATCCTTTTCCTAAGGTTCTTCTGAGTCCAAGCTTTGAAGAGGACAGCGGTCCTCTGCTAAAGACCATGGACTCAGAAATGGATTTGTGCAAAGTGGCACCAAAGACTTTATATAAAAACTGTGTGAAAATTCTAAACAAGAGAACGCTTCGAAAGAGGGACGTCAGCGTGTGGGTTGAAAGACTGAAAGGACAACCAATCCACTGGAGGACAATGTACAAACCGCCGATTAGAAAAAAGATTGGCGACCTCCAGTGGAGGATACTCCATGGCGCTATAGCCACCAACGCGTTTTTATCGGCGATTAGTCCTGGTTTTATAAATGAGTGTCCATTTTGTAGGTTGTCAGAGAGTGTTTTTCATGTTTTTATAGATTGCACACGTTTGATAGTCTTTTTTAGTTTTTTATCGACTGTTTTTAGTCTTTTTAAAAAATTTTTACCGATGCACTATTTATTAACGGAGTACGTCATAGTAAAGCGACTAGTTTTAAGTCAAGGCTTTTAAATTATTATTAGCCGAGGCAAAATTAGCTATATATATAACTCGAAGAGACAAGATGCAGGATGGACCTCAAGTTGATGTTGTGGCTCTGTGGAAGGTAAACATCAAGGCGAGGCTGAAGTTGGAGTTTGCTTTCCACAGAGCCACTGGGAATGTGCAGGGGTTTTTAGAGTTATGGGGATGTGACAAAGTGTTGTGCATCATTTCAGAAAATAATGAACTAATTTATACTGATGTTTTATTATAATGTATTTGTTTGACATAGGATTATTGTAAAACAACAAAAAAAAGGAAATTGTTTTATTATTATTGTAAATAAATGTTTTGGTAAAATCTTAAAATCTCTTCTTCTTCTTCTTCTTCTCTTCTTCTTTTCTTCTTCTTCTTCTTCTTTTTCATGGCGGTTGGCAAGAAACTTATTGATGTGAATTACCACCATCTACTGGAATAGAGTGTGAAACGGGATGCTACATAAATATTCTCCCGCACCCAAATTATTATTATTATTATTATTAAATAAAATATTCTTTCTACCAATTTCGTTTTCTTAAGGTGATTTATTAAAGAACAAATATTCAGAAATCTTCCCGTGTTTCACTGGAACTGTACTGAAGAAACTGTGAACGATTCAAAAGTTCCCCTTTAATATACCACATTTTCTTTCATATTTTAATTTATTGAGCATGATTAGATCTGTTTAATTAGAACAAAGCACGTACAGTTATTATATCGACACATGAGGTTTTAGTTTGTAGGTTCTGATTCATTTTTAAAGTAAACAGTATGAAGCCACATGTGGTTTAGAGTAATGTATTCAACTTGAACATTTGAAATAAAATTAAAAAAACGTCTCACAATAGATAACTGACTTCAAACACATGTAACCGGATCCGATCTGCGTTGTGCTGGTTTTAAATGATCAGGCCGTGGTTCACCTTTAAAAGGGTTTATTCTGACAAGAATAACAGATAGAAAATAACCGTGTTACAGGCTGCCCGCTCCAAGCCCTCTCCCACAGGACAACATGACCAAAGGGCGGGATCATAGTCACAACATGTTAAATATGCAAAATAAACTTTTCTATACAACATACCTGACAAGAAAAACAGATAGAAAATAACCGTGTTACTGGCTGCCCGCTCCAAGCCCTACATAAACAAAAGTACATAACAGAAATTAACTTA
This sequence comes from Poeciliopsis prolifica, assembly GCF_027474105.1. NCBI lineage: Eukaryota > Metazoa > Chordata > Actinopteri > Cyprinodontiformes > Poeciliidae > Poeciliopsis > Poeciliopsis prolifica. Next base: position 319,028 of record NW_026562549.1, read on the forward strand.
ATAAATTTATAAATAAACTGGATGTATTTAGATACAAAATAAATAATACATACCTCTCCCACAGGACAACATGACAAAAGGATAGGGTCTAAGGGACACAAACATTTTAAAGACAATACCACAGAGGAAGAAACAAAAGGGGAGGGGCTTCTGTTCTTAAAGTAACACAGTTAAAACAATAACAGAGATTTTCAGTCAGGTAGGAACCCATACAAATAACCAAAGAAAAACATTTTGAGCAATTGTGACTTCCTCCCCAATACACAGCACACAGCGGAGACCAGTTGGGTAAATTTCTGTAATGAGTGTCAACAATAACAAAAACACAGTAAGCCTCCCTACTGGTTCGCCAACTCTGGGTACACAGTGGAGTTCCTGACAGACTGTGTCCTACAATAATCATTACAAATGCATTTTTATAACAGGTGATCGTATAGTGGATTTTTATTGATAACAAAACTTTCAAATAAAATTTACACAATATTTCTCTTATAAATCAATAAAATCAGAAAAATAAACATAGGCAGCAGTCAAATTTAACTAATTAACTATTTAACAGTAACTTCCAACTGAAACAGAGAACAAACAAACTGACAGACAGGCAAATACAACAAACTGACAACATAATAAACACACTGACAAACTTAACTGAAAAATAACTGACAACATAAATTTCTGACATTTAACATAATATAATTACCTGTAATGAGTGTCAACAATAACAAAAACACAGTAAGCCTCCCTACTGGTTCGCCAACTCTGGGTACTGCAACAAAACTCCACGTTAGTCTCAGAGCACAACCACCACTACTGTTCAGAAAGGAACTGGACTTGATGACCTACCACAGTGGAGTTCCTGACAGACTGTGTGGAATCTGCAGTTCTTCCTCCTTTTATAGGCAACCAGTAGGGGGCGCCAAAAAACACTCATCACAGGACAACCATAAAACCCATACTAGCAGAATTTAAACTGAATCATTTCAACTATGTTACACAATTATAACAACAGACAAATTCAACCAGGTTACACACACATTTATGAAATACAACTTTTTTTGTTGTTGGTCTGATTCCATGTTATTGAACATGACTGTTTAAACATACTCCTGCATATGAAATCCATGGAAATGAATTCAGTCGCACAAACTGTAGAAAAATAGCTCTTTGTAGGTGTAGTACCAGGTTCTTGTCAGTAGGTGGCAGCATAAAGGGGCTTCTGTGTCATATTTCTGATTTATAATGTTTTCATCATACATTGAAAGTTTAAAAAAATATTCCACATATAAAAAAAAATAGTAAATGTGTTAAAAAAACATAAAAACTTAATAATTAATTAAAAAGACTTGAAAAAATTATACTGTGTTTCACTCGGATCAACTGAGGAACTGAATGAATAGTAATGGAAAAAAGGAAATGAAATAGAAAGAATTTACTCTAATTTGCTATCACTCTTAGTTACCAAGGTAATCAAACAGTATTGTCATCATCAGTGTTTTTCCAGACTGATCTGAGCTGATCGTTCATCTCTTCCTCCATCTTAATGTTGATTTATTTCCACTCTGTGGATGTTTCTTCAGCAGGAGATCTGACTAAACCACAGGAGTCAAACTCCAGTCCTCAAGGTGACCGCAGTGTTTAGATGAGCCACAGGTACAAAACACTGCAATGAAATCACCATAATTACCTCCTCCTTGTGTGGATCAGATCTGCAGAGCCTTAATGACCTAATTACTCTATTCAGGTGGTGCAGCAGAGGCTCAGCTAAAGGTTTCAGGGCATCAGCCCTCCAGGACTTTAAAAGAAGAGACTCAGCAGAAAATTTAAAGCCAAACTAATAATCACTTCCAGTTTCTTCAGCACAGCAACAGTGAAACACGTGAAAAATAAAAACAGAGCAAATGTCTGGCTTTACTTTTCCTCTTGAAGACTATTTTGCAGTTTAGTTAAATATTTCTGTCTTTCCAGTGAAAATGTCTTCAGTTCAGCCTCAGAGAGTTTATCAAGCAGCAGGAAAACTCCTGCTGAAGAAACATTCACAGAGTGGAAAGAAATCAACGTTAAGATGGAGGAAGAGATGGACGATCAGCGCAGACTGATGGATTTTACCCGGATACCCAAGATCATCTTGCACCGGATAGGTACGAAACAGCTGCAGTAGCTGTCATTATTTTAATTGATTGTATACATTGATATTAATTTAATTGGTGAATCAATAAAACCAGAGCACACAGAGCATGCTCATTGCTCTGTGATAGTTCTGTGCTGCCTGGCTTCATGCAGCAGGAGAAAAAGTGAGAACTGTCACAGTGTTTGGTTATTTCTGCTTGTTGCTCCTTGGTCTGTGTTCATGATGGAGCGTTGTTTACCACTAGTGCATTGCCTTAATTGCTATGTTTAATAGTGCAGACAGTGGTGGTTTCTGATATGAGCAATATGGGCAACCGCCCAGGGCGTTATCTTTTAGGGTTGGCATGAGACTTCCATGGATTGTAGCACAGAGCAAAGTAGAACAAAGAGTGTGAATTTATAATATTGGTTAAATTGATTTGTTTTTATGGGAATGTGGATCTTTCAGACCAATTTGATTAGCACTTTTGCTAATATTTCACATTTTATTGTCATGTGGCGGCTGGTCTTGGTCTCTGCTTAGATGGTCTTGACTATAACACTATGTAAAGCTATTTAAAGGGCCGTTTCATTTAACTAAAAAGAAATGTCATAATACTAATGGTCAGATATTGACTTAGCAAGCAGAGTTAATAGAGATGGTTCAGTTTAAATATTTAGTACTTTACTGTAAGTTACAGTGTGGGACCATTATTTGATAAGCGCCATCATATTCTGTGTCCATAAGAATAGCAAAGTATGATGTAAACCTGCAACAGCGCCTCCTACAGTCACAATGTGCAGTGGTCACAGAATATGGTGTAACGTCCCTGTTGGTGAGAAGCGAATCTTGAAGGGGAGTTAACGTCAGCTAGCCAGAATGCATATTTCCAAATGTTGGCACATTTGACGGCACTAAAGTTTAATTGACGGTAAATTTATTAACCACATACAGACATTGTTTATTCTAAATAAGGTAAATAATCTCTCTGAAAGACGATGGAAGAGATTTCATTTTATAATGTTTGCTGAGAATATCTTTACATTTTCCCCTCCTGGGGGTTTCTGTGGGCTCTAGTGTCCCTTATATGAAAGAAGGCTGACAGGAATGTAGTAAGGAAAGACATGCGGCAAATATTGTCGGGTCCGGAAATCAAACCCGTGACGGCCGTGTGGAGGATTGAAGGCCTCCAATCGTGGGTTGCGCTACTACAGAACGCCCCCTGATGAAGAATATTTTTATTTTAGTTTTTAATTAAACTGAAGGGTTCAGTGTGATTTTGACTTTTTTGTCCAGATCTCCCACAATGCAGTGTGTGCAAAGAGGAGGAGGATCTAAATGAGCTCAGAAACCCAGAGAGAAACTTCACTTCATATCAAGATCATCCAGAACCTCTGCAGATAAAACTGGAACAAGAGGAACCAGAACCTCTGCATATGAAACTGGAACAAGAGGAACCAGAACCTCTGCAGATGAAACTGGATCAAGAAGAACCAGAACCTCTGCAGATAAAACTGGAAAAAGAGGAACCAGAACCTCTGCAGATAAAACTGGAACAAGAGGAACCAGAACCTCTGCAGATGAAACTGGATCAAGAAGAACCAGAACCTCTGCAGATAAAACTGGAACAAGAGGAACCAGAACCTCTGCAGATGAAACTGGAACAAGAGGAACCAGAACCTCTGCAGATGAAACTGGATCAAGAGGAACCAGAACCTCTGCAGATAAAACGGGATCAGAGGAACCAGAACTTCTGCAGATCAAAGAGGAAGAGGAGCAACTTTCCATCAGTCAGGATGAAGAGCATCTTGTGATGAAACAGGAAACTGATGACATTTTGAACAAACAGCAGAAAAACTCAACAGAGACTTCAGAACAAGAAACGCACATGAAAGCTCAACCAGACCAAAATCTATATTCTTGTCAAATTTGTGATAAAACCTTTTCTAGAAATAATTCTTTGATGAATCACAAGAAAACTCACACGGATAAGAAACGTTTTAAATGTTCCACCTGTGGAAAAAGTTACCCTAAAGAGAGTCGTTTAATTGATCACATGAGAATTCATACAGGTGAAAAACCGTTCACTTGTGCAGCTTGTGGAAAATGTTTCCATCTAAACGACTCTTTAAACAGACACAAGAGAATTTTCTTTGGTGAGAAATCTTACACATGCACAATCTGTGGAAAAAATGTTGTGTCTAAATGTGAGTTACTTGCTCATATGACGATTCATACAGGTGAGAAACCTTTCTCCTGTGAGACTTGTGGAAAAAGTTTCCAGAGGAAATCTCGGTTAGTTAGTCACATCAGAATTCACACGGGTGAGAAACCTTTCTCATGTGAGACCTGTGGGAAAAGTTTCCGGAGTAAACATAAAATAGTTGATCACATCAGAATTCACACAGGTGAGAAACCTTTCTCATGTGAGACCTGTGGAAAAAGTTTCTCTCAAAAGCAAAATTTAACTGTTCACGTGAGATCTCACACAGGTGAGAAACCTTTCTCATGTGGGATTTGTGGAAGAAGTTTCACTCAAAAAACAACTTAACTTCTCACAACAGAATTCACACAGGTGAGAAGCCATTCTCATGTGAGGCCTGCGGAAAATGTTTCCCTCATAAAAACAGTTTAACTGTTCACATGAGATCTCACACAGGTGAGAAACCTTTTCATGTGGGATTTGTGGAAAAGGTTTCACTCACAAACACAACTTAACTTCTCACAACAGAATTCACACAGGTGAGAAGCCATTCTCATGTGAGACCTGTGGAAAATGTTTTCCTCATAAAAAAAGTTTAACGGTTCACATGAGATCTCACACAGGTGAGAAACCTTTCTCATGTGGGATTTGTGGAAAAGGTTTCACTCACAAACAGAGCTTAACTTCTCACAACAGAATTCACACAGGTGAGAAGTAGCTTGCATTGATTATCAGCTGGCTGATTAATAAATGTTGATTTCCTTAATTTTGGGACATTGGTGAGCAGCAGATACATGCATGTGAAGCTGATCTGATTCCTCAATGTTATTGACCTCAGCCACTGTTCTGTTCTCCGCTGTGAGGTTTGACTATTAGACCAGCTCACCATGTCATGTCTGCACCCTTAGTGAAAAGCGAGGAAAATGTTTTGTGTATAGATCCAGTTTAAGTCATCACATGAAGATTCACACGGGTTGGAAGCTTTTATTTTGTAGATTCATTAGAAAAAGGTTCACTCAAAACAAATGTAACTGTTCACATGAGAACTTGCACAGGTTTGATGGCACAATGTGAACCTCAAGATTCTCAGTAAGTTGCTGTTTGGAAGTGGAGTAATTGCAACCGACTTAAATGCTTAAATGTAGCAGGTTTTGCTTACAAAGCATTTTAATCTGGATATTTAGCTGAAATTCTTAAAAAATTTTATTCTTCCAGTTTTATATTTCCATTTTATTGAATGAGACTGAGGGAGATCGTCTAACAAACAATGAGTTGAATGCTTTGAGATTTAGACTTCTGAAATTTTGGAGTCTTTATTGTGTTTTTATCCTTTGTACATATTTTTATTTTAATGATTTGGAGAAATGGATGCATTTCTTTGACATGGTTTTAAATAAATTTTCTGCTTACAAAATGATTTGACGATGTGGATTGAATTTCAGATAAAAAAAATCATTGAAACTTTTCTATAATTTTAGATGATAAAGTATCATAATGATGGTCTTTTTCTATTTTTCTGTTTACTCAAAGACTGTGACAGAATCGATTTACATAAACATAGAGACTGAAATAAAACCTGTTTGAAACAAAAAGTAAATCAGGAAAACCTTCATATATAAACAGTTAACTTCTCACATGTCATTAATTTGATTTCAGCACCTCTGAGATCTAGAATTATAAGGCTGAGATATCAAGGTAAACAAAGAGAACCCAGTAGCTGCTGGTAGGGGCCCTCCAGACATTATTACAGAATATAAATAGAAACTGGTTTTATAACTTCAACATCAGACCTACATTTTTATTCACAAGTGTACGTTAGAAAAATTAATTATTGCCCAAAATTTGACCGTTAGAGGTCACAGTTCAGCCCCGCTCTTCCTCGCCACGGACCCGGTGTCTGAACAACGTGGAGGCAGAAGGACTGGGAATCCTCATAATTAGACCAAGGGCAGCCAGACTCATTAGTTTTGCTAGGTGTTATATTTAGAGGCACAAGAAGGCCTCCTGACACAAAAGACTCAAGTTGAAAACAAAATAAACTCAAAAAGGGCTCTGGGGGCATCAAGGGTAAAAGGGGCAGGGCTCAAGCCTCTCCAGACCCCCTCTGCATGTGCCTGCATATGAATGCTTGTCTTTCTAAGTTACCATCCAATAAAATATCTGAAAATACAATTTAAACGATGTTAGAAAAGTGGCTCTGCAAACTCCGGCATTATTACTTCCTGCACCTCCTGGTTTTAGCTGTAGATTGTTGATCCACTTTTCTCTTTGTTAGGTGAGTTTTTCTAAATTAACTTCCTTGTGACCGACTACCTTCAAACACAAAGATAAAGTTTTTCTTTCTCTCTTTTAGAATGGTTAGAACAACCACACATGGCACAGACTTAAGACATTTTGATGCTTAAGTCAAAATGCCTAAATGTGCTGCATTTACTTTCTGACCCCCACCTCCATGGTAAGGCATCGGTGCTACATCATCTGAAACCCAGCAATTTATGGGAAAAAAGAATAATACACTGCTTTAAAATGTAAAATACTTTATTTCAAGTCATACATGTAAAAGTCAACAATGTAAAAGCTGAACTCAATAACTACATGACACAGAACTGCAAGACACCTGAAATCCACAGAAATTAAACCTTCCTGAAGACATTCCCCTCTTTAACTTCAGTATCTAATGGACACTGATGGGAACCTTAAGTACAAATGTGACTGAGAAATAAAACAAAAAACTGATTTTAGAAAAACAAAGCTGGTAGACAAAAATGGACCTCAAGTCTATCTTAGTACAAGACATTCAGAGCATCGACTTGGCTTTGGATGAATGGATATTTTTGTGCAGAATTGGCATGGATTTAATTTATAAGTAAAGGTAAGATGGGGAAAAAACATGTTTTTGTTTAGTTTTTTTAATGAAATGTGCATTTTGTGGGCCACAGTCTGTATGTCTAAAGAATTCAGTAAAGTAGAAATGTTAGCTAATCTACCACAGCAATGATTTATTAATAAAACACTAAGACTAAACAAACTACTGCAAAAACTCAATGTTCTATTCAGTGACCAAAATTCTTTTTTTTATGTTAAATCCTAAAACATGGCATTGTTATCAGTTGCTATTGCAACGAGTCTGCATGTAGCTTGGGTGATGCAGAGTGAGAAAGTGGTTTAGGTTTATCCCTTTGCTGTGGATCATAACACAAAACAATACCTACATTTCTAAGTTTCACCTGGTTACTACAGCTATGGATGACGTGTAAAAGAACGGTCTTTCTGCCCTCCAGCGTTGTATGCATGGGCAAAATTTCTGAGTAACCAATAACATACATGGTGTCTGCATTTATACATCGTAAAGCCTCACCGCACGTCACTGTTTCGCATCCATATGAATCTTTATGTGTTTAAGTAATTGTTGTTTCATCCTGAAACTGTCCACAGGTCCACATGAGAAAGGCTTCTCACCTGTATGAATTCTCATATGCCGAGTTAAAGTCAGTTTTGTCTGTAACTCTTCCACAAGTCCCACATGAGAAAGGCTTCTCACTGTGTGAATTCTCATATGCTGAGTTAAAGCCGTTTTACATTTAAACTCTTTCCACAAGTCCCACAAGTGAAAGGCTTCTCACCTGTGTGAGTTCTCATATGACAGATTAAACCATGTTTTTGACTGTAACTTTTCCCACAGGTTGAACAAGTGAAAGGTTTTACTCCTGTGTGAGTTCTCATGTGTCTCTTCAAATTACTGTTTAGAGAAAAGGTTTTATCACAAATTTTACAAGAATGTATTTTTTGCCCTTTGTGAGTTTTCTTCTGCGGTTTTTGTTTTTCAGCATCAGTTCTGTCTTTCTGCTGTTTGGTTTTCTCATATCTCCCCTTTGGTTTCTGTTCTTCCTTTCTCTTTTTTCCTGGGTCTTCAGAATTGCTTCCTTCCTGATCCTGGTTCTCAGTTTCTGCAGAGCCATGAGAGATGAGTTGGTTCCTCTGTGGTTTTGTGTCATTGAGAATCTCCTCTTCTTCACACACACAACATTGTGGAAGATCTGGGAAATAGACAAAAAAAAAAGTTTTTTAAATGTCAATCAAACAAGAAATCCACTTGATGCCCTCAAACTCTTCTTCAAACGACCGTCTAACAAAGGAAAAGCTAAAGCGAGCCCGCGTGCTCTGTTTTCATCTTCCCGCCTTCTTCTTCTTCTTCTTCGAGTGAGAGGAGGGTGTGTGAGGAGGAGCGGAGGAAGAGTAAAAGCAAGAGTGATTGTATATCTTTTCTTTATCTTTTTCTTACTGTTTTTCTGGGTGTTTGGTTTACTTGTTTAATTGTTTTTTCTTGTGTTTAGTTTTATCACGTTTTAAGGGGTTTTTGTTCGTTTGTTTGGGGTGTGGCCGTCGGGCGTGCCTGGCTTGCCGGCGTCTGACGGCAACAATGGTGGGTGTTGTCGGTGGTGGGTCTTTTTCCACGCTGACACGGAAGAACGGCATCAGGTGGGTGCTGTTCTCCGTGCAGCGTGGAGGAAGTTTGTTTGGCGGTGGGTGAGATCATTGGGCACGGGAATATAAAGTCGGCTGCACGTATGAATGGCGCAGTGGTGTTGTTTGTGGAGAAGGTGGAACATGCACAGCAGGTGGTGGAAAAGGGTGTTTCGGTGAATGGGTTGTTTTTACAAGTTTCACCGCTCACGTTACCATCCACTAAGATAATGTTGTCAAACGTACCTCCTTTCATCAGTGATGAATTTTTGATTAAAGAACTGTCGAGACACGGAAAGGTGGTGTCGCCGGTGAAAAAAGTCCTTCCGGGT